>NC_067402.1:267747929-268122929 GCF_016432865.1 Antechinus flavipes
CTAGTCCCATTTGCAATCATAGAGCAAGGGAACTGGTCCCTTTAAAAGGCATTCAGTATCATTACAGAGCATTCAAAGTTAGACACAGTATCTTAGACTCCCAAATATGGAAACTGAGACCAAGAGAGGCAGTATGACAGAGATGGGATCTGATCCCAGGTCTCTTCACTCCATATGCCATATACTCCATCCTAATGCCTCGACAGCATTTACTTCTGACAAGAAACAGACTGTCTAGAACTATCAAAGATGATTCAGTGTTGGTCTAGCCCCATGCCTTTGGTGCATGGAAGCACCAGAATGGATTAAGTAGTACAGAAAGTCTTCTCTCAAGCTGCGCCTGCTCTGTTTCAGGAGGACTAGCAGGACGTGGGTTTCTGTCCTCAAGCAGACACTTATTAACTATTCAACATCTGATGCTGTTTTATTATTGGAAAAAGGAGGTAGATAATAATAATTCTTTAATTATATCCATTCAATTTACAGCAAGGTTGTTAGAAGGAATAAAAACATTTATTGTCTACTACGTGTGAAGTACTAGGAAACTAAGGACAAAAACCAAACATCCCACTCTCACTGGGACGGGACTGTATGAGAAATGTCAGCTCTACAATCTCTACAATTGATCTATGAGCTCTGCTCTCTCTCGCCCTACTCTTTCTGGTATAGGATCATCAAATGATGGGGTGAGAACAGAGTAAAGAGAAGGGAAGGCATCAGAAAAGTCATGATGTGGGACCCAATTTTGAGTGCTACATATTTTGCCAAAGTCCCAATTTCTCCACTATAAAAATGATACCTTACTCAGCTACATGAGATCATTATCGATATATAAAAATGTTTGTTAGCACCAATACTAGCAGGTTCCATATGGAAAGACAAATTGGGAGCTGAATAAAGGGAAAAAATGATAAACATTCATAAAATCTTAAAGGAAAAAGCCTAGGGAGCTTGAGCAAAAGTGGAGGGAAAAGCTTCTGGGAAGCTGAAGCTTAAAGGTTACCAAAGATCCCAAGTCAAGGTCCTTGTTATTCTGTAATGCCTACATTCCTGTCAAATGGGGCGCTCCTGGCAGCAGATATTGCTTCTTGGCCTTCTTTGAATACCCATCATTTAGCATAGAAAGCCCATAGTCAGCATGTAATAAATGACTGTCACCTAACTACCTGCATCCTCCTAAAAGCTGGCATCCACACAGCTGTCTCTCAGCATTTTTTGGCACAGACCATCCTTCAGGTGTGTAAGGCACCCTCATCTCCCACCTCAGAATTCCTCCTATATTCCAGATTCAGATCAAGATCACCTCTGACACAGAGCACCTGTGTGACAGGATCCTCCTAGTTATTTAGTGTTCCTCTCCTTCCTCAAATTACTATAAAATTTACTGTGTAAATTACTATTTATCTTTCTAACAAATAGTCCTTAGAATGGGAAGGGCTTGAGGGCAGACACTGATTTTCGTTTGTATGTCTTAATATTTCTAGCAGCTAGGGTAATAACCTGGCACATAATAGGCCAAATGATTAGTTCAAAGACATTTCATTTTAAAAGTGCAATACATGTTTAGGAATTGATGTACTTCCAGCACAAAAACTTGAAACCTTTTCTATTGTACCTGCTCTTCCTGCTAATAATGCACCTATTTCTCAGCTTTTCTGTCCCCACTACAGTTCCAGGGAGTCTTAGTGCTGCAAGTCCTTTACATTTGGAACTTGCACATCTGTTATCTACTTTCTATTTTGCTTCTAACTACTCTAGTTCTGTCATTACTTCAAGATCTTTGATCTAAAGTTCATATCAATTTTTTTATTCCTTCAGTGCTAAATACTCTTGCCAAGATTAACTTTTTTAAATCAAAATTCTGACCATGTCTTTGCCTTTTGTGAATTGAGAAAGTATTCTGTTTTGGAGGGTAATAACAAAAAAAACCCTGTTCCATATGAATTATCTGTCTCTTCTCCTCTTTGGAATCACAGAAAGGACCTAATTCATCAGTGATTAACTACGGATTATGAGTCAGACGCCAAAAGTCTACCAAAAATTATGGAGATTACTAACTGGTCAACAGTATTACAAAAGATTATGAAAAACCCATAAATGTAATCCAAACACCTAGATAAATCCGAATCATCCTGTTCTGCAGCAGGACATGCTGTTCTTATGATAGGCCAAAAAAGTGGCAGCATCTTCCAGTATAGACTTCATGGGGGGCAAGGTGAGCCTAGATCCTAGAGTGTAACTTAACAAGTTGAGATACACAAACATCCATAATGGATAGTCTTCTTTTAATACATATTTTCAATTATTATACTCCTTAATATTTCTGATTATTATTATTTCCCCCTCTAAATTAACCTCAGAAAATGCATTCTTGTGGTCTGGAGTTGCAGCAGTAGAGGAAACAAGAGGAAAAGGAAGAACATATTCGAAATAGACACCAAGGAAAGTCTTATGTGAACTGATACAAAATGAAGTAAGCAAAATCAGGAGAATACTGTACACAATAAGATGTAACTGCTCTGATCTATTGATCAGAGATAATGATCTGAGACAATTCCAAAGAATCCATGATGAAAAATGGTCTCAATCTCCAGAGAGAAAACTGATGAACCCTGAATGCAAATAAAAGCATACTTTTTTCAATTTGTTTTTCTTGTTATTGTGTTTTCTTTTGCAAAATGGCTAATATAGAAACATATTTTGTACTTGACATGTATAATTGATATTACATAGCCTGTCTTTTCAAAAGATGGGGGAAGGAGTGAACAGGCAGTAGAGAATTTGAAACTTAATTTTTTTAAAAAAGCAAGTTAAAATTCTTTTAAATCTGGGAAATATTTAACAAAATAAATAAGAACATATATATATATGTTTTTGTGTGTATATATATATATATGTATACATAAGCATGCACATGTACATATTTAATTCCTTTATTTGTAATATTGTAATTTAACACCAAAGTCAGCAGTAGCACAATCAGAAAAAGTAGTCAGAAATTAAACTGAGAAGTCAAGCTGACTCCCAAAGACCAAAAAGGTTTGTGGGGTTCAAAGACCTGTATGCTAGACAGAGTAAGATTGGTTCTGAGAAAACTTGAGTTCTCCTAAAGGCACTATGATAGCTTGCAGCATCACCACTCAGCTAGCATTCTATTAAAAAACTAAAAACTTTCAAAAATTCCTCAGTCTCCCAAATAAAACACAACTTCCTCCTGGTATTCAATACTTCCAAATTCTCCTTTCAGCCTAATGTCCCATTATTTCTCCTTACAAATTCTATCTTCCTGAAAAACTATCCTGGCCATTTCCTAAGCCAATGCACTCTTCCTCCTTCTTGCTATTGTTTGTGCTATTCCATCTGTCTCCCCCATCCAAGTCAAAACTGCACTAATTCCTTAGGACTCAGTTCAAATGCCACTGACAGCTTTTACCTGGCTGTATGAAAACACTCAGAACCTAGGAGCCCTGTTCTTCCTACCTATAGACTTCTCAAGAAGGCAGAGTACGACAGCCTAGCCCTTTAAAAAAAAAATACAAAGCCTTCTCTCTGCCCACAGCCAAAAGTAAAATTTCCTTCCTCTACAATTCCATAGCATTTTGTGTGTATTTCTCTTGGGCAATTTAGTGCATTCTATCTTTGAATTATAGTCACTTGTAAATATCTTCTCTCCTAAAATTTCAATGCCCAGCTCATTGTGCTGTATGTAAAAATATGTAAAAAAGTCCCACATTTATACAGTGCTCTGAAATCTGCAAAGCACATTTTGCTCTACCATTTGATTTTCACCAGTGTTCTTCTAGGAAGGAGCTCCTTTTAATTCCCTTTTTACAGATAAGAAAATGGAGGTAGGAAAAAAATTTAAGTTAGCTGTACAAATCACAATGTATTCAAGTTAGGAACTGAAGTAGGATCTTCTTAACGAAGCCAAGCATTCTGTATGAGAAATACTGCTGAACAAATAAAGGAATGTTATATCACCGCGTTCTGTTATTTTTCATAACAGAAAGGAATTTATTCTGGCAGTTTATATTACACAAAGTGAACCAAGGTTTGCAATATCCAACCTGAACTGATTCATAAATAAAGGTAGGTTTTTCTGATCCTGAATCTCTTGTCGATGTCACACAGCTTTAAATCGGGGAGATCCATTCAATTTGGAAGGATAATAGGATTTGGGTAGTGAAGATAATGCTGTGCATATTAGACAATCTATCCTATTTCTAAGTGCAGATTTCTGTAGAGATTTGTATAGTGAAGCTTTCTTTACTTTTATAAAATGCTATGCATTAAATACTGAACAACATTTAGAGGATTTTTTTTTAGGTAATCTAACTGTAAGTATTTTATTAATAAACTTTATATACTTTAATGAAAAAATATATGTTTTAGTTTTTGATAATTTAATTTTATGGTCAGTTCATAATCCTATGATATTTGGCCAAAATCTAGGATATATGTCTGAAAAAGCAACATGGCTCAATCCTACATAGTTCCTATCATAACAGATTCTGTTGAACTGAGGCTTTTCCTTAATGTAGAACATAATTTCAATGTCTAGTGTTTTAATCCACCTCAACAACTATATTGCCTTTAATCAAAGCAATTTCTTACTCTTAAGATTATATATGCATACCTATCTATTTATATAGATGAGTACAAATGCATAAATGCACATGTAGGTATGAATATATATATGTATAAATTGGCCTTCAACTTCATGAAAATCTGGGATTCGATCATGTTATCCACAAGAACAGACTTGGGATGAGAACTCCTGGCACTATCACCATTCTGTTGTACTTATATCTTGAAAGCACCGGTTTGCTTCTTCCTATCTGTCATTGACATTACACCTAGACCCTCAAACCAAAGGCTGATGACATCTGTCAGTGGCTTCTTGGGTTGTATTATTCAACTGGAATAAGATAAAGAATTAAATGAAAAAAATTCTGCTTACTGATCAAAGCCTTCAGAATTGAGATGCAATGCTCTACATACTTTCATCAAGTGTGTTAAGTGTCTGACTCCTAAAATTTACTTAACTGGCTTTTGCGCAAACTTTCTGAATCCAGGTTAGATGAACAACCTTTATTTGAACCCTTCCCTTAATAAGTTCTTCACATACAGTGTAATTAATCTTCCACTCATAAACTTTAATTATCAAAGTACATTTACTACTTTTGCCTTGAAATTTAGCAACTCAACCTTTATCAAATTGTGTTCCAACAATGTCCTAGGCCTCTTTTTTAGTTAAAAAGTTAAAATAGATGATTCATTTCACAGCATTGGTTATTAAAATCACCTTGTTAAAAAGAGAAAGCAAGGAAGGAGAAAGGACTCATGAGACAAATCCCTCAAGTACACTGTTACTGTGTTAAATGGTTGCTATGTAATACTGCTGATTTGTTACTGAGCAATAACTAAGAAGCTGCAGTAACAGGCTAAGAAACTGACATAAAACTAAAGGCTGAAGCAATCAAAATAAAGTTTCAGAAATATTGTCAAGTTATTTTATATTTAAAATTTTTAAAAACCCCTCACATCATCTGATACATTCTTTTAAAAAAATCAGCATTAGTTGCAAAACCATACTTCTGAATAAAATTTTAGAATTTGCTTCTCTGAAAATTTTTAAGAAAAAGCTCTTAGAGGATGGAAGGGAGGGTTTGGAGAGAGAGGATTTTAGATATACCACTTGCTGGAATAGAAATGGTCTCCATGATCCATTGCATTTGACATGATGATCTATATTTATTCATAATTCATGAGTCTTATAGTAATTGAGTTTACGGTTTTTCTTATCCTTTAAAGCTTGCTTTTCTGCCTCAGCCTAAACAAAATCATTACTAAATTTGATAGTTATAATTTCCTCAATGACAATAGCCTAGTTGAAAGAAATACAGGCAATCTGAGTAGACTCTAAACTTAAGGGAGCCCGTATAACAATATAAACACTAATAGATATGAAATAAATTCTTAATTAACTTTATGATAAAATCTAAAAATAAACAAAATCTGATATCTAATAATACTGCTATTTAAGTTATGATCACAGAGGAAAATAAAAAAGAGAAAATTCATAAGCTTCTGGGTTCACTGTTTAAAAATATATATATTTATTTTTCATTTTTTGATATTACAAAACAGTAATTAATGATGGTGAGAGAATGACCAAATTCCCAAACCTAATCGATGTGGAACAGTATTCCTGAAGGAATCTTCATAGGGGTTATTACCATGGGAAAGTCTCACATTTTTTTATGCTTTCTAGGAACAGGAAATTTTCCTTCCCCTTCAAACAAATTCCCTACCTTTATGAACTCTTCTTTTTCTTTATTTCTGACTTTTCCTCATTTACGATTTTCACTCTCAACTTTAATATACTAAAAGGAGAAGAGAGGCAAGGAAAGGAGGGATGAAAAATAGAGATGTCTATTGTGGACATTCACATTTATCATTATCCAACATTTATTTGCTATATAAAGCACTGGAGATACAAAAGATTGAATACATGTTCACTGTCCTCAAGGACTGCACAATCTAGTCAGGGAAACAGGACCTGGACATAAAAATATAAGTAACTTTACAAAGCAACTTATGCCAGTTAATTGACCTGGGCAACTCCTGGATGGTGCAACAGACATATTTCCACTGGGCTGGATTTAGAAAGGCAAGGAAAAAAAGAAAAAGCATTCCAGGTTTGAGGAAGAATTTGAATCAGCAAAGCACACAGCGAATGAGTCCATTTGGTGGGAGGGCAGTTCATGTTAGAATAATATGACTGGAGACATGGATTGACAATTGAGTAAGGGTTTGGAACGTGAAACTAAGGACTCTGAATTTTATTCAGTAATAACTATTTAACATGTTTGTATCTGCATGTATGTGTATACACCCATTATAAACACATGTACACATAAATATACATATTTGTATCTGTGTGTGTTTAGCTCCATTTCATACATTATACATATTCAAATTAAGAAATTTAAGAATAGTAACCATGGCACCTAACCCGTTCTGGAAAATTTACAAGAATAATTACAATGAAATTAAAATGCCTTTTAAAATACAAAGCAGGATGTAGAACAGAGGTTCTTAACTGCTTTTATGTCTTTGACCTCTCTGGGAGAATCTGGTGATGCTCCAGGCCCCTTTTCAAAATGAAGTTTTTTTAAATGTATAAAATAAAAATACATAGAATTACAAAGGAAAGCAATTACATAAAATAGATATTTTATAAAAAGTTTACAATTTACAAACAAGTGTATAAGCAAGTTAGAACCTTGTCTCCAGAGCCACAGGATTACAGGATATCAGAGCTATAGAGATATCAAAATCTCTTCTGTTATTTTTCCTTCCATCCCTCATACACACATTTCACAGATGAGAGAATTGGTGGCTATAGAAATGAAATGACTTGACCAAGATCACAGTCAACATCAGAACACAAGTTTTCTCGCTCAAATCCAGTATTCTTTCTATAAAATCCCAAATTACTCTGCAGGGGTTAGGCAGATTCATTTCAGAATTCCTTCAAACCTAAAGGAAAGCTGGAAAGAAATAAGTAACAATGACCCTATAAGAACACTCCCAAACTTCCTTTCCACTATAAAAAACTGGATCAAAGAAATAAGAAAACTCAGAAAGATTAAGTCTGACAAATAATTCCTGCAATTATTTTTAAATTTTCTGTTTTGCTCCAAGTTATTTTACATTTCTGGTGCCTTGAATCTCCCCAAAAGATGAGTTTTGATTCCTTAAAAAATGGGTTGTCCACTGTAGCTCTTCTAGACCTTATCTTTTCCTTCCCTGCTAGAACCTCCTTTCTAGTTGTTACTAACCACATGACCCTGGTCTAATTGCCCTTTCTGTTTCTATTTCATCATTTGAAAAATGGAAATGATATCTACTCTGCTTACTGCATAAGATCATTGTGAGTACCAAATTAAGATCATTTACATGACAGCTTTAAAAAAAAATCAACAACACAAGGTGCTATATCAATGCAAGGTGTTATTAAGATTTTCAGGAAATTAAGGAAGAAGCTACAATGATTACCTACACTGAATTCATTATCAGGGCTATCCCAGTCTCCGAATATACTGTATAAATAAACTATTTTCAACAAAATTCAATTCAACAAGCATTTATTAAATAAGGTGCTGGGCACAGGCATAAAACTAAAATAAAATAACACTGCACACAGATTTTAATCTACTGAATGTAATCATACTTTGATCTGTTTACTATTCTGTATAGACCAGAATAGTAGTTTTTTTGGGGGGAGAGATGTTCCTAAAGATCAGTTGTCATCCTTTATGTAATTAGAAAGGGAAAAATCCAATATAATCCACTCTAAGCCTTATCTTCCTTCTTAAAATCAAACAGTATGTCAAAATCTAAGTATGCCTCACTAGAACAATTTGGTGCCATTCCTTAAAAACTCAACAAGTATAAAACTATCCCAAAATTGTGCTTGGATCAAATCCCACCACCAGAGAAATGTAGAGATCAATACAATCACCTAAAAACTAACTCAACATACTCCCAAAACTGAACACTGTAGTAGCTAGGTTTCTTTGAATCCAAAAACTAATTGCAGGTAAAATATTTCATTTTAAAAATTGAACTGCAGCACATTATGCTTGTTTACAGATAATGTTGCCAGGCAACACTGTTTAAACAATTTGAAACTCTAGTTGCTAAGTTTTATTCAAGTACTTTGTATGCACAAAACCAAACATTTGTAAATCATACAAAAAATGAACATCATTAAAAACACTACCCAAAATCTGCACTCTCCCAACACTAATAATCTCTACCTGAAAATTTGGTATTTTATTGTCTTTAAATAAGGTTTCCTCCACTATATGAAAGTTTTCTGACAGCTGACATTTTAAAAAGAGCAGATCATTTAAATCATTTAAACTAGAAAATGGGAAGCTAGAAGTTTAGCAAAAGAGTAACATACAACCACAGCAGGGGAATTAACTTCAAGAATTTTAACAAGTCTCTCAATGGGGTTACAACACGACAGGAAGTATTAAGGTCATAAATGGCATTTAGGAAAAGTTGCTATGTATTTTTCTATCACAGACCCATTCTTGGATCTATCTGACTACACAATCAAGAATATTCTTTTCTGACATTATGCCTATGTCCATAATAGGATACAATTCAATTTAATCTGCATTTATTAACAATCTATAATGTATGTGGCACAGTGATGAGATAAAGGCAAAAAAAGGAAATAGTCCTGATTCTTCAGGAGCATAAATTCTATTGTATCATAGTCTCATAACTTTAGCTCAAGAAAGGTTTTTTGTTTTGTTGTGTTTTGTTTTGTTTTTTAAGCAATCTAGTCCACTTCTCTCAATTTACAGGGGCGAAAACTAACCCAAGATGGGGTGAAGTCATATGGTTAATTAAATTCATCTACTACTTTCTAGGTATTGTGGTAGGCTTAGAATCACAACAACAAAACAAACATTTCCTATCTTTAAGTCTAGTACCATAAACTTTACTAAATTTAACTACGCCAGCAGAACCAGAACCATTCTTTTGAATATAAATTTCGGTATTCTTTCCACTACACCACACTACAGAAGGAGCTCGTAATTTGCAGTCAGATGCTGATTCTAATCCACTTATTTCTGCCCTAGCCTAGGTGCCCAGGCGGAGAAAGTGCGGGGCTCGGACGTCACTTAGACCAGAAACTTACAAACTTGTGCCTCAGCAATGTGCCTTAACAAACTCTGATTTCGGGCAAAGCTCAGTCTTTCTCAGCCTCAGCTCCCTCCTGTGTATAATGAGGGCACCGAGCTAAATTATCTCCTTTTAAGGCTGGTTTCTTCTAAGATCTAAATCTGAGATCTTATGATCCCAAATTGCTGAACCTCATCTGCAAAACTGAGCTATATTGTAAGGTCCCTTCTAGCTCTCGATTTAAGATAAATTTTCTTAACGTCTCGGCCTCGATTTCCCTTCTCATTCTCGATTTCAGTTAATTTTCTTCAATTTTACATTGAGATGAGTCTGCAGGACCTCTATGGTCCTTCCTGGGTCTAGATTTACATTACTGCGTTTCTTCCCCTGTCCCAGCCTCAGTTTCCCCCTCTGTAAGGAGAACGTCGGGTTCCCTCCCGGCTGTGCCTGATAGGAGTAAAGGCGACTTCCCTTTCTTCCATTCCACATCTTGAGCGTTCTTATAGCCCAAGGTTCCCAGCGAGGGGCTACGTGCAGGGAGAGGAACAAGGCCACCCGTGAGGTGATGTGGGGCGCACGCGAGGCCGTGACCCTTCCCCCTCCCCCATCCCGGTTACCTACCACGCTCCTCTACGATCCCTTCAAAGTATGCGCACACATTGGACGCGGGAGGAAAGCATGTGGGCTGCGGACATCGCCGCCTCCCGCCAACATGCCCGCAGCTCCAGCCCGGGGTCTCCGTGGGGCTTACTACTCCGAATCATGGAGGTTAAACTGACATCCCACACGGGACATTCGAGGACGCGCGGGCTCCGCGGGGCGGGCCCTGTGGATTGACAGCGCTAACGCGCACGCGCAAACGCACGCGCAAAAGGTCTCGAGAGACATCACCCCGCCTCCTCCCCATGCACTCCCCACCCCCGGTCCCAGGAAGCTCGCAGTGTCCCCCTCCCCCGCCAGTCTGCTAGCTGAAGCCGCCTCGACAGCGCGCGAAGACCTCCATCTCAGAAGGGCCTGGCTGCTTCTCTAGGCCGGCTACCTGTTCGGACTCGGCCGGGACAGCCCCAGCGCTCACCTAAGCGGGCTAGGACTGTCCAGCGATTCCGCAGCGAAACCTGACTCGGTTTTCTGCGCTCTTCGCAATCTGATTGGGGGGAGAGGAAGTCCCGCCTCATGTAATGACGTCAGGGGGAGGAGCAACGCAAGGCGCGATTTCAAACCTGAAATGGTGGGAACAATCCTACGGAGGTTGGAGGGGGAGTGAGGAGGCATCCGGGAGGCGGGAAGTGGTGGAGGGAAAAGAAAGAGGCAATTTCAAAAGGAGGCTCGAGGAAAAGAGGAGCTTAGGGTCCAAGGAGAAGTTGACCCTCTCATTCGCGCCTTTCACAACCTTCACTAGGCCACGTTTTTGTCTTCAGGACCCTTACCCCTAAATCATAGAGCAAAGGGAAGAAGGGAACAGGCATTTATTAGGCACGTACTCTGTGCCAGGCTAAATATTAGCCTCACAAAAAACCCTCAATAGGGGTGGGTGCTTTCATTTTTTAAATTTTTTTTTTAAATATCAATAATGATAGCCAACATTTATCCGTAGTGCTTACTATATGTCGGACATTGTGCTAAGCATTTTACAATTAGTAGCTCATTTGATTCACACATCAGCCATGTCTCTGGGAGGTGGGTGTTATTAAGCCTGTTTTAATAATAGTAATATTAAATAGCACCTAATATATGCCAGGCATTGGGCTAAGCATTTTACAGTCACTATCTCATTTGATTCTCCCAATAGTCATGTCTCTGAGCCGTGGGTACTATTGTTCCCATTTTAAAAATAATCATATTTATCAAACACCTAATGATGCGATTTAGGAGCCAAATGATGTGTTTGGGGTTCAACACCAAGTGCTGAGAGGTAGGCACTAAATACTGGGGTTCAGTCCTGTGAAAAATTCACAGTGGCCATTCTCTTTGATGAAAGGTAGGTTTATTTAGGAGAAGAGATTACAGAAAAAATGAAGAAAACTGATACACACCAGGAGTGGTAAATATGAAATAGAATCCGGAGAGCATATGGGCAGTAAGGTTTTAACAATTAATGATGGAAAAGACAAATTACAATTAACTAAGAGAAAGGAAACATCCCATGAGGTTGGAGTATGCCCTTAGAGAGGAGTTTAGCACCCTAAAAGAGTTAGTTCTAAGGAGAAAGAATCAGATACTTGATGAGCCATAAATGGAGAGACACCATAGGGCCTAGGGGGAAGAAGGAGAAGAAAGATCACAGGTTAAAGTACCTGGATGGACTGACCCAAAAGCGGTTCAGCATAAATGGTGTGAGCCATGGACAGATTTATATGGAAATTTAACCCCAAGGACATAACTCAAATTTCTAAAGACGGGATTGCCCACAATCTCCACAGAGAGGAAGACTGCCCATCTGTGGCCTTCCCTGCTTTCCCCAGAGAATAATTCCATGAATACTTCAGTCTTTGCCAACAACACCCAACTACTCAGGCCCTCATCACTAAAGTGTGTCAAATACTTTACAATTATTATCTCATTTCATCCTCACAATAATCCTGGAAGGTAGGTGCTATTATTGTTGGCATTTTAATACTAATAACATTTTGTGGTATCTGATGTAGCAGTGCTAAGCACTGGGATACCCAGAAAGATTAAAAACAATGAGCTTACATCGTAGTGACATCACCAGGGAAAAAATGATTGATAGAATGCTGATGTGACCTGAGCAGCAGATGGACCATAACATTGCCATAGAGTCCTTCCATGTTACTCCAGAAACTTTGTTTCAGTTGCCCTCTGCGCTGCTTTAAGAGACTAGGGGAGAGACAGAGATTGAAGGTGAGTTAAGGTTAGGGGACATTTCACAGTAAGTTGCTGGGACCATGATTGTCTTCATTCTGTGCTAAGAAACTTGAAGTATCAAAGGAGAATTATACTTTACTCCCCTAGAGGCAGTACAGGACACTGCCTCCCCTATAATTTATATTGTTTACACCTTAATTAGATATGCTTACAATTTGGTTTGTGTATTATCTCTTGTGTTCTAAACCATGAAAGTTTGCATGAGATGAGATTTAAGGCCATGTGGTAAATAGCATATTACTTAGAGATCCACATTGAACCTCGAGGTAACAAATGATGCTTTATGTGAAAACTTATAAAAACTTAGTCATTTTGACTATTTGTAGTCATATGAAAAGGTACTCCGAATCATTATTGAGCAGAGAAATGCAAATTAAGATAACTCTGAAATACCACTACACACCTCTCAGATTGGCTAAGATGACAAGAAAAGATAATGATGAATGTTGAAAGGGATGTGAGAATTGTTGGTGGAGTTGTGAATGGATCTAACCATTCTGGAGAGCAATTTGGAACTATGCTCAAAAAGTTATCAAACTGTGAATACCCTTTGATGCAGCAGTGTTTCTACTGGGATTATATCACAAAGAGCTCTTAAAGAAGGGAAAGGGACCTGTATGTGCAAGAATGTTTGTGGCAACCCTCCTAGAAGTGGCCAGAAACTGGAAATTGAGTAGATGCCCATCAATTGGAGAATGGCTGAAAAAGTTGTGGTATATGAATGATATGGAATATTATTGTTCTGTAAGAAATGACCAGCAAGAGGATTTCAGAAAGGCCTGGAGAGACTTACATGAACTGATGCTGAGTGAAATGAGCAGAACCAGGAGATCATTATATACTTCATTAATACTATATGAGGATCAATTCTGATGGACATGGCTCTCATCAACAATGAGATGAACCAAATCAGTTTCAAATGTTCAATAATGAAGAGAATCAGCTACACCCAGCGAAAGAACTATAGGAAATGAGTGTAAACCACAACATAGCATTTCCACTCCTTCTGTTTTTGTCTTCTTGCATTTTTATTTTCTTTTTCAGATTATTTTTACCTTATTTCTAAGTCTGATTTTTTCTTGTGCAGCAAAATAACTATGAATATGTATACATATATTGGGTTTAACATATACTTTTAACATATTTAACATGTATTGGTCTGCCTGCCATCTAGGGAAGGGGATGGGAGGAAGGAGGGGAAAAGTTGGGACAGTTTTGCAAGGGTCAATGCTGAAATATTACCCATGCATATATCTTGTAATAAATATAATTAAAAAAAAAAAAGAAAAGAAAAAAACTTAAGTCAAAAGACCTGGGTTGTTCATTGAATTGAGAGTTAGAAAGGAGATCATCTAACAATTGAGATACACAGCAATTAAATGACTTAGCCTGTTTCATAAGTAGTAAATAGAATTGGATTATAATAATGATAATAATAACTGAGAGCTGTTTGAGATTAACATAGGGTAGCTAAGTGCCTTATTGGATAGTGTGCTAAACTTGGAGTTGGGAAGATTAATCTTCCAGAGTTCAAATCTGATTTCAAACACTTGCTAGCTGTGTGATCCTGTTCAAGTCACTTTAACTGTTACTAATTTGTAAAATGAGCTGAAGAAGGAAATGATATAAACCTTTCCAGTATCTTTGCCCAGAAAACCCTTAATAGAGTCAAATATAACTTAAAAATGACTGAATGAATAAAATTTACAAAGTACTTTACTATTACTTCATATGGTCTTCACAACAATCTTGGGAGATAGATGCTGTGAATTACATCCCCATGCTGCCTCTAAGGACACCAAAGGACTGGGTAAATATAAGCGCTAGTATTTTCATATTTTATCCCCTATGAAAACATTCTCTAAAGGTTAAATGAGATGTTTGTAAACCACTTTGTGACTTCCGTTTATATAAATTTAATATGTAAATTTATTCACATTGTATACTTAATGCAGGTGCTCAATAAATATTAGCTAAAGAAGTCAATAACAGAACTAAGACTTAATAATTCCAGAGGTATTCCTTTTTTAGTGGCAGGAATGTTGGAATAATGAGCACCGGGGAGGGTTGTACTGCTGGGAGGAAGTATTTCTGAAAATGGTCATCTACTTTTCTAATGCATCAATGCCAAATTCATAGTAAAAATTTTAATTTGTTCAATTGGATTGACATCCTCTTCCAAAAACCCGCTGGGGCCCACCATGTCTGTCATATCACATCAAGTCATTGCTATCTTTAAGACTATTATGGAAAAATTAAAAATGTCCAGCCAATCAGCACATTCTGTCATGGTCTTTGTGTACTCCCATTTATCTCTAATACATCCTAATTGTACCTTGTTTTTCTGCATGTTATCTCCCCTGTTCCCCTCCCCCAATCTCAGCCTGTGAGCTCTCTGAGACCAGGGACAATCTTTTGCCTTTGTTCCTATTACCAGTGCTTAGCATGATGATTAGTAAATGCTTATTGAATAACCATTCTAATCCCAACTGCAATGTCCTGTCTCTTAACTAACATGGCCTCAGTTTATCATTTCACACAGTTTTGATTCTCCATGTCTGCTAGGGTCGTCATGGGGATAAGCCCATGAAGAAAACAAATCGGCAGGATAACGTGAAAAGGAAGGAATGGATAAATAAAAGAACCAGTGAATTTGTTCCTCACTTGTACTATGTACAAAGCCTGTGCTAAGCCCTGGGGGGACAAATAAAAAAGCCCTTGCTGTCCAGGAGCACACATTCCAATGGGGCGATACCTTATAAAAAAGATTTTGACTGAAGGTGAGATGGAAAAGTCTGGTGATTCTTAGGACAATGCCTCTTCTTTCATATCATTTTCACTGATAAGTTCTATCAGTTTATGATATTGAATCATTTGACAATGCCAAAGATTTTGGTGGCAAGAGCTTTCTTTTCTTGGTCTTCTTGTGACATCTCCACACGCATCAGCTTCTGCTTCTGATGGGATGCTAAAAGACCCTAGGACCTGGGTTGCTTCTTGGGCATTGACAGGAGAGAGAACCCAAATTACTGTGCACAATCTGGAAGCCAAGGAGCTCTGACAGAATTATCTGGTCTTTAAGTGGGCCTCTGTTCTTACATAGACTTTTAGTTACCCTTAAGTGGACTTTTACTGCAGCAAACCCTTCTTAAATTCCTCACATTGACAAAATTATCATGACTCCAGTTATTGTATCCAATAAGAAGGCCAACTAACTTATGATGTTAACACCTGAGATTATTTTTCTCCGATAAAAGAATCTGGTACCTGGCTTCTTCCCTGCCTTCTTTTGGGATTAGCCAGAGTGTCACAATGACCTTAAGGTTAGCCTATCACATGGCTAACTCTTTTTTGGAATTTAGCCCAGCAGTCAATGGTATAATCCCTCTATTAACTTATTTGAGAATTTACCCACCTTATGACATCAATTGTTTATCAGAAATATCTCCCTTGTTAGTGGCAACTTCCACTAGGGAACTTAACTCATATTTTTCCCCTTGTTCATTTAATAGCTTAAAAAAATCCCTTTTGGAAATTAGCCCTCTACCACAGCGTATTAAAATCTTAGTCTTTTGATTTGGAGCTGGTCCAAGACTACAAAGTCTTTTGAGACACCTTAGGATAACAGTGCTCTTCAACATTTGGTAGCCCATATGGGAGAATCCTGGAAGCCCAATATATTTTGGGGGTCCAGCGCTTTTGCACCCCTGTATCCTATCCCTTCCTTAGATGATGGCTGCAAAGGATTGACTGAAAGCAGGCCTCATAGTCTGACATTCTCCCTAAGGGATGATTCATTCTGCAAGCAAGAAAATGGAGCCCCAGAATGGTAAAGATCATACAGGTAACAAGTAGCTAGGATTCATAGTAAATGCTGAAGGATGCTAGATGAAGATCCCAATGGGGCACATTCCTGGTGAGATCTCAGCCCTTTTTTCTCTATTCACTCTATTCAAGCTCCATACCAGGTCTTGTTTTTGCTTCTTACTTGCTTTTTTTTTTTTATTGTCTTTCATTGGTGCCTACCACAGTGACTAAAAAACAAAATACTCCAGGTGTAATTTTGTGGGATAGGAAGGGATGAAAAGATGGCAGGGTTAAGATTTATGAGGAAAAGAATGAGAAAGTGGATCAAATCAGGAACTGATCTTTAGTTTCATTTCTAAAAAACGAGTTAGATTAAATTATCTGACCAAGTCTAATAGTACAGATAATAATGTGACTCTACTGTCCCTCACTATCCCTGGAAAGAGGACTGGCCCTGGATTCAGTGGACCTGGGTTCAAATCTCACCTGTGATGATTACCACTAGTCTGAACGAGGGCAATTCATTTAACCTGCTGATGCCTCAGCTAGAAGGCCTCCAAGGTCCTTTTTAATGGTAGGTCTTTATTTTCAGAAATGAGGATTCATCAATCAGTTTGTATTAAGTATCTGTAATGCACTATGCTAGGCACTGGGTGAGCGTGTGGGTTTTTTTTGTGTGTGTAAAAAACAACTATATTTGCAAGCTTACATTCTAATGAGGGATATAAGTATACATAAAAATATATACAACACAAATGTAAAATAAGTACATAGATATATATATAACTATATATATATATATATATATATATATATATAACTATAACACACAAGAGGGCCTTTTAGAGAAAAGACATGCAGCAGGAAAGACCCCATTCAGAAGGTGGAACTTGAAAGGCCCTCTATGAGAGAGTGCCTTGCAGATACGGGGGATGGCTGCTGTTGTCATGGAGATGAGAGGAGATGGTGGTAGTTAGGAGTGATGGTAAGAGGATGAAATTTTAGAACTGAAACTGACCTGAAATAATACTACTAGTACCAGTAGCTAACATGTATATATTGTCTCTTCTGGGCAGAATGGAGAACAAGGCAGTTTAGCTGAAAGGAAGTATTCCAGAGGGGAAGTAATATCTGTTAAAGTAGAAAGAGGGATTGGGTCCAGGCTGGGTAGGGCTCTAAGAGATAAACAGAAGAGTTTATAGTTTATCCTAGAGGCTTTAGAGGCATATGTGTAGATCTGCTCTTAAGGAAAATTACTTTAATAGTTGTGTGTGGAATAAACCGAAGTGGGAGAAAATGAGGCTAGGAGACAAATTAAGAAGCTGTTGAGATCATCTAGGTAAGGTATCTGTGTGAGGAAGGAAAAGGTTCTAATTGAGAGGTGTTGCAGTAATAGAAATAGCAAGGTTTAGCAACTGACTGGATATAATGGGTAAGGAAGAAGAAATTGAGAATATTACATATATAGTGTGTGTGTATGTGTGTGTGTGTGTGTACAGAGGAAGAAAAAGATCTGTGTGTGTCTAACTTCTCTTTGGTCCAAGTAATGGGGCACTTTTCTTGAGTGATATCCCTGAGACCTAAATACTAGTTGTACGGTGGTGACTTGTGAGTTGAGACTAGCTTCAGTTTATTGGATTCACTTTGAGAAGTGATTTTGAGAGAAGCAGATCAAGAGAGAAATGAGATACAACTGAGTCAGAAGAAGGCAACATATATCAATCAATCAACACTTACTAACTACCTATGTATCTGGTACTCTTAAGTACTAGGGATACAAAAAGATACTTTCCAGGAGCTTACATAATCATGCTATATTTGATAATATAACACATAGTCCATAGCTACTGACTTATTCTCAATCATAGTCATTGTGCATATTCTCTTGGTTTTTCAAATAAGTCTTTTCATATTCCTTTAATTCCTCAAAGGTATAATTTCTTAACAATATAATGATACTCCATCATATCCATATGCCACAATTTGTTTAGCTATCCTTCAGTCTATGAATGCCCTGTTTGTTTCCAGTTTCTTCTACAAAAGGTACTTTTTACTTCCTGAGGCTTATATATAGTACCAGCATTACAGGGCCAAAAGGTATAAATAGGTTATTTTTACAAAAATTATCATTTTAACTTCCAATGAATTGATGCTGAGTGAAATGAGCAGAAGTAGGATAATATTATTTACAGTAACAGCAAGATTATGTGATCAACTATGATAGATTTAGTTTTTCTTAGCAATGTAGTTATCAAGACAATTCCAATGGACTTGGGATGGCAAATGCCGTCCTCATCCAAAGAGAGACTAAATGTAGATAAAAGCTTAATATTTTCATCTTTTTTGTTGTTGTTTGCTTGCTTGCTTTTTTTTTCCATGATTTTTCCCTTTTAGTCTGACATATACGGAAATATGTTTTAAAATGTTGTACATGTATAACCTATATCAGATTGTTTGCTGACTTGGGGGAAGATGAAAATGAGGGAGGGAGAAAAAATTTGGAACACAATATTAAAAAATGAATGTTGAAAATTATATATGTATTTGGGAAAATAAAATACAATTGAGAAAAAAACTATCATTTTTTTATTCTGAACTTAATATCAGGTAAAATGAACATTTCCACATACACAGAACAGAAAGTATTATACATGAATATGTGAATTTCTAAAATATACAGCTATTTTTCCTTTAAGGTATATAATAAATTTGAGATATAACTGTCTTTTTTTCCTTTTTTATAATAGCTTTTTATTTTTCAAAATACATGCAAAGATAATTTTCAACATTCACCTTTGCAAAACTTTATGATCCAAAATTTTCTCCCTGCATCCCCTAGATAGCAAGTAATCCAATATAGATTATACATGTGCAATTCTTCTAACTATATTTCCACATTTATCATGCTGTGCAAGAAAAATCAGATTTAAAAATGGGGGAAATGAGAAAAAAAACAAACAAGCAAACAAACAGCAACCACAAAAGGTGAAAATATTATGCTGTGATCCATATTCCGTCTCCATAGTCCTTTCTCTGGATGCAGATAGCATTTTCCATCACAAGTATATTGGAATTGCCTTGAATCACACCTTTGTTGAAAAGAACCAAAGATAATAACTTTTCAAGTTGTCCTATTTGTCAGGGATTCATTCTGACCTTCCTTCTGGTCTCTTTTGTGTTTTTCATAAATCTGTTTTAGTGTCCTTTTTTGGCAGCCCTATTCCTAGAACCTACTTACTCCCTGTTCTTCTTGTAGCTCTGTTGTTAATAAGATTAGAATCATAAAGCTTGAGCTGCTTGGATAGGTTGAGCAAATATAGTAAAGATGACAATACTACCTAAACTAATCTTTTTATTTAGTACTATACCAATCAGACTCCTAAGAAACTTTTAATGATCTAGAAAAAATAACAAAATTCATTTGGAAGAACAAAAGGTCAAGACTTTCAAGGGAACTAATGAAAAAAAAAAATCAAATGAAGGTGGCCTAGCTGTACCAGTTCTAAAACTATATTATAAAGCAGCAGTCCCCAAAACCATTTGGTATTGGCTAAGAAATAGACTAGTTGATCAGTAGAATAGGTTAGGTTCACAGGACAAAATAATAACTATAGCAGTCTAATGTTTAACAAACCCAAAGACCCCAGCTTTTAGGATAAGAATTTACTATTTGACAAAAATTGCTGGAAAAATTGAAAATCAGTATGGCAGAAACTAGGCATCGACCCGCACTTAACACCGTACACCAAGATAAGCTCAAAATGGGTCCATGATCTAGGCATAGAGAATAAGATTATAAATAAATTAGGAGAACATAGGATAGTTTACCTCTCAGACCTGTAGAAGAGGAAGGAATTTGTGATCAAAGAAGAACTAGAGATTATTATTGAAAACAAAATAGAAAATTTTGATAATAAGTTAAAAAGTTTTTGTACAAACAAAACTGATGCAGACAAGATTAGAAGGGAAGCAATAAACTGGGAAAATATTTTTACAGTCAAAGGTTCTGATAAAGGACTTATTTGCAAAATATATAGAGAATTGAATCTAATATAAAAGAAATCAAGCCATTCTCCAATTGATAAATGGTCAAAGGATATGAACAGACTTTTTCAGATGAAGAAATTGAAACTATTTCTAGTCATATGAAAAGGTGCTCCAAATCATTATTGATCAGAAAAATGCAAATTAAGACAACTCTGAGATACCACTACACATCTCTCAGATTGGCTAAGATGACAGGAAAAGATAATAACAAATGTTGGAGGGGATGTGGGAAAACTGGAACACTGATACATTGTTGGTGGAATTGTGAACACATCCAGCCATTCTGGAGAGCAATTTGGAACTATGCTCAAAAAGTTATCAAACTGTGAATATCCTTTGATCCAGCAGTGTTACTACTGGGCTTATATCCCAAAGAGATCTTAAAGGAGGGGAAGGGACCCGTATGTGCAAAAATGTTTGTGGCAGTCCTTTAGAGGCTAGAAACTGGAAATTGAATGGATGCCTTTTAATTGGAGAATAGCTGAATAAATTGTGGTATATGAATATTATGGAATATTATTGTTCAGTAAGAAATGACCAGCAGGATGATTTCAGAGAGGCTTGGAGAGACTTACATGAACTGATGCTGAGTAAAATGAGGAGAACTAGGAGATCATTATACACTCCAACCACAATACTATATGACCACAATCAAATCTGATGGAAGTGGCTTTCTTCATGGAGACGATCCAAATCAGTTCCAATTGTTAAGTAATGAAGAGAACCAGCTACACCCAGTGAAAGAACTGTGGGAAATGAGTATAGCATTTCCACTCTATCTGTTATTGTCTGTTTGCATTTTTATTTTCCTTCTCAGGTTATTTTTACATTCTTTCTAAATCAGATTTTTCTTGGGCAACAAGATAATCATATAAATATGTATAGATGTATTGTATTTAACATATACTTTAACATATTTAACATGTATTGGACTGCCTGCTATCTAGGGGAAGGGGTGGGGGGAAGGAGAGGAAAAGTTGGAACTAAAGGTTTCACAAGGGTCAGTGATGAAAAATTATCCATGCCTGTGTTTTGTAAATAAAAAGCTATACAATTTTTTTAAAAATTAAAACAAATAAGGCTTGAGCTGGTTTTCACCACATGAATTAGTTATTAGAAAAGCAAATTTATAAAGTTCTATTAAATTGGACTGAGTGTTGTCACTGGCAGATTTCAGCAAAATTACTTAGGATCTTCTGCAAATGACTTGGAACTAAAGAAGCAAATCTATTTAGGAGGAGTGCCTTTCAGAGCTGCCCTGAGAACAAAGTCTAATTTCTGAATGCCTTAGAGAAGTTCTTTGCAAGGACCAGACAACTACATGGCATACATGGAACCCAAGATGAAATGTGATGACTAAATGGACATTGAGAATGGGTTACTACTAGGACACAAAGAAATTTGATGTTAATTATTATTTCTGATGATTACTGTATTGCTTTATTTCATGGTATTTATATTTGCTGAGTTTTCTTGATTCCTTTAGTGAATCTCTCTTTTTGAAAAAAAAAAATCCATCGTGAACACTCCAAATAGTTTGAATCTTTCACTTTAAATTGAAACATGAGTCCATCTTCTTCCAAAGATTTATTCTCACTGTGACTCAGGGAGAGGCTTAATCCATCTTTTTGTTCACACATTAACTGGTCAGGAGAAATTGAGACTATATAGGTCCTACACACTATGTAGGATGGGTGCTAGACCCCCTTCCTTAAATTAGCTAATCAGAGACATCTTCAGGTACAAAGAGAAAGCATTTATTTAGTTCCTGCAGGAAGAGGCCTAGCACACCTGGGAGGCATCTCAGGTCCCAACATGTGCCTAGCCTGATACAAGTATACTTCTCCAAAGTTCCAGCCTTCTGTGTCATGTAACTTAGGCCTAGTCTCATAGGCTTCTTGAAAAAGCTTCACCTGTCTATCTCAATAGGATTCAACAAACTATGACAGAGACACAACTACTCAGGTAACCCCTAGTGGAACCTTCCTTATTGGTTCACTTGGCTTCAGGAAATGACTTAGTCTTGGTAAATGGACCCTTACTGCCTTCTGCTTAACAATCCTATTTAGATCCTGTATTGGTTGCTGCATTAAAGCCTATTCCAAATTTGCACCAGAAAGGTTTATTATTGTGCACCACTGTTGATGACTGTTAAAAATCTTAAAGAATTAGCTTATAAATATGTGATCTTTGGGAGACATTTATCCTGTTGATCAAAATTGAAATTGAACAAATCAAAATAGATTCTTTTTTGTAATTGATCCTTTTCTGCACTGATGCCTGCATTTTATATAAATGTCTAAGTCATGTTGCTTTGTCTTTGAATTAAATTCAGAAGTTCATCAAAAGTTCCATCTTCTTCTGTGAGTTTGGCTTAAAAGTTCAGTGTTCCTAGGAATCACTTTAATTAAAAGAAACCATATAAATCTAATTTAAAGGAAAAGTATCTCTATATCACTACTTATGTTTGTACAATTAGAGGAAAATTTATTATTTATTCACCATTATTTATTTTCAGGTGGACTAAATCAATCAATTTCCCAGCAAGATGGAAGAAGTTGTTCCTAGCCCTGCAATCTGAATTGTTCTTAGCCCTGCAATCCCTATTTCCAACCAATCATATTGTTCCCCACACCTCTGATGCTTCTGACTTTGTAACCAGTTGCATTCTTTTCCCCATCTTTGATGCTTCCCTCCAGTTTGGGGGTATTTCTTCCTTTATTTAAAATAAAAATGATGTCAGTCTCAATTTCAGGTTCTAGCTTGTTAAGGAAGCTGACACCTTATTGGCAAATTTTCTTTTGCTAATAAATTGATCATGCTATGAGTTTTGTGCTTCAAGTTTATTTTCATTTCAGTGGCACTTTCATCCCCAATTTCATTATAATATGGAAATAGTGATTGCACCTGCTTCATGGGTTTCTGTGATCAAATGAAATAGCATATGTATTAATTCTGTACATAAGTGATCAGTGGTATTAATGGAGGAGAAAACATTTAATTACCATATACATACAAGAAACAGGGGGATGGTGTTTTTGCCCTTTTTTGTGTCCCTTGCACTTAGCAATGAGACCGGCACATAGTAGGCACCTGATAAATTCTTGCTACCTGATTAACATTCAGATAATTCTTATAGTTCTTGCATCATAAGCACAATATAGTTTTCAGAATAATCACTAACATACCCCTAAAATGGTAAGAAATAGGTGAGTTAATTTATGAGACAAACTTTCATTAACACTAGATCAATAGCCCCTAAGTATGTCATCTGAAGAATGGATGACCACATGACATATAAACCGGATGATAAAAGATCGGGACTCAACTTCACCCAGAAATCCTTCTAAAGATTCCACTAACACCAAAGTTGCTGAATAGTTTCAGGAAAGCAATTGACAAATGCTCTTAGGATAGCCATATCTATTTGCAAGATATAATAGAAGAGATTCATGTCTATATTCTGGATATTTGAGGTTGCCAGAAGCCTGATCTCCAAATATATATTAATTCAAAAGCAGGGGAATGTAGTGTGGTGTGAACAACAATGTAGTCTCTATACAAAAATGTATAGAGTACATAACATGAAATACTTTATCTTCCTACATTATAATCAGAACATGTAATTCCTAGAGTTCATCGATGTAGAGCTCAGTAGAACCTTAAAAGCCAACTAATCCTACCTCAGCATTTTATGGAGGAAGAAAATGAGACTGAGGAAGGTCTAAGTACCTTGCCCAGTGTCACATAAGCAAGTGATAAACACCTCTGAACCCCAGTCCTCCAGCTTCAAAGGAAGCATTCTTTCCAAGCTTCTTGTTATTGATTTAAGTCTTTTATCATATAAAATATGTACATACATACCTCCTACCTAATAAACCCCCAGATATTTAAAAATTCAATGCATCCATTTCTATAACATCTCTGTAATAAAGTCTCCTAGCCAAATATTAAAACTAAATGATCAAACTATGATTTCTTTTAAGAACTGCATGCATATTTACCCAAGAAAAAAATGTCACCATTATTCTCTAATTAGTGGGAAGAGCAAATAATTAAAAGAGCATAAGGAACACTGAGATCCAAAAGAAAAACTCAATAAAATTGACTTTTAAAAAGCTGGATTTTATGCCAACTTTCTAGGAGATTATAGAAACAGAAGAATAAAAGTAGCAATACTGTTCTAATAATTCCTATGTCAGAATGTCAGATGAGTTAAGTATTTGCCCAGCCATGTATCAGAAATATTCTTTTCCTGCTGCTTATCCCATAGTGTGTACAATAGTTTCATTCTTACCTTTGATAAAAGGGCAAAAGCACTTAGAACCTATAAGATCACCAAGGAAACTGGTTGATCTGATCTTTCTTTTATTTCTCAGGAATGGAACATTCTATTTTGAATAGCATATCCTCTATTATTTCAGTATGTTCCTCACTGCCATAAAATGGGTTGGCCCTGTGGCAAAACTTTGCAAATGGCCACTTAGTTCTTCTATCCCCTCTTCTTGCCCTCTCCTCAAAGTAAATTAGAGAATGGATGCTCTCATTTCCACTGCCAGTTGTCATAGCAACACTTCAGCCCAGCAGAAGGAACTATCCCCAAACTCTTCTTCCTCTTCCTGTTCACCATTTTGTTTTCACATTTCAAACCCTGGCCCAGAGAGGAGAAATAAATCAGAAAGTTTAAATGTCCCATGAAAGGATATCTTTAGGACCTTCTATCAGAAAATGTAGAAAGTCATCATTATTGACCTTCTTACCTGATGCAAGTAGTATTATCCTTTTTATTCTCAAAAAATTGAATTGAAATACACATCAGTATATATCTAATATTTATGTATATGCATGTCTTATATATGTACACATGTATGTACATATATGCACATATAGCTCATCCCTTGTGTTATATGTATGAACAAATTTTTGTGTTTATATACATACACTGTATATATATATTATATATATGCTCATATGTATAACATAGTTGTGTATACACATATATGGACATATTTATATTCTGTATATGCATATATTTTCATATATGTAATTATATTTTCATATATATAATTTCTCCTCTGTAAAATGGGACTTGGTCTAGATGAGTCCCTGCCATATTTTGCTCTGTGATCCTGTGCCCCTTGATATTGTCCTCCTCACCCCAGGGTACAAGTCTGATTCCTTTGCCTGCATATCAGGCCCTTTCTACAAGTGGGTTTCTAACTTCAACAGAAATAGAGCATTTTCATCTTTTCTAGATTTTCCTGCTATTGATTTCTTTCCAATTCCAACCTGACCACTGAGTCTTTATGATACATAAGAGGAATGTTGTAATAGCTTCTCTGTTGGGAAATCTTAAGATTGAGCTTGAGATGGAGAGAAAAAATATGGTCACCATCTATTCTAAGCAGGTTTCTTTTCCCCTTTTAGCTACTATTTAGGGGAGCTTTGAAAGCAAGAAATAGCGGTACTACAGAGCCATCTGCATTTCATCAACAATAGAGAATTAAGCTGCCAGAAGAAGACCACAATATTCCCCTTTCTTGTCAAATCCCATAGTGGATAATAGAGCAAAGACACATTTTCCCCAGCCTACTCCTTTTCACTCTTCACTTTCCACTTGTAGACATGGGGATTAAATATAAGAGAATATAATACAGTTGCATATTTTGTAGTGATTGCATTTTCTCATAGAGTACCAATTTCTGATTTAGTCACCTTCCCAAAGGGCTTCAGTCCCAAGTATCTCACTTCATTTCTGGCACCAACAAGTAGCATGGCAGGCTTTAGAAGCAAAATTGGTGTAATTTGCATGTTAACTTCAGTAGGTTGGCTCATGATCCTTTTAAAATGTCAATGATATTAACATTAAAACACTTAGCTTTCAACACTTAAAAAATTTGCAATGCCAATGTTTTTGTTTAGTATTTTAACAATTCTTGTTCCCAGGAATCTTTTCTGTCCTCACAGCAATTTACATTATTAATTAGCAAAAAAGAAGAGGAGAAAATAGTAGGCAATGATAATGAATTTTACTCTTGACTTAGAACTGGCTTGCTATGATTTTAAGCAGAGCATTGTGTCTTTTTTACATTTCAGTATCTCCATTTTAAAACATGAATAAAATATGAATAATATGCTTAATGTGCTTTGAGATCATTAGAAAGCATGTAGTAAGCATATAATGAGTAATACTTGTACTGATACAATGAATCACTTATGATTCTTTTGGAGTATTGACTAAGACAGTCCAGGAACACTAGATCTGAATTTGATAATTTATTAAACATATATTAGTTTGAAAAACATGATCTACATTTCAAACTTGCAGAAGTTACTTTGTCCATTCTCCCACCTAAAGACTGGACTATGTTTGAGGCCGAATATTTTTTCAGGGATATTCAGCAAAAGAAAAAAAAAGGAACAAAGAAAAGAAAGAGGAAGTAAAGGAGGAAATCAATCTTTATTAAGGGCCTACTATGTGCCAATCACTGTGCAAAGGACTTTTACAAATATTATTTCATTAGATCTTTGAATAAATAGTCTTTATTTGCTAATTTATCTGCTATTTTCTTATGTGAAATCTTAATTCTCTTCTGTCTGGCCTAGTCTTCAAACACAACCCATTTCCAATCTGTTAAGATTCTAATATGATTTAAAATCTTGAGACATGGTAGCAGAAAGCCACAAAGTAGAAAACTAAAGCTATGAGTAATAAAAGAGAATCTGGATTTGAATCAAAGTTCCTCTACTTACTACTTGTGGGTGGCTGACCACTCATGTAACCATGGAAAACAAGCCATAGCAGTGGCTAGACAGTAATTCGTCTGGAAAAGGTCCAAAAATTTTATCGAACTGCAAGCTCAGTGTGAGTCAACAGTGACACATGACAGCCAGAAAAAGCTTAATCAATTGTAGGATCCATCAGAAGAGACAAAATACCCATGGCTTAGGACATAGTGACCCTTCCCACAATGCTTGTTCTGGTCATACCACAGCTTAAATACACTTAAATACTTAAATACTATGTTGGCTTCCCCTCCCGACAACAACATGGACAAGTTGAGGAGCACGCAGAGGAGTGAGACCCCTATACAAAAGTCTATTAAAGCAAATTCCTGAGACTTGGGCAGGGAAAGATGATAGCCGTCCTGGAGTATTTGAGAGGCTCACTTACAGAAGAGTAAGGCTATTCTGCTTGGACCCAGAGGGCAGAACCAGCTGGAGAAGAACTGCAAGAGAACCTTTTGGCCCAATATAAGGCAAACCTTCCTAGCAATTTGAACTGAACTGGGCCAGGAGGCCACATGCATTTATAAAGTGCCTCCTTGTGCCAGCACTGTGCTAAAATAGGGGCTTACAAAGAAAGACAAGGGAGCTATCTCTGCCCTCTGCAGTCTAAGTTGGAGGTAGTTATTTTCTCTTTAACTTTTAAAGAGCTGCAGGCAGGGTCTGGATGGGCTACTATGTTCTAAAGGGAATTCTTGGTCATGTATGCATTGAACTTGTTAGTCAAGATATCACTTTCCATGAATGTTGAAGACTATCTTTGCATGTATTTGGGGACATAAAATATTATGAATTGAAAAAAGACATCACCTTCCTGAGATCTGAGAATAAATTGAGAATAATTGAGAATTGATTGAGAATTGAGAATAAATAAAAGAAAAACAACAATGGATTGGATTACATAGTCTCTATTCTGACAGATCTTGATTCTTTGTGGAATTACTTCATTTCCTAATTTTTCCTAATCTGTAAAATTTCCTAATCTGTTAAAAAAAAAAGTCAGACTAGATTTCTGAAATACATTCCAGCTCTAATTCTAAAGAAATAGAGAAATAGAGCCCTGGAATCAGAAAGACTAAATTCAGATCCAACTCTCAGCTACTCCCTGTGTGACCTTGTCTGCCTTGCTTTCCTTATCTGTAAAATGAAGATAATAATAATGACAATAGCACCTGCCACTCAGGATCGTTTCAAGAATCAAATGAGATGATAGGTAAAGCACTTTGAAAACCGTAAAGTGCTATAAAAACTCTAGCTATAATATCTTATAATCTTCAGGAGGGATCTCTTTGATGCAGGACTTTCAGGGAAAAAAAAGATCAGATAAGTTGGCAGTTCATTTACAATAGTTAGATGAAATAAGTAAGCACAGACTTATAAAATGAATATCAAAGAATCACATAATTGAAATTGGCAAGAGTCTCCTAGGTCATGCCATCCAACCACTGTTGACTCTACAACATCATCAGGTGCTTGTCCAGACACCACTTGAAGACTTCCAATGATGTGCCCCCTCCACTCCCTTCCTCAAGCAAGCAAATCTGTCTTACAGGAAGATTTTATTTTGGGGTTGTTTTTTTCTTAATTCAAACCGAAAACTTGCCTTTTTGCACTTCCACCCATTGTGCCTAGTTTTGTGTTCTATGATCAAGTAGAACAAAACTATCCAACATTTAATAAACTGGCTAGCAATACTCCCTCATATGTCCAGAATAAGATTAAAATATAATTAGGAAATATTTCAGAACAAGTAAAAATACAATAAAACATAAGATTACATTTTAAAACTAAGTCAGCATATGAATCACAAGGATCCTTATGGATGTGTTAGTGACCCCTGTTTCTATATGAGTCTGACCTCACTGAGTGATTCTTCATATAGTTGCCCTGATTTCTGGAAGTTCTTCCTTTTCCAGGTTTACCATCCCCAGTACCTTCAATCGATCGTTGGATGGCATGGTCCACAGGCCTCTCATATCATCCTCATCTATAACCAGTGTCTCTATCATCATGCTCTAGGAAGAGACCCTATTGAAAACTCACCCACAATAATTACTTGTCTCTTCTTCCTCCTATCAATGCTGAATCACATTCCTCTCCTTTTGCAGGTGTGCATACTCTTCATAGGGTCCAGTTTTTCATATTTTGGAAAAGTCTCACATCCTTTACTTAGCTACACGGACTCACTGCTACTTTTCTCTTCCTTTATGTCACATCCTTATACCCTCCAACCTCCTTATATAGCTGAGGTTCCCTTCATCTTCTCTTATTTAAAAGTAAGGTTCCCTAAGTTCAAATTCAGTACATATTCTCTCCAATGCCCTATGGTGCCTTTAATTCCTAAAACACCATCTTACCTCTGAGGAATAGAAGTTAATTGACGTTGCTTGCTATAAAATAAATGCATAGATACATAGAAAGCTCTTGTCTTCATCCCCCTTTTAGAATCTGTGTGTGAGAAGTTTATTGCTGAATCACTTCCATTTGAATTGTCTTTGGAAGATTCTGAAGATCAACTGGCAGAATAAGACACCAGACACTGAGGTCCTTTCTTGAACTAAAATGCCAAGCATTCTAACTCTGCTGTGAAGAGCACAATGCTGTTGGACTGGCTAAATTGTTTGAATGCCAAATGTATGCTTGCTAAAAAAAAAAATATTATATGGAGAACTCACAAGATAGAAAAAGCTATAGAAGGATACCCTCAAGCTATCTCTTAAGAACTTTAGAATTGATTGTATGACATGGGAGACACTGGCACAGGACCACCCAACATGGTATATCAGGCCCTTATCAGAGAAGATGTTATGCTCTATGAGCAAAGCAAAATTAGCCCAAAAGAAATGTCAGTTGTGCAAAATTATAGAAGTTCCCCCAAATGTTCATAGGGGCTATTTGTGTCCAACCTGTGGCAGATCATACCAGGATTTTATTAGTCTGATTATCCACAGTCAAACAGGCTGTAAATCATCTCTAATATAGTAATGTCATTTTGGTCCAAGTATGAAGGACAACAACCAGCCAGCTTCTCTCCTATAAAAACCCAGCAAACTTCCATATGCAAAATCCCAAAGAAGAAGGATAATCTTAAAGTCTTTGAACCTTCCTCCAAAAGAATACCACAAAGTGATGGACAGATAATTCAGAGCCAGAACAACTCTAGGAAATCTTGACTCAATTTTATTTGTCTCAGAAGATTATTGAAAGTAATCTTTACTCTGAATACTTATTTTTTCTCCACTATTAGACACAGCTTGGCCAGGGGCTGATTGCCCTCTTCCACTGGTTCTGAGTTCATTTGTAGACCTAGTTCAGTTTGGGGCAGAGCCTCATTCTTAATGAGAAGGATCATACTCTTTCCTTTTTGATTCTTTCTTTCCCCACCCTGGAATTCAGGGATGGATGGTGGGGAGCGGAAAATCACTTTAAGCTCAGCTTGCTTCATGTCTCAGATCTTTCCAAAAGGGAATAGAAAAATACTCTGTTCTTACTTCATCCCTTACCTCCATCCCATTATGGCCAGACCCTGTTAGGAGTGGGTGGGTGATAGAAAGATCCATCACTATTAGTGGTACCCTCCCTATTTCTTTTCTTTTACCCCATCCCAGTCTCTGAGTCACCTGAATTCCACTGGGGCTGCTTGACCACTCTTTTGACAAGATATGAGTTACTAATTCTGTTCCTTCCCATGAGATAAAGGGCCACAAAACCTTAACATTTGCCTTCTTTCTACATCCTTCAGACCTCCAACCCCAGACACCATTATCTGAACTATCAATGCCAACTATAAATTGGGACCTTTGTCATCTTCCCTGCTACTGAATCCTGAGGTCTTCCAAACCTATCCATCTGCTCTGCAGCTGAATTCTCTTAATAATGTGTCGTTTCCCCTAGTTACAGTTAAGAGCTCCTTGGGATCAGAAACTGTCTTGTTTTTCTGTATGGGTCTCTATAGCTTAATATAGTGTCTGGCTCACAGAAACACTTAATAAATGCCTTTTCTTTCATTCACTCATTCATTCGCAGTGCTTTCAACTTATATATTCTCTGTTAATTCCTCCTTCTTTGCTATCAATTCCATTTTCTCTCTTTAGCCTCTGTTCAACCTATGAACTTTGACTTTATTCAAAATGAAGCATTATTATTTTGGATGATGATTTGATTGATAACCTCATTTATCTAAGAACATTCTTCTTTCAGGCTCAGTTAATTGCCCTTAATTACTTGCTCTCTCATTCTAAGAAGCTGGAAACTTTACCATAGCTCTGAAAGGTAGACAGTACATGTTTTATTTTCCACATTTCACAGATGAGGAAACATACCTTATACAACTAATATATATGGTAACCAGGAATTTGGACTCCCAAATACTATGGTAGGTTTTTCTACTACACTAGCTATACCAATCAAAACTTTTGAGTAAAAATGACTCCCCAACATCCCAGTAGGCCACAAAGAATAACATGAAAGCAAACTAAATCCTTGCTTTGTTCCTACTTTTGTCATAATTAGTTTAATTGAAAACGTGGGAAGATATGAAGAAGATGATGAAAATGAACATGTGTATTCATTTGTAAAATTGGCTATTGTCTCATGTTTCTAGTTGCAGATATGTAGTTGGTAACACTAGAGAAGTTCCTTGATTTTTTTAATTGTCTTTGAAATGCATTGCATTATGACAAATTGACGAATTAGGTAGCATACAGCCAATTTACACAAAACAGGAGATACTATTATAATGCAATTGATTCTTTTAAAAAAATCTTTGGTAAAGTCAATCATTACTCATGTTGCATTTGCCTTTATCCCATCTTCAGAGTTTGTTATTGTATATCCATGTGCTGAAAAATGGTCCAATTAGACACACATTGATTGAGATTATAATGAAGGAATTGAGCCATTGCTCTGTCAACTTATCCTTTTGAAATTCTGCCATAAAATCAAGGTTCATGGTAGTTTCATTTGAGGTCAAACACTGGTTATTATGAAAGTGTTTGCTTCTTTCCAAGGTTTGACTTTTAACAGGCATTCATGGAGAAATCTAATCTCAGACAACCTAATCAAGAGTCCAGCTACAACAATGGCTACATTTGAAATCCATATGGAATTTACTGAGGACTTACTTATAGCAGCACTCCCTGTAAAACCCAAAAAAGTACAGAAAAAAGTTCCCATATCAGAAAATTCAGTAATGGCAAGAAGAAAAATGAAAGAAGGTGTGTCAAGGTAATTCTTACAGAAAACAATAATTGAAAATGGATTTACCTGGCATGTTTCTCGCTCTACTCCAAACCTGGCATGTTTTCCCCCATAACCTTTCTCAGACTGAGGTTCTCAAGACGGCTGCAATTTTAATCTATGCTTGGTGTCTTCTTCCCCATTTCCCTCAGCCTGTGCACTTATCTAGCACCTGCCCTGTAAATCATATGGTTATTATATGTCACCCAAATCTTAAATTAAGTGACTTAAGAGTATTCTGGGGGGTGGACTACAATACCTGGTAGAGAGAGTAAAGGCCTGTGAATCCAGAGGCTCAAGAGAAAGGACAGGTAGAAATTATAGAATAGTACAGATCCTGGAGCATTAGAAAAAAATAGGATCTGATCAAAAGTAATTTATATAGCCCAAAAGAAAACAGTCAGTCAGTGGAAGAGTGAAGACAAGCATAGAGAAGACACCCAAGTGAAACAGCTTGAAGAACCCCTTTGAGCAATGAGTCTCGGGTAACACTGCCCAGATCCTTTCAGGATCATACTTCCTCACTCTGTGGCCAGTCTAGAGACAAGTAAAGGTGAGCAACAGGCCAATTATAATAGCCATTTGCAGCTTCTGAAGCAATGGCACAATTCTGAAGGAAAGAGACTTGATCCAATCTTGGGGAGTTGAGAAAAAAGGGGACAGAAAGGTCTGACTAGCCCAGAGTACTCGAAACATTGACAGTAAGTACATTTTCAGCAAGGACACTGTAGAAAAACCAGCAGACTGATTGATTAAAGCAAACAATAGCTGAGGAGAAGAATGAACAAGCTTTCAAAGGAAAGATCCATCTAAGTAAGACAAGTACTTTGCAGCAAAAGAAATTGAGTCAGAATCTCCTGGGGAAGATTGGAAATTGCACAACAAATTCTGGAAAGCCCCTGAAATGACAATGGAGCAATTCCAGGAGCCTCAGGAGTGTTTTAGAAGAGCAATCAAATAATTAAATGAAAATCTCTAAGAAATAAGGATGAAATCTTAATTCTTAAGGAAGAACCTAAAGAATTTAGATCCAAAGTCAAAGATACACTTCAAAACATTAGATTTCTCTGAAAAAGAAAACAATGTTCTGGAACTGGAGGCCTTGTGTTCAAACCTCATCTCTAACACTATTTGTATGACATTGGGCAAGTCACTTTACCTAAATCAGCCTCAGTTTTCTTATGTGTATAAAATGATGAATTTGAACCAAATGGCCTCTGAAGTGCTTTCTAGCTATATATCATGATAAACAGAATTAGAATGCTAAAAATTTTGAAACAAAAGGAAAAATAAGAGAATTTTAAAAACTATAGCTTTTTATTTTCAAAATATATACATGGATAATTTTTGACATTTATCCCTACAAAACCCTGTGTTCTAATTTTTCCCTCCCTTCCTCCCTCTAGTCAACAAATGATCCAATATATGTTAAACTTGTAATTCCTCTATATTTCTGCAAATATCAAATATCATCAGATCCAAAAGGAAAAAAAAAATGAGAAAGAAAACAAAATGCAAGCAAGCAACAATAAAAAAGAGTGAAAACACTATGTTGTGGTCCACGTTCAGTTCTCTCTGTACTCTCTCTGGGTGCAGATGGCTTTCTTCAGCACAAGATCATTGGAACTGGTTTGAATCACCTCATTGTTGATGAGAACCATGTCTATCAGAATTGATCATCATATAATTTGATGTTGTGTGTATAATGATCTCCTGATTCTATTTATTTCACTTAGCATCAATTCATGTAAGTCTCTCTAGGCCTCTCTGAAATCGTCCTACTGACCATTTCTTATAGAACAATAATAAGGGAATATTTTTTCAAAGATGAAATCACATAAGAGCTCAACAATAATTTTTTAAAATGTTGAAATTGAAGACAAGATCCAATGAGGTAACATGAGGATTTAGATTTTCCTGAAAAAGAAATCAAGAAAAAGAAAAGCTGAAAATCATATTCTAATAAATCACATGAAAACATTTTGTTGCAAGAAATAAAAGAAAAAATATTTCAAAATAATCTCATTTAACATCTTATCTTAACATAGTCTACAAATCTGCACCTAAATAGCAAATAAAATAACTAAAAATTCAAGAAAATGGAAAATTTTAAGATATTCTGTTAGTGGAACCCAGAGATTAACATACTATCCAACAATGAACTTACCAGACAGCAAAAAGTTAAAAACTTTCAAGTAGAAATTAAAGAATGAAATTATTATTTGGCTATCACTAGCTAAGTCATGAATATCAAGTGGAAGAATATACTTGTTTGGTTTTCTTCTTTAAAACCTCAAATATTATCTAAGTATATGGCAAAGAAGGACCACCAGTGGATTAACAAAACTAAGGAATAAAAAATATAATGGGCCAAAATCAGCAAAGTAAGTAGAGGAAAATCTTATTCTTTCATTAATAAGTGAACACCTTTTAGATTGGGAGAGAAGAGATGAAATGGACAAGGCTGGCAGACAATAAATGGCGCAGATGAGCACCATCCTTGGGTACTGAAAGAACTGGCAAATATAAATGCTGAGGCATCAGCAGTGATCCTTGAAAGATCATTGAGAAAATCACTAAAACAACAACAACAAAAAGGCATAACAAATCAGCCTTCAGATTTTTGTTTCACACCCAGAAAACTGACAAAGATGACCCCCACGTCAAAAAATTCAAATATTGAAGGGACTGTAAAAAGATAGTCACACTTATGTATAATTGATAGAGCTCTGAATTGATCCCAACATTCTGTAAAGCAATTTGGGATTTTTCAAAGGGAGTGACTAAAACGTCCTTTGATTGAGAAATTGTATGGCTAGATACATGCTTTAAGGTGGTCAATATTAAAAGAGAAAAGACTTATTTACACAAAAATAACTAAAATAGCACCTTTTGTGGAAGCAAAGTAGATGCCCAATAATTGGTCCATAACTAAATAAGTTGTGCATGAATTTAATGGAAGGTGTTATGAGAGGAGATGAATATAATGGAGAGAAAAGCATGGGAAGACATATAAAGTGATATAAGATGAAGTTAGTAGAAACTGGAAAACTATACATAATTAACTATAACAATGTTAATGGGAAAAAATAACTCAAACTGAAATTTTCAAAATTATAATGAGCAAGGATGGTATATGTGGCTCACAATAAACATTTATTGATTGGAGTACCAGTTATTTGTGTTTGGCACTAGATGAATGATCAGACTCAAAGTGAACCATCATTCTTGGTTCCATGTCATCTTCAAGGAAATTTTCTGGTAGAATGACTCAGAGGTCTATCACTGGACTTGTTCCATTTAAAAATTTCATTGAGACTTTGATGGAAATGTAGATGGCAAATGGATAGAATCTGTAAGTGGTATAAAATCAGGCAAGATTTCTAACACACTGGATGACAGAATCCAGAAATATTTAATGAGATTAATACAATAAATAAGATTAAATTTTCTAGATATAAATGTAGAATCCTAAACTTAGAGAGGAAAATCGTTTGCAACATAGGAAAATTCATGTCATAAACCATCCCCATAAACAGCAATGCATATGAAAAACATCTACATCTTTATATGTATTTGGAAAAATAAAACACTTTTAAAAAAAATCTAGAAGTTTAGATGAACTTCAAGTTTAAAGTGAATCAAATGTGTGATGTAATACAGTATAGTGAACGAAGTAATTGATTTGGTTCGGGGACTTGGATTTAGGTCCCAGCTCTGTCAATTGCTACTTCATTAATCATAGCAAGTCACTTATTTCCCTCAGCCTCAGTTTTCCTACTCTGAAAAATAAGGAACTGGATGATCTCTAATTTATTGCTATCCATTTCAATTGTGTGTGTTTGTCAATCTTTGGGGTTCTCTTGGCAGAGATTTGCCACTTCCTTCTCCAGCTTATTTTACAGGTGAGGAAACTGAGGCAAATAGTTCAGGATTTGTTCAGGATCATACAGCTACTGAGTGTCTGAGATCATATTTGAACTCTGGTCTTACTGACTCCAGGCCAAATGCTCTATTCATTGCACCAAATTGTGCTACAAATCTAAATCTATGATTCTTTGATGAGAGCCAAAATAGTTAAGGCCATTTTGGGCTCAACAGTACACAGAACACACAGAAGCTGTGAGTTTTTCTATATTGTCTGGAACATATCTAGAGTACTGAGTTCTGTATTGGAATACTTCGTTTAAAAAAATTGATACACTGGAGAGCATCCCAAAAAAGGTGAACAGGACAGTAAGAAGTTTTGATACTTTGTCATATTTAAATATCTGTTGAAGAGCTAGGGACATTAAAGCTTAAGAAGACAAGTGTTTAAAGGGTCAGGTTAAAGAAAAAGGTTTAGCTTTGTTTTGCTAATCAAATGAGATTACACATAACATGCACTTTGTGAACTTTAAAATGCTGTGTAAATGCTAGCAACAGTGAGAAGGAAGCTGTTTGGTCGACAGAATCAGATCTAGGAGAAATGCATGGAAGTTGCAGATTGAGGCTCAATGTGCAGAGAAATCTCCTAATGGTCAGATCTATCCAAAAGGGAACCAAGCTGCCTAAAAGTGATTCATTGGTTTATCGTTGCTGATGAGGTCTGGCTGACTCTTTGCTGGAGATTCCTGTTTGCATGACCATTGAACATCCTTCTGACTGTTATATTCCCACCGTAAGAATATAGCAAGTGCCCAGGTTTCTGTGCCCATTGACAACCAGAAGAGCAGATGTTTAAATTAGGATGATATTAAATTTCAATTCAATTTGATCCAATAAAAGCAGTGGAAGATAGTGGATAAAAGTGCTAAACTTGGATCTAGGAAGACCTGGATTCAAATCCTCTTCTGACACTGGTTTATCTGTATGAGCTTGGGCAGATCATATGGTACCTCTCCTGGCCTCAGTTTCTCACTAGAAAATTAGAGGGTTGGATTTGCTTAGCAGTTGACCCAGTGCCTAGGGCCTTATTAAATGTTTATCAAATGGCTGGCTAATATCTAAGAAATTTGTGTAGGGAAACTTCCAAGTGTGGAAACTTTGCACCAAAATAGATCAGCACCACCTGATCTTACATCACCTATGAGTCTTAGAGAGTTGCCTGGAACCACTAAGAAGTCAAATAACATGCCCATTGTTAGGTAGATAGTATATGCTGACAGCAGAACTTGAACTCAGATCTTCCTCATTCCAATGCTGTTTATAACCTATGTCATAAATTTGAGAAATGTAAGAAAGACCACTGCTTGAAAAATCTCTCCCCTAGGCAGGGAACACAAGATCAGGAAAATGTCACTAACAGAGACTTCTTTCTTCGTGCTTTGTGCTTTTAAAATTAAAATTAAAATTCTCCAATAGATTAGTTGAGATCACCCATAAAAATTAGTAAATTCAATTTAAAAAAAAATAGCTAGCATTTATACATCACTTTAAGATTTGCAAAGCTCTTTACATGCCTTATTTCATTTAATCCTCACAACAACCTTGAGAGGTGGGTGCTATTATTATCTCCATTTTACAGATGAGAAACTTGAAGTCAATATAGGTGAAGCGATTGTCTGGGGTCACACAATAAGTGTCTGAGATCAGATTTGACTCCAGGCTCAGCACTTTTCCACTATACCAGTACTAGGTTTTCACTAGATCACTTTCCTTTTTTATAAGAAGCTGATGAGAATTATGGGTACCTGGAGATACAAGGAAGAGGAGAATGCAAACTGGCAAATTGGGAGCAAGAAGCTGGAAGACAAATACTATCTATGTCACATTTACCCCCCCAGGATCAACTATGCCGGGTATGCTGAGGGATTCCAAGGCCATTTGGGTCCAAGCAGGTATCTTTTTTCTTAGATTGCATTCTCCTAGAAGGCATGGAACAAATCTACACAATTTTCTTGATAGAGCACCTAGCCCAAATGGGAAATTCAGCACTTAATAAATCAATAAGTCAACAAGAAGGATAGTGATTACAAAACTTCAGTCATACAGATAAGGCTGCTGTATGCCCAGAGTTCTACCAGCGAAGCAGATGATTCCTAATATGGAGGAGTATGCAGGGCTGGATAAATGATGCTGCAGTGTTTCACCAGACACCATAAACGTGTGGATAGGCCTGGTTACAATAAGCACCAAGAGCAGGTTTGAAAAGGAAAAGAAAGAAAAGCAATATAAAATTTCAACATACAACTCCAGGAAGGTGGGGAGGGTGGCAGGGGCACTTAAATATGAGATTCTCACTATCTATGCCTGAACACACATCCCTTCTCTCTTGCCCCACACATAAATGCACACTTAGCTAGAATGTCCTCCTCCATCAGGGCAGTGGCCTGAATTTGTTCCCCTTTGAAAAAATTCTGCTATTATAAAGAAAAACAGAAAAAGAAGGCTGCTTTTGTTCATTCTGCTCACGTTCCTCCCACTGGAAACTTGGACACTGCTCCCTGGGCTCTGAAATGGGAGTTTCACCTTATCTTGAACATAACCAGCTCTCCAAGGAGCTACTCTCTCCAAAGAAATCCCCTCCCCCCCCCAAGCATCCCACCATTTTCTAGTTTTCTCTGTATTTTTTTTTTCCATTAGAAGGTAAACTGCGGGGCAGGGACTGCCTTGCTTATATTTATATCCCCAATGTCTTGTATGTAGTAAGTACATAATAAATGCCTTTTCTAAACTCACTTAATCCATCCCCATTCTTTCCTAGAATCCTCTTCCTTCCTCCCCCCACAAGTAAGGCATCAAACCATATGCTTGTTTGTAAGGAAAAAACAAAACCTGACCCCTGTCCAAGGAAGAATCTTGCTATTTGCTGTATGGCTCCTGAGCAAACATTTGGGCCCTTGGACTCTTACTTTCTCTCAATGCACACAGTAAACATTTTTACAGGGAAATCGCCAAAAACCACAGGGAAGATAAGAACTAAATGATAAGAACTAAACCCTTCTTCCCATTGGGGCTTGTTCGCCTTCAAGGGCAAACACCCAATGTCATCAGAAGAGTTTACAGAATAGATTTAATAGAGAAAGCATCCTCAGCACAGGACTCATGTCCTGTTTGAGGTTTACTCATCCCTCCAAGGAAAAAAGAGCACATGGATGTTCTTGTTCTATTTCAGCAGATCTGTGTTTGTGAATTCAGTTTGCACATCCTCAATCATAAGCATTATTAGACTAAGTGTTTGCACCTGTTTCCTTCCAAGACATTATCAATAGGCCCTATAGCAGAAAGGAGTTCTATTTTTATATTGCAGGAAAAAGTACATGTTTGGTATGTGGCAAAAAAGTTTTGAATGGTGATCTTAAAACCTCAGAAAATTGCTGCAGAGAAAAGTCATTAGGGCATTGACTGAAGGGTTTAGAAATCTTCTGTCTTAGAGATAAGAGAATCCATAAAAGAGCATATATGTAAGAATATATACATATTCACAGATATATATATACGTATATACATATATTTGTATATATATATCATTCTTATTGATGAATAGAATTGATTATTTGTTATTAATATACAAGGTCATCCCTCAGGAGAAGGAGTAGTATAGAAATTTGGATAAATTGTGCTGAATTCTGCCTCACACCTGTCATACAGGGACATGCACAGGTGTGCATACACATGCACATATTCCTTCCTTTCCCCCTCCCCCCATATTATTATAGATAAGATAGACAGACAGATAGGTAGATAGATAAAGTCTGGTTATATTGAATATGAAAGGCAGTCAAGAAGAAAAGATATACCACAATCTTCCTTCTTGTAAGATATAGATTACACTCTAAGAGGACCTTGGTGTAGACCCAGTTTTTCCTCAAATCTTTTGGACCAGGGTTAGGAATAGAACATTAAGAAGACTGGCCATGAGAAATCCCAGGACAAAGTCAGCCTTAGGAATCTGATTGAGCACTTGCTCAATTAATTATGTGTGACTTCTTATCAATCAATGGACCTGAAGTAAACTGGGAAGCTTGCCAAGTCTACTTTTAGGCTATGTGATGGGAAGGTTGGTGGCAATTATTCATTTACTTAAAGCTCAATCTGAGATAACAATGTGGTACAATGATCAAGAAAGCTCATTCAGCCTTGGACTACATTAAGAGTCATAGTATCTAGTGTGGTCAGAGCATGCTTAGAATATTGTGTTCAGTATGGATGCTACATTTGAGGAAGAAAATAAATTTGAAGAGAGTTCAGAAAAGGAGAGCCAGGAGTTCAAGGCATATGAACACAGGAAAGTTTAGCCTGAAGAGGAAGAAAATATACAAAGGCAAATGATACTAGTCTTTCAATATCTAAGGGGCTGTTACATGGGAGAGATGTTAGATTTATCCCCCTAGTCCCAAGGTTAGTAAGAGCATCCTACTTAGATTCTTGCCCCACAGAATAGGTTGGTTTCTCACTAAAATGAAAATGAGACCGCAATGGTCCAGGAGACTAAAATTCAATCCACTGATGTAATTTTCTAGTTGCCAATGGCTTAAAAATCCAATTCACAAGTAGTTGGTGCTCCTTAGATTGAAATTTTCCGCTGTTATATGAGGCAGCACATTCTCCTGACTGGGTATGTCTCTGTACAGAGATGAGGACTTTGTCCCAGGATTTCTCCTGGCTATTCGCCTGGCCTATTCCTAACCCTGGTCCAGATGATCTGAGGAAAAACTGGATCTATTCTAGCATCCTCTGAGAGAATGATCTATATTTTACAAGAAGGGAGATAACCGAATGCTATATACTTGTCGAATATGTTTTCTGTGCTATCATTAATAAGATGGACTATGAATGGCTTATTTAATTCCAGTCCTGAGCCTGGACCATCAGACTGATAGAAGAGAGATCTGGCCAAGAATCTATGCGGACCTAGTAATTATAAAAAGCAAAGAGGAAAATTCAAACTTTATGTAAGGATTTGGGAGATGTAGCAGGCCTGGTAGGAGTGTCATGGAGGAGGAAAAGAGGAGGAAGGAAAAAGAGGAGAAAAAAGAGGAGGAAAAGGAAGAGAAGAAGGAAGAAGAGAAAAAGAAGAGGAGGAAGAGATTTTTTTCCTAAATACACAGAAGTGAGCAGAAGTAAATTCAGAAGAAAACACAGTTCAGATGAGCAGGGAAACATATTGAATTTATTATATACTTAAAAAAGAAAAGCAAGCTGTGCATATTAGACATTCACAGTTTCATGTGCAATCCTCATTTTTAAAAATAATTTTATTGATATCTTTTGTCATTACATCACCTAAAATTTTTCCAGTATCCCTCCCTCTCCCCTGAGAGCAATTAATATGTAACAAAGAATATTTTTAAAGAAGAAAAAAAGAGGATGAGAAAAACAAGCAAAATCAATCAATACATCAAAAAACATCTTAAAATGTATGCAATGTTCCGAATCCTGAGACCTCTGCAAAGGAGTGGAGGGAGGTGCCTTCTCATATCTCTTCTTTGGAGCCATGCTTATTTTTTGTGTTAGTTGTTTCGTGGTGGCTCTTTCTGTTTACAATGCAATCACTTTCTCAGCTATATTCAAATCTTTATTATCTGTTGGTTATTTATTTTATGATTTTCTAAAATCCCATAATACTTCATATGTGTACTAATTGTCCATTGTTCAGATTACCATGCTTCTTTTAATGAAGCTTAAGGTTCCATTAGCGGTTTTTTCTTTAACTATCATGTCACACAACTGTTGTTTCATTTTGAGCTTATGCCCCTGATTTTTTTTCACCTGAACTATTGTCAAGATATAACTTCCCCATCTTGTACTTGTGCACAGAATTGGGAGAACTTTCATAGAATTGGAAGGATCTCAAAAGTTGTTAGGTCTGAAGCCCAGTGAGGTTGTGACTGACCCAAGGCCCCTTGGGGGTAATTATCAAAGGCTAGATTTTGAACCCAATTCCTCTGACTAAAGAGCAGGTGCTCTTTCTGCTATACTACACGTTTATGTTGATCTCTATTCTACTTCATGTTTTTAGATTAAGCTAATTGCAGTAGCCAATTGAGATCCTGCCTCTGTTATCTTGCAAACTATCCCTTCCATCTTAGGGTCATCTTCAAGTCATATTTATAAACCACTCAGGTGACTGCAAAAATGTTTAACCCAGTAGGACTAAAGACACATCTTTTGGGGCAATTCATTGGAGACTCCCCTCCAAGGTGACATTAATCCCATTAATCCACTTTGAATTCCACTGGATCCAAAGCCATCATATTTTACTATAATTCACTTCACTTTTCCAAATCTCAGTCATGAAGATAGCACTGGAGATGTTTTGTTAAGTCCAATTACACAGCTAAGTGACAATGGACTTGGAGTCAAGTTCACCTGAACCTCAGATATTAACTGTGTGACCCTGGGGGTAAATTATTTAATGTCTTTCTGCCTCCATTTCCTCATCAGTAAAATGAGGATAATTATTATTTGACACTTATGTTCTAGGGCTGTTATGAGGATAAACTGAATTGATATTTATCAAGCATTATATGATTGCTAGCTGTTATTCTCTTCTCCAATTTTAATAGCCCTGTCAAAAAAAGAAATGAAGTGATTCTGACATGATCGGTTTTGATAAAGCTACATTGTGATCACTTTGTAAATACCCCTAGACCATCTCTTAAAATATACAATTTAGAATAGGAATCAAAGACAAATTCACTGATCTAGAGTTTGGAGGTGCTATTCCTGTTCCCATTTATAAAACTTGGACATCATTCATCAGTTTTCAGATTTGCAGTACAATTCCTGTTTTCCATTAATTTTCAAAGATGGTTTATGGTTTAGCTGTTACACATGTTAGTTTTTTGGGGACCATGGGATGTAATTCATTTGGCCTTGATACTTTCAACTCATTGAAGGCAGCCTGCTACTCTCTTACCTTTAGCTCTATTATCCATTTTTTTTTTTTTATGCGGGCCAATAAGAATCTTCTTGAAAGAAACAAAATAAAAGTTGAGTATCTCTATCTTCAGTTCAACTCACCTATCATTTATTATGCATTCTTTCCATCAACTATTTTTCACACTAAACCACAGTCTCAGACTTTCTTTCCTCTTAACTCACCAATATATTTTTAAATCCCTCTTCCCTATCTAAAAAAATTCATTAGCTCTGAACCTGAGCTCAGATTTAAAGATTTCTTTAAAATACATTTCTTTGAATATTTTTTATTTTTATATCCTTTGAATTTCCTAAGGTGCCCTCCTCCTCCACCTTCTCTCTCATAAAGCAATATCATATAACATAGAAAAGACAGGGGAAAGAGATATTTCAGCAAAATTAACCAACATATCAAAAAATGTCTGATATTATATGCAGTGATCCACACACTCTTCTTGATTCTATTCTACATTTATTCTGTTAATGGCCTTTCATTGCATTCTTCTAAATTTAAGTTGGTCAATCAGCTTCTTATGGATCCATGTTGGTCTTTCTTCATTTTTTTCCTCATTAGAATAATTTGGTTTTGTGTCTTTGGCAGCATTATTCCTATTATTTTCTTCTTGAGAACTTCCTGTTCCTCTCGAAGTAACTTCCATTATAGAATTTTAGTCCATGAGATCATATCCTTTCCTGCTTTGAAATCTTCTCTCCCAAAATTTAGGGAATATTTATCATACCATTCATGGTTTCCATCTCCTTTTCCATTACAAACTCAGCAATAAAATGGTCCCTTCTTCCCTCAGCTCCCAACATTTCCTCTTCAGCAGCCAGTTGCTTTTCTTTTTTTTAATTTGTTCAGAATCAGATCCAAAACAGCAATTTTCCTCCAACTATTGAAGAATGAAATAATCATTAAAGCAATTTAAAAAACCTTAGCAGTATTCTTTGTGGTAGCAAAGAACTGGAAACAAAACAGATACCCATTGATTAAGGAATAACTAAACAAATTGTGGTACATGAATGTAATGGAACATTTCTGTGCTTTAAGAAATGGCATATATGATGAATACAAAGAAGCCCAGAAAGATGTATGTGAAGTGATACAAAGTGAACTAAGCAGAGCTAAGAAGGCAACATGCACACTAACTACAATAGTGGAAATTGAAAACAGCAACCAACACAAAACTGAAAGTGAATTTGCAGAACAGGATGGTCCCAAGGAAGAGGTAGAAGAAGGCATTCCCCCCTACTTCTTTGCAGAAGGAGGGGTTCCACGATGTGGAATAATGGATATATTGTCAGGATTTATTTTCTGATAGTTATAGATGAGTTTTTCTGTTTTTAAAAATCTCTGTTATCTAATTTGGCTCTGTGGGAGAGGGTAAGGAATGGGGTACAGAGAAAAAATCAGGCCCTATAAATATCAATTCAATTTTATCTTTAAAAATGTATCAGCTGCTTTGCTTTGAGCAAGTTGAGAACTCTTAACTAATGCTCGAGGGAAAGCCTTCCATCATCACTATGGATATCACTCTCCCATGCCAGATTTGTGATGTTTTCCAAGTTCCTCATTATTCTCTCTTTTAGACCAAATGTTTTATACTATATTGCTACCATAATACTGTTTCTATTTCTCCTTATATAGCTTCTCACCCAAATGCTTTTCATGAATCTCTATTCTTCCCCCTAAGTTGATGAATTTCATCATATGAGTAAATTCTCTTATAAATAATTATATATGTGATATATAATTATATTTTATTATATATAATTATGCATATATATGTATGTATAATTCTCTTAGCCATGTCTCTACCTCCTCTTATTCTATCCCTTGAATACAGAACATTTTTCCAAGCCATATTTTAGTTATAAGTCCTATTATGCTTTACTTACTTACAAAGTTATATTGTGATATACTTACAAAGTTAAATTTATCTCATTATATTAAAATATCTAGCTCATCTCTTATTTTTCTCCATAGTTTGTGCATTTGTAGATGTATATAGAGATTTTTGAGATCATGAGTTCTATTCCTGGTTCTTGTTTATTGAATATTATTTCTATGAATTATTGGTATTTTGCACTGATGTGTTTCTTTCAATGTTGCATCTGCTATTTTCTGGGGTAGCTAACATGACATATAGAAAGTTTACTGTAATATACACAGGCCCAGATATGTGTCTGAGTCTTTTGTCCAATCCTCATACATTTGTTATGTGCTATCATTAAATTCCATCCTATGGACAAAGTACTTCCACTCTTCCTAAATTGATTATGAACTCATCTATACCATTTATATACCTTTGAATGATTGATTGAATGTATGTCAGGGTCTTCTGTGTTTACATTAATTGGGAAGGGGGAGTCTATCCCCATCCTTACACTTATATCTTAAGTGAAGGCCCAGAAATATGCATCCTATATTCAGGCACCATTTTTTTAAACCAATTATTCATTCCCAAATACACATCTCTTCTGAGACTTCTACCTTCAATCAGCAATAATAATGAAAACACCACCTGTGCCTCCAAGCATTTTAGCTTCTTGCCTGGGATCTTATTAATCCCCAGGAAATCTTTCTAGGTTTCTTTTGGATCTGTCATTTGTCCCTTTGTAATTTGCAGAAGCGAGTACTAGTGCTTGTCAGGTTTGACAGATATCAGAATGCTCTCCATGTCATCCTACATCCATTTTCCAAGAAAACAGCAGGTCTTATCTATAATTCATTTCAGATTGACGTGAAGTCTCTTTGGCCCTCCTTAGCAAGGAGTCACCAACTACATCTACTTGTCTCTATGAGTACTTGATGAAGTTTCTCCTGCTGATAGCTATCCATTCCTAGAAGCAAAAAAAGAGGCTTTTTGCTTCTCTAAAGACCTATCTCAGCTCTCTCCAAGAAGAGACTAATGCCTTTGATTTATTTTCAGATGTTCAATTGGCTTTTTAAATTTTTCTCATGCCATGCCTTTCTACCCTCCAACATTTAAATTAGATTAGGATTATTCTCTAGCCTTATTTTATGAAATACATCAATTCAAAACTCCTGGGAGACAATCAATTTATAGTCATTAAGATCTAGGTTTGGATATTTGCTGGTCCTGATACTAGCTACATGATCTCAGACAAATCAAAATCTCCCTGGACTCAATTACTCCACCTTTAAATGAGAGGTCTGTTTTAAATGACCTATAAAGTCCTTTTCAGCTTTAAATCTATGATCTGACAGACTTCTCTATTAGGCTTCCAAAGCTTTCCACAATTTGGCTTCATCCAGCTCCTCTAGCCTGTTTGTCATTGCTTCCAATATAGATAATTCGACCTGCTCTTTTCATTGTTATTCAAGAACTCCATATTCCCACTTCCCTGACCTTGATCATGCTGTTTATTGAATTACAAAATCTCAAGAGTGGCAGTAATTAGGGACCTGAATACAATTTTGAGCTGGAAGGGATATTAAATGTTATTTAGTCCTTCTCTTTCATTGTACACACAAAGAAACTCAGGGCTCAGGCAAAACTGAGGTTTTGCTTCCTTTGATTTGCTCAAGCACGGTCAGGTAAGAAATAGCCTAGGGAAGATTCAAATCCAGGTTCTACAAATCTTCATTCCATCAAGATTCTTCCTACCATATCTCTGACAACTGGTCATTCTGTCTTCACTTGAAAACTTTTTGTGATGGAGGTCACTTGCTAAGTGTGATTCTTCTACTTTTAAATAGCTACAATTATTAGGAAATTTTTCTATATGTTTAGCTGAAATCCATTTTTCTGAAACCTCCTTCTACCTTCCCAAGTCCTGGTCTCCCTTCCAAGCTCAGTTCAAGTTCCATCATCTCTAAAAACCAACTTCTTCCAAATTCTATGATCCACACTTCCCTCTTCATCACCAGTTTTTAGCACATAATTTTTTCAAATAAGTTTCCTTGAATATGTCTTACTTTTTATGCTAGATACTAAATTGTCTGAAGGATCATGAGATCATAGGTGGAAGTGACTTTAGAATCCAACTCCCTCATTCTTTTTTTTTTAATTAAAGCCTTTTATTTACAAAATATATGCATGGGTAATTTTTCAACCTTGACCCTTGTTGTGATCACTTCTGTTCCAAATTTTCCCCTCCTTCTGCCCACCCCCTCTCCTAGCTGGCAGGTAGTCCAATACATGTTAGATATGTTAAAATATATGTTAAATCCAATAGATGTACACATATTTAATTATCTTCCTGCAGATCAAAAAGGAAGAAAAAAAATTGAGAAAGAAAACAAAATGCAAGCAAACAACAACAGAGAGAGTGAGAATACTATATTGTGTTCCATACTCAGTTCCCACAGTTCTCTCTCTGGGTGTAGATGGCTCTCTTTGTCACTGAACAAGTGGAGCTAATTTGAATCATCTCATTGTTGAAGAGAGCCAAGTCCATCAGAAATGATCATTGTATAGTCTTCTTGTTGCCATGAACAATGATCTTCTGGTTCTGCTCATTTCACTCAGCATCAATCCAGGCTTCTCTGAAATCATCCTGCTGGTTGTTACTTACAGAACAATAATATTCTATAATATTCATATACCATAGTTTATTCAGTCATTCTCCAATTAATGGGCATCCACTCAGTTTCCATTTTCTTGCCACTACAAAAAGGGCTGCCACAAACATTTTTGCACATGTGAGTCCCTTTCCCTCCTTAAAGATCTCTTTGGGATATAGAACCAGTAGAGACACTGCTAGGTCAAAGGGTATGCACAGTTTGATAACTTTTTGAGCATAGTTCCAAACTTCTCTCCAGAATGACTGGATCTGTTCAAAATTCCAACAATGTATCAGTGTCCCAGTTTTCCCATATCCCCTCCAACATTAGTCATTATCGTTTCCTGTCATTTTAGCCAATTTGAGAGTTGTGTAGTGGTATCTCAGAGTTGTCTTTAATTTGCATTTCTCTGATCAATAGTGATTTGGAGCACCTTTTCATATGACTAGAAATAGTTTTAATTTCTTTATCTGAAAATTGTCAAAGTTCATATCCTTTGACCATTTATCAATTGGAAAGTGGTTTGAACTATTATAAATTTGAGTCAATTCTCTTTATATTTTAGAAATGAGGCCTTTATCAGAACCTTTGACTGTAAAAATGTTTTCCCAGCTTATTGTTTCCCTTCTAATCTTGTCTGCATTAGTTTTATTTGTACAAAAACTTTTTAACTTAATATAATCAAAATTATCTATTTTGTGATCAATAATGATCTCTAGTTCTTCTTTGGTCTCAAATTCCTTCTATCTTCACAGATCTGAGCTCCCTCGTTCTTTAGATAAATAACTGAAGCTTGACCAAAGTCCTACAGGTAACAAGTAGCTTGGGGCAGCAAGGTGAAGGAATGGATGGAACACCAGGCTGGAAGTCAGGAAGACTCATCTTCCTGAGTTAAAAATATGGCCTCAAATACATCTGTGCTTAACTGCAGTCTGCTTGGGGGAACTAAGAAGGAGGAAAGAGGGAAAAAAAGAATAAAGTAGAAAATGTGTAGCAGAGAACAAAAGAAAACTAAAAGGAAGCAAAGATATGCAGTTATGATTATGTATTCTATTAGTATAAACACTTTCTTGAAATAGAAATTTATTGTTTCATATTTTGAATACTTCCTAATGTTCTTCTGGGACAATGTTGTTGATTTTTTCTTTTTCTACCTTTTCCCCCCTATTTTGCATTTAAATTTTAAATAAATGGTTTTAAAATAAAGCATTTTTAAATAACATTTAAATAAACAAATAACTTTATAAAATAAAATATGTATTACATTTTTAAAATTAAAAATAAACATTTATTAACTATGTAGCCCTGGGCAAGTCACTTAACCCTGTTTGCTTCAATTTCCTCATCTATAAAATGAGTAGGAGAAGGAAATGGCCAACCACTGCAATATCTTTGTCAAGAAAACCGTAAATGGAGATGGGAATAGTTGAACATGACCAGAAACGACTGAACACCCATAAAAGCAGAGAGAGTATTTGAGCTCACTCTAAATCCTCCATAATTTTGCAAATAACACTCACAGTAACATAGTAATCACATCTATCTATTCTTTTACAATGCCTGAAGATTTCTTCTGGGTCAAGGGACTTGGATTCAGCAAAGGAAATGTGACAGAGACTGCCTTTCATTTTTTCTGCATCTTCCCCAATCCCCAGCATAGTTCTGTACTTTGGGAATAGAATAACTATTCCATAAACATTTGCTGAATTATCTGAAGACCCATTAACTTTCCCTCAAAATAACTACTTAGGTGTTCCATAAGACTCAATCTGGTACAGCGGATGATTATTTGCACCCCCCCCCCCAGTGTTATCTTTCACGATAAAAACTGCTAGTGATTTTCTGGGTGGTCCATGGGCTGGTGGGTGTGTACAAAGGGCTCAAAAAGAGGCTAGGGAAGGAAGCTCAGAAAATCTCAACCAGACCAGCAACCACCTGAGAAATCATTAAAGAGAGGACAGTAAAGAAAGACACAGGCAGTAAAGGAGGAGAGAGAGAGAGAGAGAGAGAGAGAGAGAGAGAGAGAGAGAGAGAGAGAGAGAGAGAGAGAAGAGAGAGAGAAAGAAAAACAGAGAGAGAGAGAAACAAAGAGAGAGAGAGACAGAGAGAGAGAGAGAGAGAGAGAGAAACAGAGAGACAGAGACAGACAGAGAGACAAGAGAGAGAGAAACAAAGAGAGACAGAGAGAAACAGAGAGACAGACAGAGACAGAGAGACAGACTGAGAGACAGAGATAGAGAGAGAGATAAAGACAGAGACAGAGACAGAAACACAGAGACAGAGAAAGACAGAGAGACTGAGAGACACACAGAGAGAGAAATAAAGACAGAGACAGAGACAGACAGAGACAGAGAGACAGAGAAACAGATAGAGAGACAGAGAAATGGAGACAGAGAAACAGAGAGACAAAAAGAGGCGGGGGAAGAGAGAGAGAGAGAGAGACAGAGAGAGAGAGAGAGACAGAGAGAGAGAGAGAGAGAGAGACAGAGACAGAGAGACAGAGAGAGAAAAAGGAGATAGAGGGAGAGGGAGAGAGGGAAAAGAAGTGGGAGAGGGAGAGAATAAAGCCCAGTATTACTACCCGGCCTGCCTGTTTTTCTGGGTGCATGTGGCTATGCACATACTGGAGGGAACATAGAGTTGCAGGCCTCCATGGCCTCTCCGCTTGCTTTTTGTTCCCTCTGGACTGAGCTTCCCTGCCAGAGATCAGAACTCTGAGACAATTCTAGATTCCCAGTAAGACAGGACATAGCACACGGCAACCCCTAGAGGCTGCTGTAACCCCAGCAATGGGAGAGGTGATTGTGGGTGAGCTTATAACCACCAAGAACCGCATCCCGACCCAAATGGTCGAATGGCTGCTCTCCCCCGCCGGCCGATCACAAAGGAATCGCAGCCCGTTCACAATTCTGCCCGTGGGAGGCGCTCACGGCTGCCGGGGAAAGACACTTGACCTTGAACTCTGCAGATTGCAAAGAACCTCAGCACGCCTCACATTAAAAAAAAGTGACATGACAAAAGGAAAGAGTCAATTTCTTATGAGCACTGGGCCAGGGATTCTCCCTCAGACACCATTTCTTCAGAAATAAATATTCAGAAATATTTAAAGCAGTGATGTCTCCTTCGTAGGCCAGTCAAACAAACAAACAAACGCACGCAGCCAATTATGGGCAGCTTTGGACCGAGGGCCTGGCTGCTGGCCTTTGGACTCTAGTAGGAAATTACTAACGAATCCATCAACATGCATTGGTCAAGGCAATAGCAGAGAGAAAGGCACTCAGATATAAAACTGAGACTGGGTAGAAACGGACCCTCTGAGAAATTTGGGGGCTTTAAAAACAAAAAATATCACTAAACATTTACTTCAACATTTTTAAAATTTGAAAGTTACCAAGAAGGAATTTTTCTGATTTGATCCCGGACAACAGTTTGGTGAAAGGAGTTCAAAATGTAAGGACAACCAACATTAGGACTGATGATTCTAAGAGTCCCCACAGGTACTTTCTGGTAACAATTAGCAGGTGACACACCTGTCTGTCGCATGTTTCTGTGGTTTATCAGCACCGTATGGTGGGAAACAATATTGGATTTGGGTAGGAATCTTAGCTCCCTCAGTGACAGGGCTTAAGTCACATCTCATTGCTGAGTCTCAATTTCCTCAACTATAACGTACAGAGATGGGTTAAGTGACCTCCATGATCACCCCCCAGCTCTAAATCTAGGAGAGGGCTGAATTTGGTGTCAAAGGGAATGGTTTAAAATCCTATTTCTGCTACTTCCTACCTGTGCAAACTTGAACCTTGACCTTGGGTCACTGATTCTCCCTACCTGTGTAGTCTTTCACCTTCCTCATCTGTAAAAGGAGGAAACTGAATGAAATCCTACACTCAGAGCTGACGAGGACTTCCGTGATCATATAGACAAAACTTCTCATTTTACAGGTGAGAAAAAGGAAACCTAGAGGTGATTATTTGCATGTCTTCTCCCCCTTGATTGAGAGCTGCTCAAAGAGAAAGGATTGTCTTTTACCATTCTTTGTATCCCTAGAGTTTAGCATAGTGCTGATATATTAACATAAAAAAACATTTATTAATGGACAGAACTGGCTCAAAGTCACACAGGTTAAATGACAGAGCCAAAATTTGACCCCAGGGACTCTTTAAATTTAGATTACACTAATCTGAATTCACTACCCTAATTCAGATTGCACCATGCTTCCTCTATGATCATCCTTTATCAGCTTTACATTACACGATCCTAAATATTGGCTTAGGATAAAAATTCTTGACTTAAGGGCTTATGGAGGGAAAAAGTCCTCCCCACAGAGTTTCACTGTCAAGGAGCAAGCCCATAACATATCTCATGAATGGCTGATTAGCCTGGAGAGAGGAAACTAGCATATTTGGGAGGAATTAAAGGGTCTCACAGGATGTCATAGGTACCAAGTGCTAATTTGCATGGGTTTCATTGAAAAATCACAAATATTGAAAACTATCTTTGCATGTATTTGGAAAAATAAAATATTATTTAAAAAAAGAAAGAAAGAAAGGTCACAAGTACAGAAATATTAGGAACTTTTAGTTCACAGCTAGAGAAAATTTCCCTAGATTCATATAACTACAAAGCTGCAGGGGACCTCAGTGGTCAGAGTCCCTTCTAAACTTGGAGAACTCCCTCTAACATAAAACCCACAATTGATCAGACAGTCTTTGTTTGAACCCTGATAGTGAAAAGAAATCATGATTTCCAAAGGCAGTTCAGTGCACATCTGGACAATTCTACCTCCCCCAGGAGTGTGCTAGTAAAAAAATTTTTAACACCACCTCTCCAAAAAGCTACACACTTTTTTTTGATGGGGGGAGAGGCAATCAAGATTATGGTGATTTGCCCAAACTCTCACAGTTAGTAAGGGTCCCGACTTCAAAACTGGTATTCTATCCACTGACCTAACTGGCCCTTACACTTTCAAGTTTAATTTGTATTAATATTTTCTCCATCTCTTTAGTCTAGACAATCAACAAAACTAATCAAGTCCTGATTTATAACATTTGCCAATTTTCCAAGGTGTAAACACTCATGTTGAAAATTTAACTATCAGGAACCTAGGCTTGGCCTCTTAGGGATTTTTTTCCTGACATCTAATATAAATCTGCATTTCTGTAAATTTCATCCAATCATCTTAATTCTGTTTTCCAGGGTCAAGCCGAAGAGACCTCATCAAGGAGTGTTTTGATGTTGAAAAATTAGTGATTTTGTTGTCGGTAGAAATAGGTTCCAAATAACATTTCTGTTATTATCTGTGTGACATCAGGAGAGTTACGCTGTAAAAGGAGGAAATTGGATTGAATGTTGACATCCTGTATTCCTTCCAATTATAAATCTTTGATCCTGAAATGAATGTTCAAAACTATTTTTACGTGTAATTGGAAAATAAGTACTACTACATAAAAATAAATCTATGATTCTTTCCTATATGATAGCCCTTCCCTTCAAACACTTGATGACAGCTACCCTATTCCTCTCAGGTCTTTTCTTCTTCAGTATTTTTTTTAACTGTTTGCTTTTTCCAGGATGTATTGAGTTGACCTGACCTTGTACACTTTTTCTCTTTCAGAACTCAATCTCAACCCTACTGTTGTAACTTTCATGAAGTTGAAATGAAAGAATATTTAGATAGTTTTCCTACTAATAGGATTTAATTAAGTTTTTGGTAGCTTTATATATATACATACACACCACATTTTATGTAGGAGTTGGCAATCAGAGCATAAAGGGGAACAGAAAAAAGGCTGCCTGTCTGCCCCTAGATCTATTTCCCACAGAGTCCAAGATTCTCTCTACTGGAGAGAAGGGACCCTCAAAGCTATGTTAAATACTGTGACCACTTCCTTACTCTAGGACTATTCCAATAGCCTTCTAATGAGTCTTCCTGTCTCAAGTCTCTTCACTCCAACCTATCCTCTCCTTAACTTTCAAAGTGATTTTTCTAAAGTCAAATGACTATATCATCTTTCCTACTCAGTACACCCCAGGAGCTCCTTGTTCCCTCCAAGATCAAATACAAAAATCCTATTTTAATTAATTAATTAATTAAAGCTTTGTTAATTCACTGATTGAATTAATCACTTGGCCCCCTTCATACTTTTCCAGTGTTCTTCCACCTTACTCCCCTCCACTCACTCTACTATTCATTTATACTGGCCTTCTTGCTGTACCTCATACAAGATGTTTCCCTGGTCCCTTTACATGGTTGTCCCCCTTCTCTCCTCTGCCTCCTGGTTCCTTCAGCATTCTTCAAAGCCACTTTCTCAGGAATCCTTTCTTAATCTTTTCCACTGTTAACTGCTTTTCCACTGAAATTTTTCTATCTACACTGAATATATCCTGAATATACATATTTATTTGCATATTGTCTTCCCTATTAGACTTCAAGTTTTTTGAGATCAGAATTTGTTTTTGTACCTTCTCCTTTTTGTTTACCTAGTACTTAGATGCTTTTTGAATGAATAAATGAATTACTAATTAACAAACTGTCAAAAAAAAAAAAAAAGGAAGCAGAGTAAAACTATGGTAAGAACAGTTGACTGCCTTCAAGCCAGACCTCCAAGGGGCCTGCTGATTTTTTAAATGAGATTATAAAGATCACTGCGGTCTAATTCTCAGATTTGCCAAATAGGGAGCTTTGTTATTAATTTGCCCAAGGAAGATCAGTTCCTGAAAAATTGATTCCCTTAGACTGAACTCAGAGAGATCTGATGAATGAAATTTAGCATTCTGGAACTCTTACTGGCAAATGCTAATTTTTAAATGGATTGTAATAGTCATGTCAGTCATTCATACCATTCTTTTTCCAACAGGGGAGCCTATTTGGAAAACCAATTGAGGGAGGCAGCATGATGCAATGAATAAAATGCCATCCTCAGAGTAAGGAAGACTTATTTCTGATCCATACAGGCTGTGTGGCTATAGGGGAAACAACACTGAACTTGGAAATCTTGTGAAATGAATTACAATCCTGTTTCTGAGAGGTACTGGTTTCCTCTGAGAGATTCCCTCTGAGATCCCTTTCAGTTGTAGATCTATGATCTTACTTGAGACTTTGGACAAATTATTTCATCTCTGGGACTCAGTTTCTCTGTAACATGGGGGTTCTGGAAGTCTCTTTAAATCTATAAACTTGTGATCTTGCTGAGACCAAAAAATAGTTTTATTGATACCATTATCAAAAAAATAGTGATGTGGAATGAGTTTTCTCTGGTTTAGCACACTTTTGTCAGTCAGACAACTTTTGCTGGGTAATTTCTCAGTCCCTGACTGATTCCTCTCCTTTTGCTACAGTAGTTTTCCAGGGCCACTGTGCTTCTATTATCCTTCATGTCATCATCCTTCTTCATCTGAACAAGCTTCCACTTCATGCTATAATTCTGTATTGATAGATCCCAGTTCCACCAGTAAAGTGCCCTTAAGTTTCTGGTCATATGACTTGCTTAACCACAAGTAATATTCTTGTGATTTCATGATAGTCACATGCTTCTGGTAAGGAATTTCCTTTATCCATGCATATTAACAATTTAAAGTCTTAGAGAGATGCCTGGGACACTGAGAGCTCAGCAACTGGCCTAGAATCATTACCCAGGTTTAAGAAGCTAGATTTGAATCCAGATCTTACTGATTCTTAAAACAGATCTTTCTATCCCCTACAGCAATGTAGATAATAATAGTCATATCTTATATTTACTTGGAACAAAATCAAAAACTTAATTTGCATCTAATAATAAATTTTCTATGTAGGGTTTTAAGGTGTGTCAAGTCCTTTAGCAATTAATTATCCCAGGAGTTAAATAGTATAAGCTATAGCGTAGGATTATAAGATCTTAGGTCCACACATGTGTAAAAATGTTTGTGGCAGTCTATTTTTGTAGTGGCAAAAAACTGAATGGATGCCCATCAGTTGGAGAACGGCTGAATAAGTTATGGTATGTGAATATTATGGAATATTATTATTCTGTAAGAAATGACCAACAGGATGATTTTAGAAAGGCCTGGAGAGACTTACATGAACTGATGCTGAGTGAAACGAGAAGAACCAGGAGATCATTGTACACGGCAATAAGAAGACTATACAATAATGATCAATTCTGATGGACTTGGCTCTCTTCAACAATGAGATGATTCAAAGGAATTCCAATATATCTATGATGAAAAGAGCCATCTGCATCCAGAGAGAGTCTATAGAGACTGAATGTGGATCAGAGTATAGTATTTTCACTTTTTGTTATCTGTTTGTTTGTTTTTTTATTTCTCACTTTTTTTTTCACTTTCGATTTGATTTTTTTTGCACAGTATGACAAATATGGAAATATATTTAAAAGAATTGCATATGTTTAATCTAATCAGATTGCTTGCTGTCTTGGGGAGGGGGAAGAAGGGAAAGAGGGAGAAAAATTTGGAATGCAAAGGTGTTCATTCAAGGATGAATGTTTGAAACTATTTTTGCATGTATTTGGAAAATAAAATGCTATAATAAAAAAACCAGATAAAATAAAATGAAAAAAGATTTTAGATCCAGAACTAGAAAGGACCTCAAGAAACATCAAGTCCAACTATCTCTTTTTATAGATAAAGAAAGTGAGATCTGGGGAAATTATATATCCTATAAAGGGGTCATAGGATCACATAATCAGAGCTGAAAGGAATCTCATAATATGTCATCTAAGACAGTAGTGTCAAACCCAATTGAAACAAGCCCCAAGACCCTACATATCTTTCTGGCCTTCTGGATATTGACTTATTGATTTTTAAAAAAATTACATATTAACATTTTATGTGTTCTATAGTTTTTTTTTTTTTAAATTTTATTAAGTGTTCTCTGATTTCATTTTAATCCTGTTCAGACTACACTTGGATTGTTGCTTGGGAAATGGCCCAAACCCTGTATTTAATACTTCTTACCTAGATTAATTTTTTTCATTTTGCAAAGGAGAAACCTGAGGTCAAGGAGGTTAACTGATATATTTTAAATCACAGATAATAAATGTCAGAGGTGGGATCTGAAATCTGTTTTTCTGATTCCAATCCCAAAAGCAGAACTCTGCTTTTCTGATTCCAAATCCAAATCCCACTAAACCACAAGTCCCATTTTATAGATAAAGGGACAGAGTTCAAGAAGTATAAAATGAATTAGCCGTGCAGTGAGTGATTGGTAGTCCTTTTCCCAACCTTATCTATAGATATTAATGTCTACCTTGCTTGCTCTGGGGCCTGGGGCAATTGTACTCCTCAATTGCATATGGTACAACATGTTGATACTTAAAACCATATGGAGGATTCTTGCATTTGAATCAGGCTGGCTGGTAACTGAAGGTCAGACCAATCCCTCCAAATTCAGATGTCAGTTCAGATAATGACCACCAAGAACTTTGTGGACTTCATGACACACCCAAAAAGGGATGAGTACCTGCTTGCAAAAACCCCTGTAGAATTCAGGTTTCTTTCTTCCATCCAGGACAATCAGTTTTTAAGCAATCAGTGACTTGAGATGGAGAGAATGGCCTTTGATAAATAACCATGTCTAATGATTTTTCTCTTGTCAGCCAAGCTTTCATCAATTTGAAAGTCAGGTGAGTGAACAAGTTTTCTGCCAATTAGACTAGGAGGCTAAATTCCTTTCCTAGGCTCAGAAGGCAGATTGGTAGCAGGTGCCATGCAGTACAGATGGCTAATCACTGGGGACTCAACGGTTGCCAAGGTAAAAAGCTGAGCCATCTTCAACCAAGCCAACTGCCTAAAGACAATAACCATTACACGCTGTGCCAATCTCATAAACTGAGGATGGAGATTCTCCCTATTGGCTTCTCCTTCCTTCAAGACTATAAATCTACTAGGCTCAGGACTGCTTGAAGAGGTCCATCTTTTCTGATTCATCATGGCCTTTTGTCCTCACCCCTGCCTGAACAGCAGAACAATTGGTAGATGTTCAAATATGGAAATAATTTTCTTGTAAATGAGTTTAATTTTTTTTTCTTTTAATACTGGATTGCTTGCAGAACCAGACAGTGCAAGACAAATGCCCTTAGGATTTACTGTCCATTCATTTTAATCTCATAATGTTGTTTATATCTTATTAAATCACAGATGCTACATCAAGGTTCTTCTCAAAGCTCTATATATGGTATTGTTGATGATCAGTAGCAATTGATCATCTAAATATCATTTTCTCCTAGCTATTCTATGTATGATACCACCTCTGAGATAGCTTTGTTCTGTTGTTAATGATGATAATAATAAGAGGTAGATAATAATAGCACCTACTTTGCACCAGATATTATGCTAAAAGATTTATGAATATTATTCCACTTGATCCTCACAACCATCTTGGGAAATAGATATTATTATTCTCTTTCTGTTGTTGAGGAAACTAAGGCAGACTGCTGTTACATGAACTCACCTATGGTAACCCAATTGGTGAGATCTTGAAGTCAGTGGATAGGCAAGGGGCTTGAAGTCAGCAAGACCTGTCTCTTAAGTGAAGAAAAAGGTATAAAAGACATTTCCCAGGTGACATATAAGCAGAAGAGGAGTTAAAGGCTCACCATCAAGACTTTGCCTGTCAAATGCCTACTTCTTTGACATGAAATTAAAATGCTACCTTACAATTAGATAATCAACCAACTCTTATTAAACACCTGCTCGGTGCTAATCCCCTGTCTAAGCAATGAAGATTGTTGATTTTGTCCTTTTTTTCTCGAAGAGGGCCGATGACATCAGAAAGGTGATATCATGACTTGCAAGAGAATTGGATTTAAGTGAGACAGGGCTGTGCAAAGTCCTCAGCCTCAGTCTCTCCTCCAGGGTCATCTAAGTCCAGCAGCAAGACATAGTTCAGGATGGCTGGAGATGGCTTTTCCTATCTGTTGGTCTGAGAAAACATCCATCCAGTGATTTAAGGTTACCTAAGAAATGAAGCAAAAGATGACTTTTATCTACTCAAAATAAAATCAACCCTCAGCATTTCAGGTCAGAACAGAAACAATTACTATTTACTCTCACTCTTAGCCATTAAAACCCAAATAATAACCAAATGAGGTTTGGGCAAGAATCTATTATTGGCCAATCAGTGAGAGTAGAGTGATTTGTGTTTAAGGAATAATCAAGTAGCTTCATTTGAATTTCAATGGGAGGAAGGAGGAAGGTAAAAAAGGAGAAAGGGAAAGAAAGGAGGAGGAAGGGAGGGAAGGAAGGAAGGGAAAGAAGAAAGGAAGGGAGGAAAGAAGAAAGGGAGGAAGGAAGGAAGAGAGGGAAGGAGGGAGAGAGGAAGGAAGGAAGGAAGAAAGGGAGGGAGGGAGGGAAGAAGGAAGAAAGAAAGGAAGGGAGGGAGGGAAGAAGGAAGAAAGGAAAGAAGGAAGGAAGGGAGGGAAGAAGGAAGGGAGGAATAGGGGGGGAGGAAGAAAGGAGTAGCTTTGCCCGGTGGAACAGCTACTACTATTCATAGATTGTTGTTTGTTCTTCTTTCTCGAAAAGACCAATGATATCAGGAAGGTGATGTCATGACTTGCAAGTAAATTGGATTTAAGTGAGGCTGGTCTGTGCAAAGTCAGCAACCTCCAGACCCATCGTCAGGCTTGAGGCAGAAAGGTCGATTAGCAAGAAAAGAGCGAGATGAATTTCCTCATTGTTTCTCCTAACTACATCTTGCTCCTGGGCACAGATGACTGGAAATGACCCAGGGTCCTTTGGGAGATCTTGGACTTTTTAAGCCAACTTATTTTTTTTCCCTCTATTTTTTATTGAAGCTTTTTATTTTCAAAACATATGCAAAGATAAATTTTCACCATCGACCCATGCAAAAACTTTGTGTTTCAATTTTTTCCCCCTTTCTCCCATCCCTCCCCTAGATGGCAAGTAATCCAATATATGTTAAACATGGCAAAAATATATTTAAGCCACTTTATTAAGCACCAGGTACTGTGCTAAGCAATAAAAATACAATGCAAAGCAAAGAACAGTTCCTGATGTCAAGGAGCTCATTGTGGGGAAAAAAAGCAAAACAAGATACAAATAGGATTGTTTAGTTCCATTCCAACCAACTTGGAATGGTTCTCTTTCCTTTCCCCTGATCCCACCCCATCCTTCCACTTTTAGGATAGAGAAAAATAAAGAGAAATCTACAAGTATTTAGTCAAAGAAACAATATGCAAGGATCATCCTAGGCTACATTATACATTCAGCTCAATTTCCCATACTTTCTACATTTGCATCTACAGAGTCTTAACCAATAACTTCAAAATTTTTCAAAAGCCACAAAGAGGCAGAATCACTGAATCTGAGGGTCAAAAGGGATCTGAGTAGTCTAATCCAATACTTAAATAGAAGTTCCCACTTTTAGTTATCCAAGTGCTCATTTAGCTTCTGCTTGAAGATCTCCAAGAAGCAGGAGCTCCCCATCTCTTGAAGTAGCCCATAAAAGTTGATTGATTGATTACACTTCCAGACAGCTCAGGCTTTTCCTGACCTCAGTCTAAATTGGTCTTTTTAAAAACTTTCTACTCATTGTTCCAGATTTGCCATCTCAAGTTAAACAATAATGTTAATCCCTTCCTTTCACTTGGCAGCCCTTAGAGAAACTTGGAAACTGCCATCAGGTTCCCTATGAGTCTCCTCTAGGTCAAACATATTTATTTAAGTTTAATTACATTTATTATTATATTTAAGTTTCCCTTGAAATCCCAGACTTTGAGCATTTAAGACAGAAATCTGATTATACGATGCACACAAAACAGGAGTTCTTAATGTGGAGTTCATGGACCCAGGGAATCCATGGATATATTTCAGGGACTCCATAACTTGAATGAGAAGAAAATGTTTTTATTTCAACATAATTAGTTTCTTTTATAATACTATGAATCTTATTTTATACATTTAAAAGCATTATTTTAAAAACATAAAATTATTCTAAGATGAAGTTCATGGGCTTCAGCAGATTGCCAAAGAGATCTATGACATATAGCATTAAAAAACACCTAATGTAAAGGGTAAAAAGGATAATTTTATGCTGAAGTTTTGGAGGTTGGAAAATGGGAAGATTTGCAGTCTGTTTGCTCTGGGGCAGTCTTTTCACTGTCCACTCCCTAACTTGCCTCATCTTTTTTGCTTTCCCCTTCTCTGATCCTCCCACTATAGAAATCACAGTCTGATCCACAGAGATGGAACAAAGAGCTTTCACAGTATACTAATCACACAACAGTGAATAATTGATTAATATCTTAAAGCACCTATTATGTATTAGGCACTGTGTAGAGGGCTGAGTACACAAAAAAGAAGTAAAAGACAGTTCCTGTCTTTCAGGAACTTACCATTTAATGGGGAAGACAATATGAAAACAAATATCTATAAAATGGGATATAGGGTAAACAAGAAATAAACTTAAAAGAGGTCAAGCACTGGAATTAAGAGGGATTAGGAAAGGCTTCCCATACAAGTTGGATTTTACTTGGAAATAACTTTTTGTCAGCCCCACTTTCTTTTTTTAAACCGAATCTCAAGGTGCTGGAAGGATATTGATATCTCCATCTGGAAGGGAAGCTACAGAGGCAACATGATACAAGGAAACGAGCACTGGATTTGGGAGTTGGAAGATCTTGCTTTAAATCTTGCCACTGTCACTTTGGTGACCGAGTGACTTGGTGATTGACTGAATAACTAACTCAGTTTCTTCATCTGTAAAATGATGGTTGCACTCTATGTCTGTTGAAGGTTCTTTGTAACTCAGAATATATGATCCTATGATATTGGAATTTGGAGAAGATAGCCCAGAATGAAAATAGCATTTGACAAATGTGATAGCCATTAAAAAACCTAATGTTGAAATTTTTATGCATGTGTTTTGAAAATGAAAAGCTTAAAAAAAAAATCCAAGTCTTAAATAAAGTCAGTTGTAAATATGAGTAACTTAAGGGCTTGGAAAAACAATAAGGAAATTCATCTTCCTCTTTTCTTGCTAACTAGTCCTTCTGTTTCAAGTCTCTCCTCACTTGCAAAGTGATTCTCCTAAAAGTGTAGCTCTAGCCATGTTATCTCTTCCCTCACAACTCCAGTGGCTCCCTATTAGCTCCAGGATCAAATTTATAATTTTCTGTTTCATTATTAAAGCCCCTCTCCTTCCTACCTTTCTAGTATTCTTTTATCTATCTTACTCTCCTCCATATCTTTTAGAAATCAGGGACACTAGCCTCCTTACACTTTTCTTAAACAAAATATCTCTTGTTCCCATGTCTGGAATCCTCTGTTCTCTCATCTTTGCCTTTCCTCAAGACTCAGCTCATGTCCCATTTTTCATAGAAAGTCTTTTTTAGTTCCTCTTCCCCCCCCCCCACACAACTAACTTCCCCTCTGTGTACCTTCCATCTAATAATCTGTATGTATCTCCAACATACCTAGTTACTTACACCTTTTCTCCCTCATTAGAATAAAAGCTTTTGGAGGGAAGGGAATTTTGTTAATGCCTTTCTTTGTATCTTTCGTGCTTGGCTTAGTGCCTGGATATAATAGGCGATTAATAAATGTTCAATATTTAAGATGAGAAAGATTATGAGGGCGAAGCATTGCATATCCTGTCAGCCTCACTAAATATGTCCATTAGTTTTGCTAAAGTGATTCTGACAAATATATAATATTCCACACTCACAATCTTTCACCTCTCCAAAAGTCATATCAATTAGTCTTGAGTAATGTTTTATCTCTTACAAGGGAAAGGTAGGAAGGTGAATGAATAGCTGGTGATGACTGGTGTAAAAAAAAAAAAAAGGCATCAACAAAGCTTTTATTTTTTAAAAAAAAATTGAACTCTTTATTAAACATCCAAACTGACATCAATTACATTTATTTAAAAAAATAAATGGCACCTGTTTTTGAGTTCAGTTATGACCACATACCATGAGGTGAAAATATACTAAGACTTTACAGATTTATTTTTTCACATTGGTTGACATAAAACTTTACAGCGTGCTACACAAAATGGCAATTTGGCGGTGGACGGATCAGACTTGACAGCCAGGTTAAGAGCTACCTTTACCCTCAATGACTACAACCTATGCTAGCATTCTGAGACAGAAACAGTGCTTTTTGTTGAAACATTTCTCTCAAACACACACAAAAGAAAACCAAACTGCACATGCTTTAAATAAATAAAATTTGTAACAAATAAATCAGGTCTATGTACATACAGTATTTCCAAACATCTTAGAACAGATAGCATTTGGTTGATTTGAGGAAATTGGCTGTTTTTATTCTTAAAGGGGGTTGCCAGTCAGTCTCTTTGTTAATTGCAATGTTTGTTTCTTTAGGTTTTTAAGTGTTTTAGGATGTAGGCAGCCCAGTTCCCTTCTTTTTCTAATTTAAATCTGCAGGCTGTTAATCCCTCAGAGTGGGAACCAAGCCACCATTTGAAGCCATCTCTCCAGTAAAAACACTGCATTTTAAATTCATCATGTTTGGGCTTTAATGTTAGCTAAAGAAACACACATGATACAGTCTCCAACTTATTGGAAGAACCTTGCACAAAGTTATCCAGTGTGGCTGGGCTCCGAGGCTGGGCCTATTAAATTCTCAAGTCTAGCACTGTAGATTAGAACCTAACAATCTTGGGTAATAATATTTTTCTGAGAAAATGCATTCAGAGACTCCAGGAAGCCAGGCACATACTTTTCCCTAACAAATCTATGTCAAAGAACCCTTTCCAAACCATGGTTGGTGATTCCATGGCTTAAAAGTCCAAGGGGTATGATAGAGAATGGGGTCAGAGAATTCATCTTTGTCTTTGGCTGACTGCCAATTGTCTTCCCCCTCTTTTAAACTCAATCCACAATTTATTACCTTGGCCTGCTTCCCTTTCATTGTCAAGGATTAAAGGGTTAATTTTACAACACACTCATAAATGCATCCCACCCCTACTCTTACCTCTTCCCACCTTCTCATTTTCCCCACTTGGATTCTAAAGACAAATCACAGGTCAGTGCAATGAGAGCCTCTGGAATCCCAGATCTAATAAAATCAGATTAGATGTTATTGGCAGCACTGGGTATCAAAGGAGGATTTGAAGGAAAGGGGATAATCAGACTAAAGGATCACTTTAGTGGGTAAAAGAGGCAGGTGGTCTCAGGATGCTGTCCCTTATCCCTGGCAGTAATTCTCCCCTCCAACCCTTCCCTGGCCTGAGGTGAAAAGTGAGGATAATGGGTTTGGAGGCAATAGTTGTAGAGGTCTGGCTGGTTCAGGGAGCTTGGGGTTAGAACTGAGAATGTAGGGAAGGATATGATCTGGTGTAGTACATGGTTCCCTATAGTCCTCTTCCAGGCAGGTTCCAGGAAGAGCATTTCCACTTACATTATTGACTACCTATAATATAATACACATATGCACAATTGTGTGTTACATCCTAAAAGTCTCCAAAGCAAGAGAACAGTGAGTTTCTTTTTTTGACTCACTATAAAAATGTTTCCATCTGATGTTAGGAATTAATTATTTCAGAAACAAACCCGAAGGACAGAGAGGTAATTGATGACCAGAGGGAAGCCAGTCCCATTCAATACTATTGAGCTTATAGAGACAAGACTGGGTCACATCAATAGAAGCCTGGGTACCAGAGACCAAAGGAATGAATTGTAAGAGCAGCTGGGTGAAAATGTCACTCATGTGGTGATGCACGTGACAAGTTAACGAGGAGCAGTGTGCATGGGGCTATTATCAATCTCAGGGAAGGTAGGAAAAGTCCAAGGAGTGGAATTATGACCAAAAAATGAGAAGGACAGAAGTCTTGATCTTTCAGCTGAGCTCAATCTAACACTTCATTAGGGTGGCAATATACAACATGAGACAGATTCTCTAAAGTTAACAGTGCTTGAAGATGGCAAGTCACCTCCTCCAAGTCTTTGGTTACTGGCTCAACTTGAACTAAGGAACCTTTTAAAGGCAATCTGTGGGGAAGTATATTTAATGATCAAGAAAATCAGAAAAGCCCACCAAATATAAAAAGCTTCCTCCTGTCCAGGGCTCAACATCCCATGGGCTCTTTCAGTGATCCTTGTGTTAGGTAACATAAAAAAAACTGGCTCTCCTATGCTTAAGAACTTAAAAAATCCTATCTTCTTACCCATGGGGATGGCAGGGGACAATAGGGGATAAAAGGTTAGTTGGCTTATGTGTAAATTTGAGGAAATTCCTCAACATTTAAAATGTGTAGTCACTTAAAAAACATAATATTTTTCCTGATAAGATTGTGTTTTGTGTTTTTATTACAAAAAAAAATACAGATTTTAAATCTGAAGGGCTCATCTATTATTATCATTAACGTTTTGAATCTACAGTACACCATCATTCTTCCCATTAAATGGGGATGTAATAGAGTGCCAAGAGAAAAGTCTTATTCGGTTGTTTTTTTCCCCCTAACAAAACAAATCATAGGAAGCAGATGAAAAGTACACTTTGCCCCCGCAAACTGTACCATTGGCTGCTGGTTCGTAACTTTTAATGAGATTTCAGAAAAACTCTTCCCTATTAAATTAGATTCATTAAAACAAAGAGTGCCAATTATATGGGAGCTGGTCAAATAAATTTAAATCAACATTCATCAATAAAGAATTGTTTTTAGGATATCACCCATTACATAAGTTTCAGGATATTGTCAATCACAGATGTTTCAGGATGTCACACCTCTCAAATTGGCTTCCCTCCCTAGTCCCAGAAATTGCAATGTGACCAAATAACATCCCAATGAAGCCTCATTTATTCCATTCCAAATATATACTGATTCATACCAGAGTGAGAAGATTCACTCTTCCGAAGAGTCTTAGCAGTGAAAAGTGAAAGAAATAGCTCAATTTCAAGAATAAGCAATAAATAGGGGAAAGGAGTGGGGGCAAACATTAATCCCCAAGGGAAAAAAAATTGGGTTTTTAATCATTCTTTTCAAATGAAAAGAAAAAGCAACACAAAGTATTACAGAACAAAGATATCCCCTGCTCAAGCCCTGAATATTTTTCAGGGCCTTTCTCTGAGAGTAGACTCAGGATCCTGGTTGTGATATCAATCAATGATATAATTTGTTTATCCCTGTTCACAGATACAGGTGAATACTAATCATTAAAAATAGACATGGAAAGGAACCTGAAATGCCCCTTGGAAACTCCTCTCCAAGAACCCAAGACCCTCCCACTTAATCCTGGTTTGGTGAGTCATTTGTTGTTTCAAACAAATCCACCAAATGAGAGATTAGGTTGGGTATATTTTTTTAAGCTTGACATAAAATCGCAGTCATACCTATTTTTCCCCCAAATGCTTACCCCCTATTCCATGAAACTACAGTTCATACAATCACATTAAATAAGAGATTTCCCTAAGAGCAGCTATTTAAAAAATATTGCACTTTGTTCGAATCCAGGTTATTAAAAGCAATGCTTCCTGAAAACAAACAAACAAAAATTCATCGATGTTTCAACAGTTCTTCATGTTAAAATTTAATACACATTTCTGTACACCTGAAGGAAGGTGTGTTTTGAATAACATGGAGCCAAGTGGAAAATTTCTACTTATATAGACTTTCCATTTTCAGACATTTAAGAAAGCATTTGTTCCTCCTTACTCAGAGGCTAAAAAATTTCATACAAGTTGGAATTTTAAAAAATGCTTTAACTTCAACACTATTTTCCATAAGACTACCGAAGACAGATGGCATCTCTAGTTCCCTAATCTCCTATCTCCTGAGAGGACCTTATCAATACTGTGGGTGATTTCATTATCCACTTCAATCCCCCTCCAATCAATGACCCACCCTACAGTCAGATGTGACATCATGCTTTCTAGTTGACCAAGAAATCATGTCGAATGAAGTGTGTCTTGCTTCCTATAGCAACATAATGTCCTTCCTATGTCTGGCATATGCTTTGAGATTTTCCACAGAGAAAGACAGAAAGGGAACCACATCTTCTTGAAAGGCTGAATGTCCTATAGAAACAGGTCAGGTTACTCCTTATAGGGCCCAATACAAAATACAAATGACTTCCAGACCAATTGCTAATTAAGAGCCATATAGAAATATTTGGCACATTCTAGAGCAAAAATCAGTCACTTGTCTGTTAAGATAAAGTCAAGTGGAATGATTAAATCCACTGATAAATCCTACCATTTTGCAATTTCAAGGAGAATAGATCCTCATTAAAACCCTGAAGCGAGGCTCCTTGTAAGTTGGGAGCCTTTTCAATGTCCCCATGACAATTCTAGTGAATCACTACGGACACAGGGGTCCCTAATTGGCAGCTAAGTGGATTGGATACCTCTGTAGAAAAGAATCCTTTGATTTTTCTAGTCCCCGTGGCTCATCTTTCATCAAGTCAAACTCTCTTGTTTTCTCTGCAATGGAGGAAAGGGTTTTCTGAGACACCCAATTTCAAAAGGTGAGTTTTGAAATCCACTTTTCCCGTGCACTAAGTCTTTCTGACCCAGCCCCAAACTTAAATACAACAAAAAATTAAATTAAAAAACATAAAATAAAACAACCTGACACCCCCCTACCCCCTTTTACACTGTGCTGGTTTTGCAGAATGGAAATCTGTTCCAATTAAGGCAGCAAGTAGTGAGGGGAGAATTTGACAAGAGACGGGCTAACCATGGACAGTGATTAAGTAGGCAACTGCTATCAAGTTAGAGAATTGTAATTATTTACAGGTTACAGCTGGAGTCCTCTTGAATCTGTCATCACTGTGCATGACAACTGCTTTGAAAAATTTGGTAGTTAGTATACGTGGAAAAGGTTTGCTATCTTGAAAGAAAGGGAAGCCAGAATGAATAGATTCATCTCGGTATTATTACCCTCTCGATAGCACACAGAATATGATCCCAGTTTTTACAAAATATCGCAAGAAGCGTGACCGCAAAGAAAGTGCCGAGGATATGTAAACGGCTCTTCATCATGGGGGCAACAAACTTGGCGATGGTGGACACGCACACGAGAATGACCGTCATGAAGGCCAGGATCACGTTGATACACTTGCCCAGGAGGACTTTGGCGTTCACAGTGTCGGTCTGCAGGGCTTGCTGCTCTTGCTGATGAAGCTCGAGCTTGGAGATGCGGGTCTGGCAGGATTCCAAGGCTTCCTGTGAGCAGGGGGGAAGAAGAGAGATGGACAGGATTTAGCGGAGGTTCACCTGAGCGAGGAAGACAGGAAGACTAAACTTCCTGAGTTCTTATTTCCTGTGTGGCCCTGGGAGAGCCATTTCACCCTGCTGCCTCAGTTTCCTCATCTGTCAAATGAGCTGGAGAAGGAAATGGCAGACCATTCCAGTGTCTTTGCCAAGAAACCCCAGATGAGACACAACAGAAAATGACTGAATGGCAATCTTTAAACTACAAAATGAGGAGTATTGGTTTGTAAACTCACTCTTAGGTTTTGACTTCCTTTGGCACACTAAGTCTCAGTCTGTTAAAGTAAGAGTTAAGACCTACTGACTTTTACAATTTTTCTTTTTTTCTAAATCCGTAACCCTACATTTTACAAGCTTTTAACCAATTTTGGTTCCAGAAGCCAGATGACCAAAAACTATTCCCTTCTATGTGCCATAGATGATGAATGTTACAAAACCTATAGAGTTGCCAGTCACTCAATGGCTTTTTTTTTTGCTGTTAAACATGGTCCTGAATGGTGGTAAAGATAGTTGTTATAGGAAAGTGGTTATAATGTTTAAAAAAAAAAAAAAAAACCTTAAAAAAATTCAGTTTCATATACAGTCTATTTTTTTTTTTTTTTGGTATGTAATTGTCTCTTCCATTCAGTTGTAAGCTCCTTGAGGGAAAGAACCATCTCTCGCCTTTCTTGGTATCCAAAATGCTTAGCACAGTTCCTGGCACAAAATAAGTGCTTATTGACTGTTTGGTGTATGTGAAGTACAGAATTTTAAAAAAAAACCTACTGTTGAGGGTTCAAGGCTTCTACCGTGTGAGTTTCTCAATGGAAAGAAAAAATTTCAAGCTTCAATTGTATACATTTCTAATTTGAAGGGAAAGTCATTCATACATTTTACTGATGTTAGTCTAACGAAGAAGACAGAAACAAAAAGAAAAAAAAAAAACAAAAACCCAAGCTTTTAGCTCATTTTGTCCAAAAAGATCAAATGAGAGATATATGTGAAAGGACTTTGCAAGTTTTTTTAATTTTCTGGAAATGTAGCGGGTCTGACTGGCAATATTATGCTTGAAAGAGCACTTTATGAAACCTAACAGTGCTACATAAACATGAAGAGTAGTGATTATTATTGCTTGAAAGAGCAATCACAATAACAGTGTTTGGTGAGAGCTTTCTTATTAGAAAAACACTTTATAAATATTCCCATTGTAACCTTACAACAACACTGGGAGGTAGATTTTACCATCTCCCCCACTTCACAGAGGAGAAATCTGTGGCGGACAGAAGAAAAGTGACTTACCCAGGATCACACAGCCCAGGATCTGAAGCCAGGTCTTCCAAATTCTAGATCTAGTGTTCTATCCCTAATTATCTTGTCTGGACCAGATGATCTACCTAGGATATGGGGATCATTTGAGGAAGCATAATATAATGGATGGTGTGTAGAGATTCAAATCCTGTCTCAGAACTTAGTAGCTAAGAGATCTTAACACTTCTGAACCTCAGTTTCTTCAACTGTAAAATCAAGGGGCTGGATTTCATAGCTTTTAAGGTTCCTTTCTGCTCATGCTCTATGAGTCTGTACTATCTGCCAATAATTATTTCTTGTAATGGCATATCCTTGGTGATGATAATAGATTTTCAGAATCAGTTCACAAACTAATTAATTGTCTTGTTTGCCTCAGTTTCCTCATCTGCAAAATGAGATGTTGAAGGAAATGGCAAATCATTCCAGTATCTTTGCCAAGAAAACTTCAAATGGGATCAACACAACTGAAAATTGAACAAGAATGACAAAGCTCATGGAGTGTATTGCATATCCAGATATTATAGAGGAATTGGTTGATGTACCTGCCCCTAAGAGAGGTGAAAAAATGAAGGTAAAAATCTTTAGTGGTCTAAGAAGGCCCCTGACCAATGATTATTCATTCAACAAACATTCATTTCCCTGTTTATTGACCCAGTAGCCCCTTAAGGATAGGAACCGTATTTTTGCACCTGTATTCTCAATGCTGGGCATACAGCAAGCACTCTATAAATGCTGGTTGACTGAAAAACCTGTTGTGATGTTCAATACTGTCTCTCCTAATATGCATTTGCTTAAGTCATTTTTTGATTAAAAGACAGAGGAAGGGAAGAGAGGGAGAAAAAGACAGAGACACAGAGACAGAGCAGCTAGCTAATAGCTCCAACATTCCTTATAATTTTCCATTAAGTATGTACATTGGAGTCCAAGGAATGGAGTTAACACATTGCCATGGCAACTCTCATAATACCAGATGATCAAAGTTAAAGCATCTTCATTTCTTCTCATATAAAGAATACAAGGTCTTCTCTTAGCATGCTATAAAATTAGTGTAACAGAAATTAAGAGTTCCTATAATATTCCCCAACTTTGGACCTCGAGCGGCTTCCATCCTAACCAGGTCACAGAATTCAGAAAGAACAGAAGATTTTGTCCACTAAGGCAGCTATAAGGAGGAGGAGAGAGAAGAATAAAACTCTTGAGCCTGGAGTTAGGAAGATCCAAATTCAAATTCTGCCTTAGATACTTAACTAGTTGTGAGACAAAGAGTGAGGAACTGAATCTCTCTCTTGGTCTCAGTTTCTTCATCTGTGAAATGGGGGTAATAATAGCTCCTACCTTGCAAGGTTGGTTGTGAGGAGCAAATGATCTATCTGTTAAGTTCTTTGCAAATCTTAAGTGCTACAGAGTATCATCATCATCACTATTTTACTAAAGTTTATTTGACTCTTCTTACTTACCAGAACTCAATCAGTTTCCAAGATCCAGCTCAAATTCAAATGTGATAATGATAATATTAATGAGGGCTAACGTTCAGCCATTCATAATGACATTTTCAGAGACTGCAGGTGACTTGGATAAGGTCACACAGCTCTACGTAATGACACAGTGCAGATCCAGGCTCTGTCTGCCAGACCATAATTACCTCACTATTCGAGGTAATTTTAATTTTAAAATGGTACAGCAGGGGAAAGAACCCTGTCTCGGGACTCACAGAATCTGAGTTTGAATCCTAACTCCACTGTGTGATGATATCCAATCCTATCTCTCTGGGCCCCAATTTCTTTATCTGTAAAACGGGGGAACTGAATTATTTAGTCTCTAAGAACTCTTCCTGGTCTAGATCTATGATCATATGCATTTGGAATCAGGGGATGTGATTCCAAATCCTAACTCTGCAATAATGGGAAGGGGAAAGAGGGAAAGCATTGATTAAGTACCTACTATGTGCTGGATACTGTGCTAAGTACTTTACAGATACCAACTCATTCCAACCTCATAAAAGCCTGGAAAAATAGGTACTATTATTACCCTCACCTTACAGTTTAAAAAAAAAATGGAATTTGACAAAAGTAAAATAACTTGCATAGGATCACATAACTAGTCAGTGTCTAAGGCTCGAGTTGAATTCAGCTTTTTCTGACTCCCAGGCCCAAGGCTCTGATCCACTGTGACATCCAGCAATCTCCAAGCACAGATCTCAGTTTCTTCATCTGTTTTCCCCCCCGAGGCAATTGGGGTTAAGTGACTTGCCCAGGGTCACACAGATAAGAAGTGTTAAATGTCTGAGGTCAGATTTGAACTCAGGTCCCCTCCTGACTTCAGGGCTGGTGTTCTATCCACTATGCCACTTGTCTGCCCCTGTTTCTTTATCTGTTAAACAAACCAACCAATCAAAAATAAAATAGGAGCAGATTTGTGATCCTCTAAACTTCAGAATCACATTTTCCTCATCTGCTAAATGGGAGCAATAATACATGCCTATTTAACTCTCTGCAAACCTTAAAGGGCCATGGATCTATGAATTAGTGTTGTTTCTTTGCATTATTTTTAGATGATTTTCACTGAGGGTTCAGAATAAATCTATTTCCTTAAAAACCTTTTATTTAGCTGGAGGTTGACCTGTTCCTTCAGCCCATGGCCATCTGACACAATGCAGAGGCAAGGACTGAGACTCCGAATCCACACCATGACTAAGACTTTGCTGAGTAAGACCCCTGACAGCTTCACTACCCACCAACATGACAAAAGCACATGCTTAGTCATTTCCTTGGCAAGAATTTTCCCCCCTTCTGTAGTTCAAAAGGAGATCAGGAATAAAAGCTTCAATTGAGTTTTCTGAATCTCCTGGAGGCCTTTCGCCCCCCTCCTTCTCTGCTTTTCACTTTTCCCCAAAATAATTTCTAGGTGATCAGAAAAAAAAAGGGGGGAAGAAGGAAGTAATCCAAACACCAACAAAAACCTGACACAGACAACAAAAGGCCGCCACTTTTGGAAGCAAAATGACATCATACTGGACCCTTATAATTTACCTGTTAAAATGTGAATGATTAAGTGGCCCAGTGTGATAGAAACAGCACTCGTAGCTAAGAGCACGGCCAGAAATGCCCCATAATTTGTCAGCTAACCTGGCTTGGGAAGTCAATGCTTTCCACCTTCTCTGTAATTGCACAAATTTCTGAGGTTTGGGGACGATCAGCCAGGCAGCTGAAACACCCGCTCACGCCATTCCTGGTAAAATAGCCGACCCCGAGTTTCAGTTTGTGGAAAGCTACCACTGTGGCTGATGCTCCTTGTTCACTGGAATCTTACAATCCAGTCTAACTCCTCCCTCCATCTTCATGCTGTGTCCCTTGGAATGCATTTCTGTCTCCCCTTTCATGCTAAAGAATCCTTGGCTTGTTTCAAATGCCATTTTCTTTCTTCTACTAGAATGGCAGCACTTAACCTGGGCTCTAGGAACTTAAAAAAAATACATTCTGATGATTATATTTCAATATAACTGGTCTCCTTAGTAGTCCTTTCTATCTAATTTCATGTTTTTTAATAATACAATTCTGAGAAAGCTCTATAGTCTTCACCAGACTCCCAAAAGGGGTCATGACTAAAAGGGTGAAGAGCCCTACAGGGGTCCCACATCCCTTCCACCATTTTGTATCTACGTATATTTCTACATATTGTTTCTCTTGGCTAGACTCTAAATTCTCTGAGGGTAAAGACTATTTTTAATTTTTTTCTTTATATCCCCAAGAACATGAATGCACAGTAAATGCTTTGTTCACTCATATCTAATTCTCCACGATCCCATTTGGGGATTTCTTGGCAAAGATACTGGAGTGGTTTGTCATTACTTTTGCCAGCTCATTTTACAGATGGGGAAACTGAGGCAAACAGTGTTATGTAACACTTGATCCAGATAGATTATGCCTTGGATGGAAGCAGGAGTATGTTGATAAATGCTTAGTGACTGACTTTCTGAGAACAGAGGGCTTATTTTGAATCTGTTTTATAGTTTATCTGTATTACTAACATTATCTCCATCATTTCATTAAGTCTAGACAATTACCAGAACAATAAATCAAGCCCTAATTTATAGTATTTACTGATTCCCAAGGTTGGGTTTGTTTTTCAATTTTCAATTAATCCTTTTTTTTTTTTTTTTTTTAAAAGAAAAATAAACTCATATTCAATAGCTCAAGGTTAAATTCTGGAACAAGTAAGCAAAATTTGGCAAAAGCTTTACCCTTCAGGCCATTGCCCCAAGAAACATACTCCTTTAGTGGGTTCCCAAGGGTCTACTCATAGTGAAAATTTAATCCTTGATTGGTGCGAGCTTGCTCTAGCATATTTCTGGATGGAAGTATCGGGAAGATAAGAGAATATCTATTATATCACTACAGAATCACAGAACCGTAGTCAAAAGGCCCTCAGAGTCCTCTTAGTCCAACTCTTTCATTTTACAGATGAGGCCCAAAAAAGTTAAGTGATTGGGTCACACATGTAACACATAACATCTGGGACTTGAACCCAAGATCTCTCACTCAAAAGACACCGTTCTTTCTTGAGATATTTACATTTCAGAGAAGGGGGAAAAACCTCTTTCTATAAGCCAGAACTTTCAGGATCACAAATTTGAATAATTATTTTTCAGTGAACAGCTTTGTATTTTTTTCCCTTTATTTTAAGGTATGGCTTATTTTTAGACCAATATAAAGCCAGAGTAGTTTTGGGGGTCTCTGGTTCAAAATGTCAAGGATAGGAAACTGCCTTGCTCTGTGATTCTAATATGAAGCCGATTCTTGGTGCCTTGTGCTCAAGCAAGATCCTACCCCTCTAGAAATTTCATGGTGCCCATTTGCCTTAGGGTCTGCCAGTGTGTGGATTGCTCAATCATGTGGAATGTCCTAGTATGCAGATACATTTACCTATAACACAGAGCCTTCACTACCTAGTAGGTACAGCCCAGGTGTATTGTTTCCTTACTGTACCCTACCCTGGTCTGGTAATGTCAGCTACCGCCCTAATTATATGCTTCCCTTGTTTCTCTTGTCCCAACTCCACCCTTGTCCTCATCCTCCCATCCCATATGTCTTAAGTCTTAACCTGTGAAAGTTAAAACACACCCATAATAAAAAAAAGTCCAAGTCTTTTGACACCAACAATTTTAACACCAACAATTTAAACAATTTTAAACACTAACCTCAAAGGTAGGGGAAACAAGCAATTAATCAACAAGCATTTATTAAGATCCTACTATATATGAATTACTACACTAGAGATACATACTTCAAAGTCAAATAATTTGGGTTCTCAAGGAATTCAAATTCTATCAGATGAGGGAAGCGTATTCTTGGAAATGGAAGCATTTGGTCTAGTTTGATCTAGAAAAACTCTAAGGTTTTTCCTGGCCCTAATAGTCTATGATATGTGTATATATATGCATAAATGTGTGGAACAAAATGGATAGGGAGGAGAAGAATAAAATATCCACTGCAAGCATGGAGAGCCTTGAATATTAGTCAATGAAGTTTGGGCTTTACCCTGCAGATAATAATAGGGAAGTATTGAAAGTCTGTAAAAAGGGAGGGGGATGTAAGGGATATGGTCCAATGGTGGCTTGAGGGAAAGGGACCAGGGAAATCTTTCTAGGTGAAGGCCAGTGAGGAGCCAGCATGAAGGGAAGGAGAAAATGAAGGAAGGGAAAGATGTTAGGTCACAGAATCACAGAACTAGAGTTGGAAGCATGAGGACACTTGCCCAAGATCACACAGCTAATGTGTCAGAGATAAGATTTCAACCCAAGCCTCCTCACCTTCAAGCCCAGTGTCCTATCCCCCCCTTTCACACAAGAGGTAACAGAGATTAATGGCCTTCAATGGAGAAGTTCAGGAGGCAGTTCTGAGGGGTCTCTAGAACTTAGGAAAGAGGCCAGGAAAAGATCGATAGATTATGGATACAGAGGTGATGGAGGAAGCTGTGGCGTAGTGAGATTTCCAGGGGATTAAGTGTAGAGAGAGGAAAAAGGTCAAGGACACACCTTTGAGGACTTGTACTATCTGAAACTTGGAGATAAAACTATGAACATGTTTCATGGAACCACCAGGTATAAATGCTCTAAAGTAAGTAAGCTTCCTCTCTGAAAAGATTTCATAGCACTATAATCAAACTTGTTTTCTATTTGAAAACATTATCTGTCAGTGAGCATTTATAAATTACTTACTATGTACTAGGTATTAGGAATAGAAATATAAAAACAAAACCAATGGCTGCCCTCAGAAAGCTTACATTCTGGTGGAAAGATTAGTTTAAATATGGCAATTAATCCTATTCAGTCCAACCCAACAAGTATTTTATTAACTGCCTACTATATGTGAGATATAAATAGGTTTTTAAAAACTACAAAACAGCACCTGCCCTCAGAGGGTTTTTCTTCTGTGAAAAGATCATATGTTGATTAAATCCAATTCAGTCTAGTCCAGCAAGTCCAATATTTATAAATCTTCTCCTATGTTCTAGGTATTAGGGCTATAAAGACAAAAAGGATACTATCCCTAGCCTAAAAGTCTTACAGTCTATATCAAGACTTGCTCTACCTACCACCAATCTAAATTTATCCATTCTTTTAGGCCTAGCTCATGTCTTATATTCTCCATGAAACTTTCTCCATCTCTAGCTCATGCTACTTTTTCTGAATTCCCAAGAACTTTCAAGAAATACCCTCAGGGCAGGTAGGTGCTGAAGTAGATAGAGTTCCAGTTCTGAAGTCAGGAGGACCTAAGTTCAAATCTGGTCTCAGACACTTTAACACTTTCTAGTTGTGTAACCCTGGGCAAGTCACTTAACCCCAATTGCCTTGGCAAAAAAAAAAAAAAAAAAGAAAGAAAGAAAAGAAAAGAAAAAAGAAATAAAGAAAAGAAATACTTTCTTTTGAATTGTATTTCTGGTTCCATACCATAAGTTGTCAAATAACCATAAGGACATAGTATGCTTGTTATATTTGTTACTGGAGACACAAAGAAAAAAAAATCTTAAAATGAAATAATTTTTGCTCTCAAGGAGATATTACATTTAGCATCATTTGATAAGTATTCTAAATGTACACCAGTCTCTTTTCCCCAACTAGAGAATAAGCTTCTTCAGGGTAAGAATTATGTCATCTCTTTCCTCAAATTTATATCCCCTCAAAATATTTTATGTTCCCTGAATGAAGAAATTCCTTGACGGTAGGGACTAGTTCATTTTTGTTTTCTCAATGCCTAGAAGAGGGCTGAAAATACAGTAGGTACATAATAAATAATTCTTAGGTCAGTGATCCTTTGTTTTATAGCTATGCTAATAGAACCCTGTACACGGTATATGTTTAATAGACATTTGTTTACCTGATCAGAGCATTCTAAGAAAGAATGAATCTCTACTTCCTGTTTGGAAAGGGAGAGAGGAAATATGTGTTGACTGACGGTAGAGGTTTGGAAATTGTGGTCCCATAACTATACTCCTTAGGGTTGTAAAAGAAAAAGAAAAAGTGAAAAAATTCACTTTCTCCAAGTAAATGAAAGCTTGTGCCTATATCTGAATTAAGGAAGAATTTCTAAGTCAGTAGATCAAAGGCTGGAGTGAACCATCCTTCCTTCCTTCCTCTCTGTAGAAAAATTGGGGAGGGAAGCAGAGACAGTGGATGTAAAATGTTGCATCTTCTGGCATATAGACAATTCATTGGTTTTGCTCAAATGTTCTGCTAGGAAGGTTTTCAATGTGAGGAGGGGAAGAGGCAATATCCAGAATTAACTATGATGATAAAACAAAAAGCATCAGACTAATTAAAAAAAATAGATCATTAAGGGTTTTACCTGAACATCTTGAGACCTTTCATAAGCCTGGTAAGCCACCTTCTCTTCTATGCTGGCAAGTTCTTGCTTCAGGTTGGTGGTCTCATGCTGGTGAAGATCTGTCAAGTCATGAAGCTGATCTTCTAGTCTCTCATACCTTTTCAAAATAGAGAAACCAGTGTCAATATACCTTTTTTGGAAAGGTCTCCATGTAGTATAATTATGAAGCCAAATAGTGGTCTTTTAAAAATTCTACCTGAGGAAAGCAGAAAGCTGGAAACCATTTTTACAGCCAGTGTTTCTAATAAAGAGGTCATTTCTCAAATCTATAAGTGAATTGGATCAAATTTATAAGAATACAAGTCATTCTCCAATTGATAAATGATCAAGAATATGAATAGGCAGTTTTCAGAGGGAGATATTAAAACTACAGTCATATGAAAAAATGCAAATTAAAACAATTCTGAAGTACCATCTCACACTTATTCAGATTGGTCAATATGACAGAAAAGGAAAATGATAATGTTGGAAAAGATGGCATTGTTGGTGGAGTTGTGAACTGATGTAACCATTCTGGAGAATAATTTAGAACCGTGCCTGAAGGGCTGTAAAACTGTGCATGCCCCTTTAATTTAGCAATACCACTATTGGGTCATTAAAAAGGGGGAAAAGACCCCCATTACATCTTTTTGTAGTGGCAAAGAATTGGAAATTGAGGGGATGCCAATCAACTGGAGAACAGCTGAACAAGCTGTGGTGCATGGATGTAATGGAATACTATAAATGATGATCAAGACGATTTCCGAAAAACCTGGAAAGACATATATAAACTGATGCTGAGTGAAGTAAGCAGAACCAAAAGAACACTGTACACAGTTACAGCAACACTGCAATGATCAGCTATGATTGATTTAGTTCTTCTCAGCATTATAGTGATCCAAGACAATTCCAAAAGACTCATAATGGAAAATATTATCCTAACCCAGAGAAAGAACCATGGAGTCTGAGTGAAGATTGAAGCATACAATTTCCAATTTTTTTTTTGCTTGTGGTTTTTCCCTTTTGTTCTGATTTTCTTTAACAACATGACTAATGAGGAAATATGTTTCACATGATATATATATACAAAATGTATTATATATAATAATTGTACATATAATACATATATTATATGCCTAATATATAATACTATATATATAATGATATATAATCATGTGATCTATCTATATATATCTATATATAAGTATAACCTATATCATATGTATAAGAAAAACCTATATATGTAATCTCTATGTAAGTACAACATATCAAATTGCTTGTTGTCTTGGGGAGGGTGGAGGGAAGAGAGGGAGAAAAATATGGAACTCAAAATCTTACAAAAATAAATTTTGAAAATTATCTTTACATGCAATTGGAAAAAATATTAAGTGAAAAAAGTTTATGAATAATTAAAAATTCCACTCTAATTAATTTTTTTAATCCCTTACCCAGTCATGCTTCTCTCCTGATGAGATTTTTCTTTTAACAAATGAAAAGATGAAATGGAAAAGAGGGAGAGAGGGAGACTTATCTACAAAAAAAGAAGTCTAACTGGAACATCAGATCATATTCTGGTTAAAACTTGTTTTCCTGAGGTGGAAGAAAGATGTTTGATTACACAGAACCCAAGTTCTGTAGGTTAGAAGAAGATGAGTGTTCTGGTGTTTCTTTGTCCTAACTCCAAAGACTTTTTCATTTACTGGCTTTTTCTTCTTATTTCCAGTCTCTGCCAGATTCCTCACACCCCACTAAAAATCTCATCAGGAGAATCTCTTTCTGCTCAAATGCCAAGTGGCCATAATGAAGACAAGAACAGATTTCATCAGCTAATGCATTTTGCCAAGGCTCAGTATGAATAGAAGACTGCCTTAGGATGGATTTCAGAATAATAAAAAGGCTACATCCTGTTGGCACCCATCTTGCCTGGATGCCTATACCTTTCTCTGCTCTGCCACTTGTGAAAAGGAGTTTCACCGTTATGGATTTCACATACCATAAAGCCCCAAGTGCCCAAATACAACAATCTCAAAACCAAGTCCCTGGATCACTCTGATCTCTTGCAAAATGGGGACCAGAAACTTTTCTAAAGGGTTACTGAGAATCTTACAAAAGATAAAGTATATAAAATTACAATCAGTAGATTTCAATTGTTGTGATTATTACAATTGAATTTACTCTGGACTTTGGTCTCAAGATCATTGGAAACCACGGTAAGGTTTTATAGTATCTCTATCCAATTTGAAATAAACTGGAGTTTGGACCAAAGAGAAATATAGATTGTTACAAAAGACAAACTGCTCATCCCAATATATGGAAAGTTTCAAGGTCTCACAAATTCTGGTGCTATTTTTTTTTTGGTAGGGGAGGACAGACAATATCTGTGATTTCATTGGTATAAAGAATTCCCAGGTTGGTAACTCTTTTCACCACAGATCAACATTTTAAAAAGATACTGAATTCTCTTTAGAATACTGAATTCTTTATATCTATTGATATGTAATATAAAAGAATAGCCTCAAGGCATGAGGAGTTAGATGTCATTTAGTAGTAGATATCAGAAAGGAGAATTTTAATCTGTTTTCCTGATTGCAAATCCAGACCTGGAATCCTCAGAAGCCATGATGCCCGAAACATCAAATATATTTTTCAAACTTTAGATAATAATTTTTCATATTTAGATAGGAAGATTCTTGAGGGGAGGAACTATCTTTTGCCTCTTTTTGTATCTGCAGTGCTTAGTAGAGTACATGGTACTTAATAGTGGCTTAACAAATATCTATTGATTATATATTGATTGATGTTCTGGAAAATCAAACCAAACCAGATGCATGTCTGGGGACATACATGTTCAAGTACACAAAGACACATACGTGATGAACAGTTTGTTTATATCAGAATTTTTTTAAAGAACAAAAATAGCTCTTAAAACTAAAATTAATCCCCATTCTTGGGGGTTAGAAGATTCACCTTGTAGGTTGATTACAGTGAAGTATGATAAAAAGGAGTTAGGACAGTCTTGGTTTAAACATCATGACCTGACTAAGTTATTTAACCTAAGACTCAGTTTCCTCAACCATAAAATATGAATAATACTTATACCTTTCAATTTATAGGTTGATGTGAGACTCAAATGAGATTGTCTATGGAAATAAGTATAGATAATGAAATATTCTCTGATATATGGAAAATGCTTTGCAAATTCTAAGATACTATATAAAGTCAGCTAATCTTATTATAGTTAATTTTGCTTTTTATCTGAATCTGTTTTAACCAGTGTAGGGAAATCCTATAATGAAAATTCCGTCTGTCAACAGTAACTAGTAATTCACTGATAATTTATGGTCTCAGAAAATAGTCTGGAATAATGAGAGGTTAAGTGATCATTTGCCTAGGAAGGGTCAGCACCAGAATTTCAACCCAGATCTTCCTGCCTTGCAAAACTTGTTAAGAATGATATCATGTCAGATTTGTAAGGAATGAGGTGGCTCAATGGGTAAAAGCCAGCTTTGGAGTAAAGAAGACTTGATACATGCTAGGTGACTCTGAATAAGTTATTTAATCTACCAGTGCCCCCCAGGTAATTATGAAGACTTGTTGGAGACCATTTGCCAACTAGTACTAATTGGTGAAGTTTCCTCATTGTAAAAGAATCCTTCCCCATCCCCTTAAGATTTTTACTATTATCCCCTATCATTAGAATGCAAACTTGAGGAAAGGGATTTTTTGGTTTGTTTGGTTTTTAAGGGGAAAGGGAAAATCCCTAGGACATCTCTTTGTAGGCAATAAATAAATACCTGGTGAATTGAATTACTTTATTTATTTTTAAATTTTTATTTTTGTTACATTATTTAATATTAAAAACATTTTTGCTGTCAAGTAATAGAGTACCTTATTTGGTCCTCATAACAATCTGTACCATTATGACTCCCATTTTGTCAATGAGGAAAAAATTTGACAGTGACTTTGGAAAAGAGATGAAAAATGATAGGATCATAGATATAAAGTTAGAAGACCCTTTAGAAGTCATCTAGTCCACAGGAGGAAACTGAGGCTGCGAGAATCATAACATTATAAGAGCTAATCATCCCTCATGCTTTGATAAAGCATCAAGTCCAAAGTAAGACTGAGAATAAGTATTAGGAGGAACTTATGTATCTAAATTCAAAGTCAGTGCTTTTTCCACTGTAGTACCACTGAAGATACATGATCCATCTATCAAGATAAATATAGAGAGACAGAGAAAGAGAGATTAATGTAAAATTTTGGACATATTAAAACCCATTTTAAAATTTAATGAATTTTGTTAAATTAAAATTTAATAAATTTAAGTTGAAAACTTAATGAATTTTATTATTAAATTAAAATTTAATGAATTTTAAATTTAAAAAAATTAAAAATTTTAAACATTTTTAAAAGTAAAATTTTAAATATTTTAAACATATTTAAAAACAGAGTTATGCTAATTTAGATCCTTAAACTTTACAGATTTAGATATAATGCTTACATTATGTTACATTATATACAAATATATAACTACATTACATATTTAGGTATAATGCTTATAATATATCATAATGTAATATAATAATATAATGCTTATATAATACATAGCATTATATATGTATATAAGTGTGGACACCTTCCCATATATAACGTATATGTATATGTAAATTAATGTAAGATTTTGGACATTTAAAACCTATTTTAAAATTTAATAAATTTAAGTTTAAAACTTAATGATTTTATTATTAAATTAAAATTTAATGAATTTTAAATTTTAAAAAATTAAAATATTTTAAACATTTTTAAAAGTAAAATTTTAAATATTTTAAATATATTTAAAAACAGAGTTATGCTAATCTAAGACCTTAAGCTTTGCAGATTTAGATATAATGCTTACATTATATTACATTATATAAAAATATATAATTACATTATATATTTAGATATAATGCTTATATTATATTACATTATATAAAAATATATAATTACATTATATATTTAGATATAATGCTTATAATATATCATAATGTAATATAATAATATAATGCTTATATAATACATAGCATTATATATGTATATAAGTGTGGACACCTTCATATATATATATATATATATATATATATATATATATATATGTATGTATGTATATGTAAATTAATGTAAGATTTTGGACATTTAAAACCTATTTTAAAATTTAATGAGTTTTATTAAATTAAAATTTAATGAATTTTATTAAATTAAAATTTAATAAATTTAAGTTAAAATTTTAAAGATTTTATTATTAAATTAAAATGTAATGAATTAGTAAAATTTTAAATATTTTAAAAATATTTAAAAACAGAGTTATGCTAACCTAGGACCTTAAGCTTTGCAGATTTAGATATAATGCTTATATTATATTATATACAAATATATAATTACATTATATACTTAGGTACAATGCTTATAATGTAATATAATAATATAATGCTTATATAATACATAGCATTATATATACACACACATTATAAGTGTGGACACCTCCCTATATATATGTATGTATATATGTATATGTATATATAAATTAATGTAAGATTTTGGACATTTAAAACCTATTTTAAAATTTAATGAGTTTTATTAAATTAAAATTTAATAAATTTAAGTTAAAATTTTAAAGATTTTATTATTAAATTAAAATGTAATGAATTAGTAAAATTTTAAATATTTTAAAAATATTTAAAAACAGAGTTATGCTAACCTAGGACCTTAAGCTTTGCAGATTTAGATATAATGCTTATATTATATTATATACAAATATATAATTACATTATATACTTAGGTACAATGCTTATAATGTAATATAATAATATAATGCTTATATAATACATAGCATTATATATACACACACATATAAGTGTGGACACCTCCCTATATATATGTATGTATATGTATATGTATATATAAATTAATGTAAGATTTTGGACATTTAAAACCTATTTTAAAATTTAATGAGTTTTATTAAATTAAAATTTAATAAATTTAAGTTAAAAGTTTAATGATTTTATTATTAAATTAAAATGTAATGAATTAGTAAAATTTTAAATATTTTAAAAATATTTAAAAACAGAGTTATGCTAACTTAGGATCTTAAGCTTTGCAGATTTAGCTATAATGCTTATATTACATTATATTATATACAAATATATAATTACATTATATACTTAGGTACAATGCTTATAATGTAATATAATAATATAATGCTTATATAATACATAGCATTATATATACACACACATTATAAGTGTGGATACCTCCCTATATATATGTATGTATATATGTATATATATATATATATAAATTAATGTAAGATTTTGGACATTTAAAACCTATTTTAAAATTTAATGAGTTTTATTAAATTAAAATTTAATAAATTTAAGTTTAAAACTTAATGATTTAATATTAAATTAAAATTTAATGAATTTTAAATTTTAAAAAATTAAAATATTTTAAACATTTTTGGAAGTAAAATTTTAAATATTTTAAACATTTAAAAACAGAGTTATGCTAACCTAGGACCTTAAGCTTTGCAGATTTAGATATACTGCTTACATTACATTACATTATATACAAATGTATATACAAATATTACATACAAATATATCATTATATTATATAATTAGATACAATGCTTATATTATAATATATAATAATATAATGCTTATATAATGCATAGCATTATATATGTATATAAGTGTGGACACTCCCCATATATATGTATGTATGTATATGTATATATAAATTAATGTAAGATTTTGGACATTTAAAACCTATTTTAAAATTTAATGAATTTTATTATTAAATTAAAAATCAATGAATTTTAAATTTAAATAAAATTTAAAATATTTAAACCTATTTTTAAAAGTAAAATTTTAAACATTTAAAAAGTTATGTGAACCTAGAACTTAAAACCTTGCAGTTTTTAGAGACACATAGCACACCCATCCACCTGTATACTGTTGCTGTCACAAACTGAGAGACATTCTTAGAGACGGGCCATCCAGAAAAGGACCATCCCCACATATCCATGGAAACCATCCCCACCAGGACATCCTCTAACAAGAACAGGCCCTCTGTGGTCACGTATGCTCGCCTCGTGAATCTATCCATCTGCTTCTGCCAGAACAGAGCGTGCCTAAGGCCGGGACAATACCTGTATCGTTCCTCTTGCAAGGTCTGAGAAATGAAGCTGTATTCTCTTTTGAACTGCCCCTTTAGAGATTCAATGTCCTCTGCCAGTTGCGTCTGGGTCTCCTTAATCTCCCGTAGCTCCTCCAAGATCATGGCCAGCTTCCCTTGGCTGCTTAGAGTATTCGTGCCCCCGGTCCCAAAGGACTGGTTGCCGTTACTGTCCGCAGAGCCCGACGTGCCACTGGAACACTCATCGTCACTCCCGTATTTGGGCTTGGTCACAATGGTGGCACTGCCCCCGTAGGCTCTCGAGCTGGCCTCGGGCCTGAACTCTTCCAAGGAGCTCTTCATGTGGGCGATGTTATCTGCGCTGCCAAATTTGTTGCGGATCAGATTGGCAAACTCCCTGGACTTGTTGAAAACAAACACGGGCGGCGTCAGGGAGACCCCCGGCACCCCCGACTTCCCACTCTCCATCCCTTGGCCGGCCGGCCGAGATTTACCGTGGCCATCCTTCAGGTTGTCCCTGGCATTGTCCTTTGAGGTGCGAGAGGTGCCGTTCTGTTCGATTTCCCGGAGCTTCCTGTGGTACTGCTCCAGTTTCTTCTGGAGCTGGGCGATGGAATGGGCCGACTTCTGGTTCTTTTTCTCAAAGACCTGCTTGATGCGTCCAGCCTGCTGCTTGTCCGCACTGTTCACAAGCTTGAGGTACTCGGCCACATTCCCATCGCGGGACGTCTGCTCGATCCTGATCTGTTCAGTCACTTTGAGAATCTTTTGTCTCAAGCTGTCCGCCGTGAGCTTGACCTTGTGAAAGTCCAAGATGCCATCAGGGACATCAAAGTTGAGATTGGTGTCGGATCCCCCACGGCGAATGTTGAGGGGAAGGCTCAGAGTATTCATGTCATGCCTTTCCACCTGAAAGAATCAAAATAAAGAATATTTATTATTAAAATAAAATAATATTTTAAATTATTAATGTTATTCAATTTAATGGAATAATTAAATGAATAAAAACCCTATAAAATATCCCATAAGATACTTTAAAAATAAATAATTTTAATATGAAAGAAAAATGAAATATTAAAAAAAAAACCAAATTGTTCTTGTTTCCTTCCTTCCTCCACATCTTAAAGTTATAAAATCACAAAGAAATTGTACGTATTCTTTTTTTTTCCTTTGTCAAGGGATAAAGTTTATTATAATCATAATGCCATTACAAAAGCAAGCTTTTTTTTTTTTTTTTTTTTTTTTGCTGAGGCAATTGGGGTTAAGTGATTTGTCCAAGGTCACACAGCTAGATGTCAGGGATCCTCAAACTTTTTAAATAGGGGGCCAGTTCACAGTCCCTCAGACTGTTGGAGAGCCAGACTATAGTAAAAACAAAAGCTTTGTTTTGTGGGCTTTAAATAAAGAAACTTCATAGTCCTGTGTGAGGGGGATAATCATCCTCAGCTGCCAAATCTGGCCTGCGGGCCGTAGTTTGAGGATCCCTGTATTAAGTGTTTGAGGTCACATTTGAACTCAGGGCCAGTGCTCTATCCATTGTGCCATCTAGCTGTCCCTTAGCAGACTGTATTTCTAAAGAAAATTAGCAGAGAAACAGAAGCTAGAAGACCCATTTATCCGGCTTCTATCATAGATAGTACATAATTTTTGAAATCAGAGCTGTGGTATTCTAAATGGTCAATAATCAAGAGAATAAGAGTTGCTAGCTACCATTAAGAACTCACTTCAGGGTAGCCTGACTCTGCCTTCATCAAGGTGTGTTCATTGAATGATTCACTGTCTCTCTGTCTAATCAGGGAACAGCTACTGGTCTTGACAGAAGAAAGCTGTGAATGAGAATGAGGTCACCATTTAGTCTGGGGCTTTTCCAGGTGCCCAGGTAACTAGGGATCTCTGCCCTACCCACTCTGACATCCACTGATATGAGTCAAACTAAAGAGTCTCTTTAAAGGGTGAACAGAAGAAAGAATGAAAAAAATAATCCATTTGGATTCAAGTTCCCAAGACCATCAGTGCCAGAAAGTTTGTTTTCTGTAATGGATTCTGTAAACAAAGTGGTGACATAATGGGATGAAGTTAGGTTAATTAGGATAATTAAATAATACAAAGGCACTCTTGCAAACTGAAATAAGAGAAAACTCAACAGGAATTTCCTGTCCAGAGCAACAAGAATGAAAACACTATTTCTGTAGTGGGTGATTTACTTCCAACATGGATTAGATCTTAGGGTCTCACTTTACAGATGGGGAAACTGAGGCTGAGAGACATGAAAAGGTATGGAGTGTCAGAGGTATGGATCCAATTACTAGAAATGCAATGGGCTACTTTATTCCCTGAATGCTTAAAGAGTTAAAGTCTGAAGGGAAAGACTGAGCATCCCAAAAAGGTGATTTTTAATCCCACAGAAATAGATAATAGAAGTGTTGGAATTGCCCAAAGATACGCAACTTTTCTAGACCTTAGTTCCCTTGCCTATAAATGAGGACATTGGATTGGGTGACTTTTTAGGTCATCTTTCCAGTATGAAATATTTGCTCTTCAACCACATTTTATTGACCTATAAATCTTTAATAACGACGGGGCAATTAAGTCTTTGCTACTAGGTGCCAACGTGAGGATGGAGTATATATTCCTCTTCCGACGATGGTTCTCTACCAACCATCCCTGTATCTCACATTTCTCCACTGGCCCAAAGCCATGAGTTCTCAGTCACTCTGACTCTATCACCTGCCTTTAAGATCATGTCTCTTCCTCCCATGTTTACCTTCCTCCACCTGCTGCTTCCCAAACTATTTCTTTTTTAAATTATTTTTATTTTTTTTCCATAGCTTTTTATTTACAAGTTCTATACATGGGTAATTTTACAGCATTAACAATTGCCAAACCTTTTGTTCCAATTTTTCCCCTCCTTCCCCCCATCCCCTCCCCTAGATGGCAGGATGACCAGTAGATGCTAGATATATTAAAGTATAAATTAGATACACCATAAGTATACATGACCAAACCGTTACTTTTCTGTACAAAAAGAATCAGACTCTGAAATATTGTACAATTAGCTTATGAAGGAAATAGAAAATGCAGGCAGGCAAAAACATAGGCTTCCCAAACTATTTCAAAGGGTTGGGTAATTGGAGAAGTGAGGGTGGTCCTGTTGCCAGTTGTGCTAGGAAGGGTACAGACTAGACTCTCTCGAGGGCACCCCTTAACGTAATCGTTCCTCAATTTGTCCTAGACAGCTTAGTCCTTGGATGTGACCTGCATACTAGGTACTATCAGTGAATTTCAGCAAGAGTCTCCAAAGAAAAAAGACAAAAAAATATAAGATGGATCTTATTTAGAAATAGAAATCCCTTAAATCAAATGAAGAATTACCCTCACACACAGGTTCAAAAAGAATCTAAGAAGAGCTAATACATTTAAATGCAATGGATTACCTTTTGTCAAGGGACTTGTGAATGGACCTCGCATTTAAATGTGACATTACCATAATTATCATGGTTAATGTGGAAATAAACGTTTTGCATGACTTCACATGTATAACTGATATCATATTGGCTTGCCTTCTCCATGGGTGGAAGGGATAGAAATTAGAACTCCCAATTTTTTTTTTTAAATTAATGTTATTGTAAATAGAAGAGAAAAGAGAAAAGCAATATGAGCATCAGTTTTTCAAGTTTCAGGGCTTCACTGGCTTTTAATATTCAGTCTTAAAATGTCTTAAAATATTTCAAAGCACCTTAAAAATATTGTTTCATATTGAAGAGACATATTGGCAGTTCAGATGACAGAGAAGTTGGATAATGATCTTTCTTCCCACACACCATGGATTTTTCCATGGATATGAAGCATAGTTCTGCTGGCAAGACTTAGGTGGAAGGCAAGAAGAGCAACGAGACAAAGGATGACCAGAATGAAAAATGGAACCTATATGGGAATGTTGAAGCATCGGGGAGTGGGGTAGGGCAAGAAGGCAGATCTAATCAAACAAGATAATCATGATCTTATTATTAAGAATAAGGGGATAAATATAATAATATAAAATAAATAATAAAAATTAAAGAGAATAAATCCTTTAAAATCAAGCCTTTATATAGCAGCCAGTGTGGTGCTTAATAAGGAAGGGAAAAGGAATAAGCATTTATATAGCACCTACTGTATGCTAGGTCTTTTCTCCTATGATATTGTAAGCTTCTTGAGAGCAGGGCCTGAGCACTTAGCACAGTACCTGGGACATAGTACGTGCATAATAAATGTTTATTGACTGACTTCAAATCTAGTCTGTCTGATACAAACTATGTGATGTAGGCCTTTGATTGGGGCCAGTTTCTTTAACTATAAAAACAAAAGTATTAGACTTATGATTCATAGCTTCAAGAAGGCAGACTAGGTATAAACCTAGTCATAGGTTCCCTGCCCCATTAGCCAAGCCTGCTTAATTCTTCCTCCACAGCCTCTCTTTTTCTCTTCTCTCCTTTCCCATGGCCATCACTTTAGTTCCATTTCTGGATTACTACAATAGCTTAATTGATCTCCTTCCACTCTCTCCTGACTCCAATCTATCCTTCACACACCTGCCAAATTGATATTCTTAAAGCACATCTTCCTGAGTTCAAATCTGCCCTCAGACAACTCACTAGATGTGTGACCCTAGTAAAGTCACGTAATCCCCTTTGCCTCAGTTTCCTCATCTGTAAAATAAGCTGGAGCAAGAAATAGGGAACTACTCCAATATTTTTGCTAAGAAACTCCCCAAAGAGGTCACCGATAATCAGACATGACTGAAAAATGACTCAGCTATAGCAATAAAAGCACAGGTGGCTGGCTCTCTGCTGCTTTAGGAATAAAAGGCAATCATAATCTTTCACACTCAAGCTCCAATCTTCCAGGCTTAATTCACACAACCTCCCCTCCCTTATTCTCTAGTCTAGCCAGGATGATATACCTGATGTTTTCAGGACTGGAAATACCATCTCTTGCCTCCGTGCCTTGCAGGGCCACCTTGGGTACAATGTTTCCTTTTCCCATTTTGGGAATCCCAGACTCCTTTCAAGGAATTGAGGTCCTTTCTGATCAAGCCACCTTTAATGGCTATTATCATATGCATTTGACAGATAAAGATACTAGGGCCAAGAAGAGTTATGCATCCTTTGCTAGACTCCCCTCACTGTTCTTGTGACTTCCTAAACCCAACTATAGCCAACCACTTCCCCCCTAATTGAATATAAGTGTTTTCATGGAATAATGTCTTTCTTGCAATTGGCCATCACTTATCTATTCATTCATTTGACCTGAGTTACAAAGCAGTTAAATATTTTATTTGAACCCAAACCATCCAAATTCTAACCTCAACTCTCTAACCACTCTATTATTCTGCTTCTCTGCTCTGAACACAGCAGGTGCAAAATGTCCTGCCAATGCCATCTGACACTTCCATCCTAAGACGGCAAATGCATAAAGAAACAGTCCATTCCTAGTCATCTCTTCCTCCCATCACCCCTGCTGCCTTCACTCTGCAAAGTCCCAAGTTTGCACGCACACTTCCTGAAAGGCTGCTTAGTCACCCCAGCCGGAGCCAGGGACACCTCACTCAGATGCCAGCCACAGTTCATTCTGGAGCTCTTTCCTCCACCTGGCTCTTTCCCAGAAAGGGATGGGCTTTTCAGGGAGCCCAGCGTATTTACTCACCAAAGATTGAAATGCAAACAAACAGAAGACAACTCTATTACAGACATCTCTCTGTTAAAATAAACTTTTGCTGGAAGCCTGGATCTCCATCCTGTAACTGCTGAATTTCAGGGCAAAGGGAGTCGAAATAATTTGGTTAATTTTAGCTCCAAGATACAAGGCTCAGGAAGGGAAGACAGTATCTGCTCCTTCCAGGGACCAGATCTCACTGCCCATTGCTCGCTATTAAGAGCATTAACCCTGTCAATCTCATTTCTCCAGAACCTCTGGATTCTTTCTCCCTTCAGTCTTTTCTTTGCACTCACTCCACAGGTCCCCCTCGCTCAGGCCTTCATCACCACTCTGGCTTAACTCAAGCTTCTTAACTGGTCTCCCTGAATCCTCTCTCCTTTCTCCAGTCTCTCCTCCATACAGCTGTCTGATTCATATTCCTAAAGCAGTCCTGCCTTGTATCAATTAAATACTGTCAAAAACTCCATCTGGGTTACAGAATAAAATACAGACTCCTTTTGAAAGCCCTTCACCACAGGGCTCTGGATTACTTTATGGGTCCTATGAGATAACATAGGATATGTGTGTATAAATATATGTATGTATGTATATGTGCATAAAGATATAGATTATATAGGTATATATATGTAGAAATAAATATGGGGTACATAAACATATATTTATACTATATATAATTTTAAATTTATTTATATGATATAATGATATTAATTATATAAGTATTAGTATAATATATTAGTTGTATAAGTGTATATATGTACACACACATATAAAATGTGTACATAAAGGAGATATTTTACTTGTTTGTGCACATGTTGTAGACTCTCCCTGTCACTTTGCAAGAAAGCTCCTTGAGTATATGAATATTATGGAATATTACTGTTCTGTAAGAAATTACCAGCAGGAAGATTTCAGAAAGGCCTGAAGAGACTTACACGAACTGATGCTGAGTGAAACGAGCAGGTCCAGGAGATCCTTATATACTTCAACAACAATACTATATGATGATCAATTCTGATGGACGTGGCCATCTTCGGCAATGAGATGAACCACATCGGTTCCATTTGTTCAATAATGAATAGAACCAGCTACACCCAGTGAAAGAACTCTGGGAAATGAGTGTGAACCACAACATAGCATTTCCAATCCCTCTGTTTTTGTCCACTTGCATTTTTGATTTCCTTCTCTGGTTAATTTTATCTTATTTCTAAGTCCGATTATCCTTATGCAGCAAAATAACTGTATGGATATGTATACATATATTGTATTTAACATATACTTTAATATATTTAACATGTATTGGTCTACCTGCCATCTAGAGGAGGGGTTGGGGGGAAGGAGGGGAAAAGTTGAAACAGAAGGTTTTGCAAGGGTCAGTGCTGAAAAATTACCCATGCATATATCTTGTAAATAAAAAGCTATAATTTAAAAAAAAAAAAAAAAAAGCTCCTTGAGGACAGGACAGGTCTCTTTTTTTGTATTCACATCCTTAAGACTGGCCTTAAAATGTAGAAATAGATTTGGAGTTTGGGGAGAGCAATCTGTGACCTCAGATGGAGAAAAAATACGTCTTTATTTCAGTATGATGAGTTCTCTTGGCAATCCTATGTATTTAATTTTATGAATTTATAAAAATACAATTTGGAAGAATTGCACACATTTAACCTATAATGGATTTCTTGCTCTTGGGGAGGGGGAGGGGAAAGAGGGAGAAAAATTTGTAACACAAGCTTTTACAAAGGTAAATGTTGAAAACTATCTTTGTTTGTATTTGGAAAAATAAAATACTATTAAAAATTAAAAACCTATGATTTAGAAAAGGGGTCCAGAGGTTTCACCAGATGGCTAATGGAGATCCACGACAAAAAATAAAGGCTGAGAACTGCCCTGGCAAGATATGTCACAATTGCTAATTGCTTGCCTGACCTAGAACAATCACTGCTCCTTTTTCAGGCTTTTCTATTGATGGATCTAAGAAGGTACATGGTATAGGAATTAGGAATCAGGAGACTTGAGGGTCTACTCCCAATTCTGCCACTTACTCTAAGGTAAAATTGCTTCCCTTGGCTGAGCTCCCATTTCCTCCTCCATGAAAATGGAAGAGGGGGGAGGTCATGGGGGTGTCATATTAATTCTCTTGAATTCTCTGGGTTTTAAAAGTCTGTGAAGTTTTACTTAAATAGAAACAAATTATTTGATCTAAAATGATGGGGAGGCTAAAATCTTCTACATGGTGGCCATTTCTAATGTTCACCCTTGTTCAGTTCAGCTTGGCTGGCTGTGCTTTTTAGGGCAGAGGCAGAATGATCAATAATGGGGTCATCGATTTAAAATCAGGAAGGGATTTTCGAGGTCACTGAGTGCAAGCTACTAATTTAAGAGATGTAGATACAGGCTCAGAGATGAACTGTATCATCCAACAGCAGAAAGATGAGGGACAAAAGTGGGATTTGAACTCCAGGCCTGATTCCAGTTGGTACTTTACTCTCACTGGAAAGGCAATATGGTATTGGGTGGATTTGGGGTCAAGAAAATCTAAGAACAAATCTCTACTGTGACACTGCTCACTCCCAGACTGCCATCTCTCATAATAAAGAATTTTAAAACAAAAACCTAGACTCAAAATCTTACAAAGATGAATGTTGAAATCTATCTTTACATATAAATAGGAAAAATACTATTAAAGGGAGAGGGGAAGAAAACATAAAAAGAGAAAAAAATATTAATAAAACCAATTGGTATATCAAACAAATTTAGAAATCTGCGATGTTTCACATCTCTCATATCTTTGCTTTGGAGTCAAACCTGTTTTTTGTAATTTGGCAGAATTCATTTTTATATCATTTTATTGTAGCAAATCTTTTATATATATTTGCTATTACTATCTCCATTTTATACATGAAAAAACTGAAGCTGAGAAAGCACTTTGGATGTACACAATAGGATCACAGAAGAATCTTCAGATGCCAATGACTTCAATTCCCCACTTTTTACAGATGAGGAAACAGGCCCAGAGAACCAAAGTCACTATCAAATTATAAAGAATAGGTTTGGCCCCAAAGAAAAGCTATGAGAAAACAGTTCCCCAACTTCTTTGCAGAGGAGTAATGTCCACAAATGTTCCACATTACCGATTGGTTTTCCTAATACTTTTCTTTTTATGATTTGTTAACTTAATAGAATTTTATTTTTTCCAATTATATGTAAAGATAGTTTTCAACATTCATCTTTGTAAGATTTTGAATTTATGTTTTCTTCTAAAAATTCTTTGTTATAAGAGATGGCAATCTGGGAGTGAGGATGGATAAAGGGTATAGTTTACCCAATGTAGAATGGCTTGTGTTCTTATAAATTTGAGTCAATTATCTTTATATTTTAGATAGTTTATCCAATGTTAAGACAAAAAACATAGACAAAAATTTCTTTTTTTTTTCTTGAATGTTGATTTGGGGGGGGGGGGGGGGGCAAGGCAACTGGGGTTAAGTGACTTGCCCAGAGTCATACAGCTAGTAAGTGTTAAGTGTCTGAAGCCACATTTGAACTCAAGTTCTCCTGAATTCACAACCAGTGCGCTATCCATTGTTCAATCTAGCTGCTCCAAAAATTTCTTAAAAAAAAAAAAAAAAAAAAGGAAAAGCTTAGTCTCAAAGATATGAGAAAACACCTTTGTAGAGGTAGAAAGTTCATGACGGTAGAACATTTCATATCATATCAAATATTTTTAATGTATTGATTTGTTTATTTATTTTTGGCTCTTCCTCCTCTTCTATATTTTAAAAGTTCTTTGTTAGATGGGCTGACTTTCTGAGAACAGGTGAAAAAGGATATAAGAGGAAACTTAAGCAATGTAAAAACAAAAGATATCAATAAAATTTTAATTTTCAAAACTCTTTAAATCAGGAAAGAAAAGCCTGGAAAACATTTCCATCACAAGGCCTCATTCAATCAACCAACCAACAAATATTAATGACATGGCTTGGGTTTGTTCAACACTGGAAGGATAAGGAACAAAAATGATAAAAGGGGTAAGAAAAGGAATTAATAATTAGAAATTTTTGTACTCAGGGAAAGTACCTTGGATAACTAGTAACAATAACAGAGCTAGCAAGGATACTAGGAAACCAGGAGGCTCTGAGTTCCAGTCCAGCCATGGATATAGGTTGGCTGTGTGATCTTAGGCAAGTCATTAGCCTCTCAACACTCTCAGACAACTCTCTAGAAATTTAAATCGCACAACAGGTGCCATAATGTTCCTGGTAGTGGGATCTTCCTCATCTGGGAGTTTCTATGCCAGTGAAATCTCTGGTCTAGTCTCTGTCCCTATCTTTATTTTTTAACTAATGGGCCCTTATCTAAGGGCTTACAAAGGCTGGGCTAATCTGCTATATAAAAAGTCCCTGCTCTCAAAGTACTTCTAAAGGTAACTGGGGAGACAATTTCAGAGAATAAAGAAGTGCTATATCCAGTGGGATTTGTGGTTTCTATGAATGCATGATTAGAAAATTCAGAGTTGAAGGGGGCATGAGAAATTATTTAGTCTGATCGGCTCATCTTATGGCACCTATAGAGGTAAAGCAAGATCACAGAGTAAATGAGAGGCAGGGCCAAGATTTCAAACTTAGATCCACCAGCTCCAAGTCTAGCTCTCTTATTGGTTTTGTGACCACAGGCACACTTCATCTAGAAAACAGGAATAATGCTACTTGTGGTACCAACCTAGAAGGGATGCTCTAAGTATTTGAATGAGATCATTGATGTCAACTACATCTTTATAATCACTTAACATAGTGCCTGACACTTAGAAGATGCTTAATAAACATTTATTCCCTTCCATCTCTGCACAGTGCTTGATATCTAGAAAGTGCTTAATAAATGCTTGTTCCCTTCCCCCTTGGCACAGTGCCTGACACCTAGAAGGTGCTTAATAAATGCTTGTTCCCTTCCCCCTTGGCACAGTGCCTGACACCTAGAAGGTGCTTACTAAATACTTGTTCCCTTTCCCCTTGGCACAGTGCCTGATACCTAGAAGGTGCTTAATAAATGCTTGTTCCCTTCCCCCTTGGCACAGTGCCTGACACCTAGAAGATGCTTAATAAATGCTTGTTCCCTTTCCCCTCTGCACAGTCCTTGATACCTAGAAGGGGTTTAATAAATTCTTGTTCCCTTTTCCTCTGGACATATTGTGCTGGCTCAATGAGCAAGGATAGAATATTTGACATGGGCAGGATTTAAATAAGAAAACAGGGAAGGGAGCCTTGAAAAGATCTGGAAGTGCATTTAAGGTGAGGGATGAGGAGGGAAAAAGGTGCTTAATAAATGCTTATTCCCTTCCCCCTCTGCACAGTGCCTGACACTAGAAGGTGCTTAATAAATGCTTGTTCCTTTTCCCTCTATTATGCTGCCTCAATGGGCAAGGATAGAACACTTGACATGGGCAGGATTTAGATAAGAAAACAGGAAAGGGGGCCTTGAAAAGGTCTGGAAGTACATTTATGGTGAGGGACGGGGAGGGGAAAAAGTCTGGGCACTTTACAGGTAGGTGAAGAGGCCCTAGGTGTAAAAACAAAAAAACCAAAACAAAAAATATTTTCTTGGGCAGATGCCAAGTAAAAGGTCCCCTTACGCATCTCCTTCACAAACAGGAAGGTACAGAGTGTTTCATAGTTCGGAAGTGGCCCATCTACAGACAGTTTGGTGCCCAAGAACATCAAGTAGCTTTGAGGAAACCACAGAAAACTGCTTTTCAAAGATATCCTGAAAACACCCCACCCAGCCTCCTCCATGCCATCCCTACTCCAGTCCCCTACGAGCACCCGCCCCTAACATGATGGCACTTTAAGACAAGCCTTGGGTCACGGGAAAAGAATGTTTGGGATTTTTCTCTTGTTTATATAAAGCTCAGCATCCTGCCTAGTTATACCCAAAATAGTCTTTAAATGCCACTTCTTGGTGCTTGATACAAAAATGACTTAGGAGACACGAGAGGCAGCCGGGATGGTGGAAAGAACACTGGCTTTGGAGTTAGTGGACCTAGGTCTGAGCTAGGTTTTGCCAGGGATAAAGCACTAAATTTGGACTCAGGATGATCCTGGGCAAATTACTTATGCTTTGTCTATCTCAGTCTCCTCAACTGTAAACTGGGGGTGATAACAATAGCAACTACCTCCAGGGGTTGTTATGAGGATTAAATGAAGTAATATTTGTCAAGCCCTTAGCTATGTACCTGGTTACATAACAGGCTATTAATAAAATAAATCAGCTATGAAGGTAAAACTCCTTCCTAGGGCCCATCAGGAAGAAGGCACTACCCCCCACCATCAACGCCCAAAGCCGATACTCTTTTTAAATTACTTCCTGCACGTTGAAAAATTTTTCTTTTTAATTTGCAAAATTCAATTTATATTTCTTTTCTCATTTGTAAAATGGGAAGGAATAGATGGCCTCTCAGGTCCCCTCTAGCTCCCACAGGTCAATGAACTGTCTTTTCTGTTTTCTAAACATTGATTGGAGTACCCATAGAAGGAGCATAAAAATGAATAGGCTGATAAGGTTGGGGTGGCTTAATAAGATCAAGTACTTCTGACACAGAGTAATTCCATTTTCTATACTGCGCAAGAGGGGAGAGCTGTACATCCAGTTCTCTCATATGGTACGTTTCCAAATGACTCAACTAGAGCATCTAAGACATTTCACCCAAAGGGTCTCCACTTAATGTCTATTGGTCAAGTACCATTTTAGAACAATGAGATCTCTACTTTGTTTGGGCAAAGAGGATTTCCTTGGACTTGGCCCTACTCTGTTGTAGTACATTCTGAACCTGTAAAGAGATTAATTCTGTACAGTACAGGAATTGAGTCACTGTTTTCTCTATAATACCATTTCTTTCCTCTTCCTACTTGTGTTGAAGAATAGCAATAAAGGAAATCACGAACTCTAAAACTCCATTTCTTGGAAGCAAATATAACAACAACAACAACAACAACAACAACAACAACAATAATAATGATGATGATGATGATTCATCCATGAAGATCTGTGGTCACTTGGATAAGGTCAGTCTTTTCTATGAACAAAATCTCTCCCCAGAAATATTCCCAATTAATGATGTCAAGAAGAAGAGGTCAAAAGTAAGATAAACGTTCAAATGCCGTCCCCTCCTTCTTCCAGTGTCATAAAGCAAAAGACAAACCACTCCAGTATCTTTGCCAAGAAATCCTAAATGGGGTCATGAAAAGTGCATGACTTAATAATAACTGAACAAAAGTATTTTAAAGTTTACAAAGCATTTAAAAATAATATGGAATCTTATCCCTTCAACAGTTTTGAAAGATAGGTTTATTTATCCCCATTTTATGGACGAGGAAACTGAGGCAAATGGAGTTTAAGTGACTGGTCTTGGATCACATAGTACATATATAGCTGAGGTTTAAAATCAGGTTTTCTTTCTCTGCCTTGCTACTTCTTTTTAAAACCCTGATTCTAACTCCATGTTCTAAAGCATCCCCCCATCTCCTTTGTACCCAATGTCATGACTCTGCTTCACAACCATATTACAACATCTTCATTGGTTACTATGGTTATTATGTCCCGTTCTTCCATCAGCTCTATCCAAATTCTATTTAAAAATCTTGCCCTTCTGGGATCAAAGTTTATAAAATGTCCCACGGATGTATGATCCCTACCCATGGTCTATAAAAAGTTTTGTCCTTCTATGATCTCTCTAAAAACAAGTTTTCTGAAGGCACATGCCTGAAGATATTATTCCTCTGTTCAAAAATCATCAGTGGCTCCCAATTATGTAGAGGATAAATCCAAACTCTAGGTTGGCACCTGACAATCTGAGGCAGTGAGGTGATGCAATTAATAGAGCACCAGACTTGGAAGTCAGGAAGACCTGAGTTCCAATGTAGCCATACAATTTCTAGCTCTGTGATCCTGGACAAATTGCTTAAACACTCTCAGCCTCACTTTCCCCATCTGTAAAATGGGATAATAATAGCATCTACTTCACAGGGTTGTTGTGAAAAATCAAATGATACAATATTTATTAGTGCTTTGTGAACCTTAAAATGATATATAAATGCCTTCTCTTTTTCTTCGTCCTTTTCTTTTTCTCTTATCTTCTTTCTTCATCATTATTGTCCCCTCTTTTTTTCTTCTTTTTCTCATTTTCCTTCATCATCATTTTCTTCTATTTCCTTCATCAACTTTTTCACCCTCTTTCTTCTCCTCCTTCTTGTTCTTCTTTTCTTCTTCCTAATTTTCCAGTATAATCCCACATTATCTTTCTTCATGTATTAGCCAAATTGGATTTCTATATTTTCCCTAATATCATCCCACACTCTCATGCCTTTCCTAAATTCTCTCAGCTTCTCCTTCATATTTGGAAGGTTGATCTCTGCCTGTTGAACTCTCTCTTTCAAAGTTCTGAAGGAATGACATTTTTCCTTATTCCCTAACTGAAAGTGATCTCTCCCTGCTCTTAACACTTTTGTCATACTTGCTTGTGTGCATTTGTTATACTTCAACTCCCTTCCAGGGGAATGTAAGCATCTTAAGGGTAGGAATCATTTCATTTTTCTCTTTGTATCCTGAATATTCAGCATAATATCAAAGGCCAACTCTTCATGACACAGAAACCTAAAGCCTATATATAATGAATACTTTATTAATGAAGGAAGTCAGCAGGCTCTCAAAGTCAGAAGTGAAGCAAAAAGGTTTCAAATATTCCAAAATATTCCTACCAACAATTTTGGTTGGAGAAAAAACCTAACTCCAAAATAACCCACCTCCCCCAAAAAAATACTCTGAAAAAGGATTAGGGAATAACTAAATAAATTATTGCATAAGATTTGATTCTTATTTTGTCAGCAAAAATGAAGAATTCTGAGAAACTTGAAGATTCTATGTGTGTGCTTAGGTAGGTGATATCTCTGGTGGGAAAAAAACCAAACGCATAAATTTTAGAGGGAAAATCCTATTCCATCTTCCCCAAGGTAGTCAAACTTTAATTACTTCCATTCAATCCCTAGTAGCTCCCTTATTCTTTTTTAAAGCATATCATTTCTTTGGAAAAAGAAATGGTATAGCAGAAAGAACATTGAATATGAAATCAGTAAAGGCATGGGTTCATTTTTGGCTTTGGCTTTTTATTAGTAGTGAGACCATAGACAAGTGATTTAACCTTTCTAAGCTTCACTCCCTCATTTGTAAAATGGGAATAATGTATTTGCACCATTTATTTCATAAGAGTTGCAAGAAATGAATGCTATAATGAAAGTACTTGGTAAATATTAATGTATTATATAAGTTAATATATAAATTATCCATTATTTTTTATCAGCTTAGGGAATTCGAAAGGCTCAAATCCCTTCCACTGAGACAGGTAACAATCCATCTAAAATTTAGTAGATTGTTGCCTGATATACACAGAAATTAAGTGTCTCCAGAAGCAATATCAGAAGACGCACCACAGGCCAATTTGAAACTGGATCTTCCTGACTTGGAGCCCAGAACTCTTATCTATTATACCACATTGTCTTCATAGAAGTTGTACTAATATTATTTATTATCACTGTGTATTTCTGGGAGTCTCTGAAAATTAATTTGAAACATTTTCCTTGCTAGAATTGCAGAATTTTAAGATCAAAGGGGACCCCAGTGGCTGTCTATTGTGAACAGGTATCTTCTCTGCAACCCTCTAGCTTTTGGGCAAATACCTCCAATGAAGAACAAACTATGCCAGAAGTCAACTCTACTTTGAAATAATTTGAATTACTGGGAAGTTTCCTCCGATATCAAACTTAAAATTGCTGTTCTATGACTGACAACTTTGGTTTCTAGTTCTATTATCTGGAAGGAGGCAGAGCAATCCTAAATTTTTTTTTTAATGTCATAGCATTTCAAACATTTGAAGAGAATTATCCTATGCCTCTCTTATTTTTCTCTTGGCTAATACCCCCAGCCTCTTCAAGTAATTTTTTAAAAATTCATTCCTTTTTTAAAAAAAAATTATTTATTTTCATGCAAATGAATAGAATTCTGAGTCTCAGGTTTCCAATAATCTGATATTTCCTAATTTAAGCATACCCCCAAATAGAAAATGTATCCCAAGCACTAATGGAAACTTTAATTAACAGGACACTCCAATGAAATGCTAATTATTTATATAATTATATATATAATAGTTTATATGGTGTCACAAGTAAGTGTCCTTGCAATTTTAAAGTTTTCATATTTTATTAAAATGAAGGGATATAATATTCTCCAAAACTATGTCAGTACATAGCATAGAGCTGAAAGAACTATCAAAAGCTACCTCCAATATTCTCATGTTACAGATGAAGAAATTTGGGCCACAGAGGATTAAAGTGACTTGGTGAAGAATTTTCAACCACCCTAGAAATCCCAATAAGTATCTAAAATCATAGATTTAAAAACTGGAATGACATAAGAAATCAAGTAGGCCAATTTCCTTTTCCTAGATTAAGAGAAATGATTTGCCCAAGATTACACAGATGGGTGGGGCAACTATATGCAGTGTAGAAAGTACCAGACCTGGAGTCAGAAAAACTCATCTTCCTGAGTCAGCTTCAGACACTCACTAGTTGTGTGACTCTGGGCAAGTCACTGAGACTGTCTGTCTGTCTCAGTTTCCTCATCTGTCAAATGAGCTGAAGAAAGAAAGAAAAGGCAAACTACTTCAGGATCTCTGCCAAGAAAAACCCAAATGGGGTCAATGAAGAGTTGGACACAACTGAAAAATGACTAAAGAACAAAAAAAAAACAACATACAGATGGATAAGGAGAGGAGCTGTGACTTGGTACAAGTCCTGTGGATATAAATTTAATATTGCATAACATTATAGCTCTTTGGCTGCTATTCCTACTATCGATTAGATATAATAATAACTCACAGTGATAACACTTTAAATTAGCAGAAGCACTTCTCATGCATTAACATGTTTGATCTATAATCCTGTGACTTTTGTCAAGAGAATATGTCTGCTATGCAAGATCAGCCTAGCTAAAAAAAGTAGAACAGTTATAATGAGACTCAAGAGCTTGGGAGACTTGGGTTCAAATCCTAACCTTGATGTTTTATTAGTATAATCACACACAAGTAATTTCATCTGAATCTCAGGTTTTTAAAAAAAAAAATCTATCATAAATACACCTATAGTTAATATATAGAAATACATCTATAATAAGTATATTTATACTTAATATAAATATATGTGCAAATTTAACTACAATAAAAATATGAAGTTAATATAAAATACAGATCCAAATGGTCTATAATTAATATAAATATACCTACAGTTAATATAAAATATCTAAATATATCTATAATATATAAGTAGTACATCTATAATAAACATAAAATCCACATCTAAATTTATCTATAATAAATAATATCTATAAAATGAATAAATTGGATTAAATGGTCTCTAAGGTCTCTTTCAGTCCTAAATTTATGAATCTAAGTATAGAGAGGCTGATTATCATCTAAGTATAGAGAGGCTGATTATCAATGGCTTCACACTAGAAAATGAATGAATTTTTAGCCATAGTGACCTTAATCAATTTTTTCTGAGCTAGACCTATGCTTTTTTTTTGAAATATCAATAGTTAATGCAAATTATTAAGCCTAGTAAACCACCAGAGATTATCAATTTACAATGATTACATTTTTATTTCCATAGAATTAAACTGTGTATAAAAATAAGGTTTGTCTAGTTATATAAAGTTAAAGTGAAATAAATAGACCTATGCTTTCTTAACAAAGTCAAGGGTGTGGTAGAAACAGTGTTTGGATTTGGAATATGAGAACTTATTATAAACTAGGTCACTTGGAGCAAGCACATTATATTTCAGAGCCTCAGTTTCCTTGTGTGTAAAAAAGAGGGGGTTGGAATAAATGGTCTTGAAATGTCTTCCAGCTCTCCATCTAAGATCTCAACTATTTGTTTTATTAACGAAGATCAGTAACTCTCCCTGCACTTAACTGTTGTCTTAGAGAGTTGCCTAGGGAACAGAGAGGTTGATTTTCCCATAGTCACACATCCACTGAGTGTAGGAGGCAGAATTTGAACCTCTGGCTGGACTTTCTGGCTCTGAGATCACTTCTACCTACTATGTACCATATTTTGTACTAAACACTTTTCAAATATTATTTCATTTGATCCATCTCTTAACAATAGCCTCCAGTCCAGTCCAGTCCCTACAGTGCTCTGGCACTATGACAGCCCAACAGATGACGTGCAAAGGGCATGAAAAAATGCCTCATTTTCATGCCATCTACAGACAAATTTAGCTGTTGATGCTGAAAATGTGAGGGATTTTTGCTTCACAAAGAATGAGATGGAAAATTCCCAGAGGAATTGTGCCTCCTCCATAAATATTCTGGTTGTAAAATAAGTAAGAAGGCAATGCAACTAAGTGAAAGGAGGGTCGTTTGTAAATAAAATCACAGCTTTGCTCCTTACTCACCTTGTGTTGTTTTCGGTTGTTTAGTCATTTTTCAGTTTTGTTCAATTCTTTATGACCCCATTTTGGGTCTTCTTGACAGAGACACTAGAATGATTAGCCATTTTCTTCTTCAGCTCATTTTATAGACAAAGAAACCGAGGCAAACAGGATTAAATGACTTGCCCAAGGTCACATGGCTAGTTTCAATATTTAGCCAAAAGCATTAAAAAATGTCATTTTGAGGAAGGTAGAATGGCTCTCAGAGCAGGCAGTTCTGGATCAGAAGGCCAGAGGATGCTTTCGGAAGGAATCAGGGTCACAGCCTACTTGTAGTCTCCATGTGACCTTGGCCAGGACATTTGTCTACAAGTCTCAGTGTCTTTAGTTGTAAAATGAAAGCATTACACATGATGATGACTAAAATTCCTAGATCTAAAATCCTATGATCCAAATCAGTTTTCTTAGCTGAAAGGCTTGAACCAGACCGCCTCTCCAGGTTTCCTCTAGTTCCAAATGATCCTCCAGTATCTCTCTTCTATTACTGCTCTTGAAAAAGCATAAGCCAATGGCCTATTATGAAGTTAATAATACTTTATGTACCAAGTTAGGGTATAAAAGAAGAAATAGAAAAAATTCAATGAAGAACATCTGGCCTATATCTAAAGTTATCCACCATTCACATGAAAGTTGGATGTAGGAAAGACATGGGGAAAAATACCACTTGGACCCTGGGCCACCATTTTCCCATGTTTAAAATGGGTGTGAGACATAAGGAAAGATTTGAATTGATGAACTCTTAGGTATCCATCAATTTTAAACCTAGGACCCCATGTTAGAAAATATGGTTTGAGATTAAGAAATGAAAGAAGCCAGATGTCTATTCATTACACAGAAATCTCTGAGCTATATTGCATGAATGCTTTATTAATGAAGAAAGCTGAAAGGCTCCCAGACTAAGTGAGCATCTACCAACATCAATATAAACTGGGAGAGGAAACAGTGGTTGACTGATGATAGGGTCATCTATGAAACAGCAATCGGCATTCAGTCACACTGTTGACCAGTTAGCGCTGAGATAAAAATAAAGGCCCAGATGACATGAATGATTAAAGGCAATTTCTTAAAATCAGGACTGTTCTAAACAAATCTACTTTTTAAAAAACTTTTGATACTGAAAAATAAACAAAAGTAAATAAATATATTCATTCTAATTATTAGGATGGACACTTCTAAACATAATTGTATGAACCCTAGTCTGTTTTTCTTACTTTATTATGAGATGACTCTCCAAAAGGAACACAGTAGGGGAAATATTTTTTTAAAATAAAACAAGAAAAACTAAAGTGAGCCAGTATGATTACAGTGATTAAGGTTGGCTTAGAAGAACAAGGAAAATAAAATATTTCCCACCCTCACTGTAATAATATTGTGCTTGTTAATTGTTTGATAATTGCTGCCTTCAATGAGTTTACATTCTATATGACTCCAGCATATTGGAATATGGGAATATACAGACAAAAATCTCACAAAACAAGGAAACATTCATTATTTAATCAAATCCTCCAATTCAATCACTGATTACATGCATGGTACTAACAACAGATGTAGTTAATGTACCTGAACTTCTCTGGGATACAGCACAGACCACACTAAGGCATCAGAACCCTAAGAATATTAATTATACACCCTCAACCACTTGGAACAATTCAAAAGGAACAAGTAATATTCATAAAGTGTCTATTATGTGCCATATTTTGTGCTAAACAGTTTTCAAATATTATTTCATTGTATTCTTATGATAATCCTGGGAGATAAGTGCTATTTTTATTCCTATTTTATAGTTGAGGAAACTAAGGGAAACAGATTAAAATGCTTTTCCCTGGGTCACACAACTAGGAAATATCTGAAGTTCAAATTGAACTCAAAATTTGAAGTCTTCCTGACTATCCACTTCACCACCTAGTTGCTTCTTCCCCTAGCAGATGAGCTAAAAACAATAACCAAGCTTACCATGAATAACTAACCAATGAAAGCTCAATGTGACTGGTCAATAAATTGATCAACACTTTGTTCAGAGCAAGAAGAACTGAGTTTGAATCCAGCTTCAGACAACTACTAGCTGTGTGACTCTGGGTAAGTCATTTCCCTCAGTTTCCTTATGAGCTGGAAAAGGAAATGGCAAGCCACTCCAGGATTTTTGCCAAGAAGACCCCAAATGGGATAATGAAGACTCAGACAACAATTTACTAAGTGAGGAAGGATGTACTATATATGAGAAAAGATTCCCATGAGAAACAGTTCAAATCATTTTTAAAAAATACTCCAGTATTTAAAGCGTTAAGGCAATTAGCTAGCTTACCTCTTCCAAATATGATAGGAAACTGAAGGTGTTATCTTTGCTGAACAATGTCAATTTTGTTCCCTAATATTACTTCACAGAAAAGCAGTTGGGAGAAAATTTAGATGATAGTTATAATATAATCAAAAGCTGAAAAGATATTAATCATTATTTTTAAAAAATGAATGAATCGTGTTGCCAACAATCATCTGATCTTAGTTCCACTGTATTAAGCAAGAGAAATGTTCATTTTTATATGATTTGTTTTCTATTTTTAGTATAAGCTTATTATCATGAGTTCAGAATTCATACTGAAATAAAAAGCAACATCATTCTAGTTTATGGATTTTTGGCAAACAGGAGAACGACATTACTGAATATCTTATTACTTTTAAAATCTATAGATATGACAAAATAAAAAGAGTGGTTTCGTTTTATGATTATTGGATCAAAGGGTGATGTCCCATGTATTGCTGTTTAATTGCTATTCAGTCATGTCTGATTCTTTGTGACTTCTTTTTAAAAAATTTTTTAAAGCAAAGATACTGGAGTAGTTCTCCATTTTATTCTGCAGCTCATTTTACAGATGAGGAAACTGAGGCAAACATAGTGACTTGTTCAGAGTCACACTGGTAGATACTGGAGTAGTTTACCATTTTCTTCTCCAGCTATTTTACAGATGAGGAAACTGAGGCAAACAAGGTAAAGTGACTTGCCCAGAGTCACACAGCTAGGCTGAGGCCGGATTTGAATTGAGATCCTCTGACTTCAGGTCTGATTCCCTATCCACTGCACCACCTAGTTGCTCTTAATGCTCTGTAATAATTTACATATGGAACACTGAAATTCCTGATACAAATCAAATGAAGTCTGAGTTGATTTCATTTTGGAGGGAAAGGGAAAAAAGGGAAGAAAAGAAGGGGGAGGGATTTTGCCAAAAATACAATAATAGCTGCCTTCAAGACTATAATGGAGAGAGGGCTGATCCTAAAAATCAGGAAGACTGGAGTGCAAAGTTCCACCTGTGACATTTACTGTCACCCTGAGCAAGTCATCAGCTTTGAGGTTTGTTCTCCACTCACAACTCCATGCTGTCTCAGGAGGATTTTATTAATTATATAGATTGACAGGGGTCCTAGGAAATGGACAATTCATCACATTCCTAGCACTTGGCATCCCAGCCCAGAGAAACTTCAGGCTCATTTAACAGTTGGTGATGGAAGCCCATATTATCTCAAGCCCCTCCTCTTCTATACTCTTTGAGCCATTCTATTTGGATTAATTCCCAGTTCAAAGCAAATGCAGCTGAAGACAGGCAAGGAACTAACTCAACTCCCAGGATATTTGGCATAATTCTACTTCTGATCTAGCTACTTAATTACTACCATGGGTTCCATTGATAAAAGGCAGATTTCAGGATGAAGCATCTTCCCTTCTTGCAATCCCAAGGTCATCATCCCTGGCCATATCAAATTGAGGGAGGAGATAGTATGGATTTAGAGTCCAAGGTTTAAATTCCAGCTTGCTCTGAATGACTTTGGACAAATCATTTAAGGTCTCTGAGACTCATATATAAACCGAAGGAGTTAAGATGAATGTTTCTAAGATTTCCTCTAGTTCTGTGATTCTATGAAAGTTGTTTTAATTTGGATAAGAAACATTTCTTCTCCACAATTTTTTTTTTAAAGAATCTATAATAAAAAAGATCATTGGGCTAAAAAAAACCCCAAGGAATTAGAATTAAATGTTATGCTCAATCTAGGTCCTGGAGAACAGTAAATCAACCAATAAACATTTATTAAAGATCTACTATGTGCAAAGCACTGTGTTAAGGAGAACAGCTAATCAGTCAACAACCATTTACTAAGCACATAGTATTGCATAGTATTGGGAATGTAATCCCAATAGAAACACTGCTGGATCAAAGGGTGTGCACAGTTTGAAAACTGAGCATAGTTCTAAACTGCTCTCCAGAATGATTGGATCCATTCACAGTTCCACCAACAATGTATCAGTGTCCCATTTTTCCCACATACTCTCCAATATTGGCTAAGATGACAGGAAATGATAATGACCAATCTGACAGATGTGTAGTGGTATCTCAGAGTTGTCTTAATTTGCATTTCTCTGATTAATAATGACTTGGAGCATCCTTTCATATAGCTAGAAATAGTTTCAATTTCTTCATCTGAAAATTGTCTGTTCATATCCTTTGACCATTTATCAATTAGAGAATGACTTGACTTATTATAAATTTGAATCAATTCTCTATATATTTTAGAAATGAGGCCTTTATCAGAACCTATGGATGTAAAAATGTTTTCCCAGTTTATTGCTTCCCTTCTAATCTTGTCTGCATTAGTTTTGTTTGTACAAACCTTTTTGTCTTAATAAAATCAAAATTATTTTGTGATCAATAATGATCTCTAGTTCTTCTTTGGTCACAAATTCCTTCCTCCTCCATAGATCTCAAAGGGAAACTATTCTATGTTCTTCTAATTTATTTATAATTTCGTTCTTTATGCCTAAATAATGAACCTATCTTGGTGTACGGTGTTAGGTGTAGGTCTATGCCTACTTTCTACCATACTAGTTTCCAATTTTCCCAGCAGTTTTTGTCAAATAGTGAATTCTTATCCCAAAAGTTGGGGTCTTTGGATTTATTGAATACTAAATTGTTATAGTCATTGACTGTTTTGTTCTGTGAACCCAATCTACTCCACTGATCAACTTCTCTATTTCTTAGGAAGTACCAAATGGTTTTGTTGACTGCTGCTTTATAATATAGTTTTAGATCAGGCACAGCTAGGCCACTTTCATTTGCTTTTCTCTTCATTAATTCCTTTGAAATTCTTGACCTTTTGTTCTTCCAGATGAATTTTGTTGTTATTTTTTTCTAGTTCAATAAAATAGTTTCTTGGGAGTTTGAATGGCATAGCACTAAATAAATAGATTAGTTTAGGGAGTATTGCCATCTTTATTATATTTGCTCGCCCAATCCAAGAGCACTTAATATTTTTCCAATTTCTTAGATCTGATTTTATTTGTGTGGAAAGTGTTTTGTAGTTTTGCTCATATAGTTCCTGACCCTCCCTTGGCAGATAGATTCCCAAATATTTTATACTATCAACAGTTTATTTTAAATGGAATTTCTCTTTGTATCTCTTGCTGTTGGATTTTCTTAGTGATGTATAAGAATGCTGATGATTTATATGGATTTATTTTGTATCCTGCAACTTTGATAAAGTTGTGGATTACTTCTAATAGTTTTTTAGTTGATTCTCTAGAGAGTGATAGTTGATTTTGCTGAACCACTTTTCTTTGGTACAAAAGAAGGTTCAGTGTTAGGAAGAGAAGGGATGTAGAGATAATTAGGCAAGGCAAGAATCATGAATAAAAAAGCTTCAGAAAGACAAAAACAAATGAAAATACTATTTTAAAGGGCAAAGCATTATCTTACGCATGCATGCTCATACACACACATAAACATTTAGAGTTCAGTTTTTTTAAAAAAATATAATCTTAGAGAAGAGATAGTAAAACAAGGCTTGTTGATTAAGCATTTCTTAAAATAGTTAAGCCTGAACATTGATTCTTCTTGGCTTAACTAAAGAACAAACTGTGATAATGAAATCCTTGCTATATGTAAATAAAATACCACCTATTAGGGAACACAGAACTAGAAAGAAAAGTTTTGTTATCATTATTGATTAATAAGCATTTGCCTTCTCATGGATCAGGGAGGGGCTAGAAGGAGGGAGAGAATAGAAACTCAAATTTTTAAAAAACAATGTTAAAAATAAATATATTCTTTAAAAATTCAATTAACAAGCATTTATTAATTGCCAACTGCTGTCTTAGACACTGAAGGTGACAAGATAAAAGCCCCCCCAAATCCCAACCCTCAAGAAGTTAACATCCACTAAAAGTCAACACACCATCTTTATGATGTAGTTGTTGTTCCTCTTCCACAACAAAGGACCATCACTACCAACAATAACAACAAGGATATTATATCCTAAAAGCAAATATGACATGCATTTCTTAAAAGCACATAAACTAAAGTACTTTCAAAATTACCACAGAGTTCCTCTGTACTTTTTCACCAACTTGTTTTTGTCCAAATGTCTGTAAGATCTGATCCCATTCACCCACTGTCTCTATTCACTTGTTGAAATCTGTATTTTCCTCCCCTTTCAAAGCTCAACCACCTTTTTGTTAACAATTTCTTAGATACTCTTAACTGAAGTGCAAGTCTGAGTGATGGCTTGGGTTGATGGGGTACCCTTTTTTCTGCCAAGGACCATTTGGATTTTTATAACATCATTTATGGGCCATACAAAATTATCAGCTTTTAGAACTCAAGCAGTAGGAGGTTGTTGTACCTAATTTTCAGCTCATTGTTGCCATAGCAAATGATTTCATGGGCCATATATGGCCCAGACATTCCCTACCCTTGGTCTAAGAGAAGACTGTCAGATGAGAATAGCTGCGCGTTCATTCCTTTGGTTGGAACACAAGAGAATGTGTGAAGATGAGGTGAGAGACCTTTTGTTAAAGCCAGATTTAGGGATTAAGTTAAATCCCTGCATTTTATCCCATCATTATAACATACAGAAGGTTTCAGATCAGGGTTAGATGGTTATATGGTTTGCGTCTTAGGAAGACTATTTTTACAGCTGAGTGAAGGATGGATCACAGACAAATAGAATGAGAGAAAGGAACAGTGGGATGTAGATGAGAATTAAGGAGGGCCTTCCCTGGATGGATAGCCTTAGAAGTAGGAAGATCCAAAAATGCTGAAAAGGAAAATTGTCAAGAGAAAGCATACATAAGAGATAGAGAAGGGAGAAGAATCAAATATTATTAAGGTTTCTAAGTCTAGATCACCAAAGATGGAGAAGATTGCACCAACGGAAAAAGGGAAGGTTAGCACAAAGGCTAGATTGGGTTGGGAAATGAATTTGGTTTTTAAGTGTTGCTGAAGTGTCTGAAATGTGGACATTTGGATGGAACATCCAGCCTGATGTTGGAAATGAGACTAGTTCAGGAGGGAAACTGAGACTGGATGCAGAGCTCTGGGAAACGTTGACATTAAGGTGACAGGTGAAACTATAAAAGTGGAAGAGACTGACAAAGGCCATATAAAGAACTTTTTTTCTTTGTTCCAAGGAAGGATGCAGTGGGCAGGGAAGGATAAAAGGGAACAACCATGGTGTCAAAACAAGAGGCAACAGTAAGCTTTCTTTACAAGTTGCTAATTACTCTTAGGAAAATTAAAGGAATGTTGTTTTGGAGATTATATTAGTGCCTGAGTCCTTCCTTGCTATCAGGTCAGTAGCTTCCTCTCCAAAATTCTCCCAAGTGAGTGTCATTAAAACCAGAGCAGTTAGTGATAAGATTTCAGGCAGAGCTTTAATTTGAAGAACCAATATTAAACATAAAATCCAAGATCCTAAGGGAAATCTTTCATGCAGGTTTTAAAAGGGCTACCTCAGATCCTATAAAGCACTCAAGATTATAGATTGTATCTGAAAATACCAACATAAATATGTATTTTAGAAGTTTTCTTCCCCAAGGACCGCTCTTAGCAAAGGATGTTTTATTAATGCTTGAGAGGCTGATGACTTTGTGCAACTCTGCCTCATTTAAATGTCATTCACACGCAAGGCAAGACATCACATTGTGATGTCACTGTTCCTCTACAAACAAGAAACAAAACAAATTATGTTGTATTAAAGGTCCTACTAAATTGATGAAAATTGATTATTAAAGGTCCTACTAAATGCCACTTGATGAGAACACCAAGACAAAAATTCATTCATTTATCAAATATTGATTAAGAGCCAACGAAATAAAGAGAAAAGTCCAACGGTTCCTGTCCTCAAAGAGCTTATATTCTATAAGGGGATATAATGGGTACATAAAAGGGATGGGGGAGAGGGAGCAAAAGAGATATCCAAAGCCCAGCTTCTTAAACTGTAATTCATGACCCCATAGGAGGTCTCATAACTGAATAGAGGTCACAAAATTATGATTTATTATTAGTAAATTTTTAATTTGCAAATCATTTTATATACCTATATAAGCAGGGACATGTAAAAATTTCTCGAGCAAAAAAAGGTTGCAAGTAGAAAAAGTTTAAGAAGTCCTAATGTAAAAAAGGGCTTCAATAAATCTGAGGCAGGATTATGTTTGGCTGGTGGTAGAAGGGGGAAGTAGGAGAGAGATCAGGTGAGGTTTTATTGGAAGAGCTCAGCCTTGAAGGCAGACTAATAAGGGACTTCAGAGGCTTTATCCTTACAGATAAGGAAACTGAGGACCAGGAAGGGTAAGTGATGAGATAACTCTGTAGCCTAGAACTTAGATACAGACTAGTTGTGTGGCCTTGGGAAAGCCATTTAATCTGTTTGCCTCAGTTTTCTCATGTGTAAAATGGGGATGATACTAGCACCTATCCTGGGGGGGGAGGGGTTGTGTGTGTGTGTTTTTTTTCCCCCTGAGGCAATTGGGGTTAAGTGACTTGCCCAGGGTTGCACAGCTAGGAAGTGTTAAGTGTCTGAGGCTAGATTTGAACTTCTGACTTCACAGCTGGTGCTCTATCCACTGCGCCACCTAGTTGCCCCTTCAGAGGTGTTCTGAGGAAAAAATGAGATTTGCTCTGGTTCCTGCTGCCCATGGTCACATAAAAAAAAAAGGCAAAGATAACACCATCATCCTTAGTTTTATAGCTATTGACTGAAGTTGGGAAACTTTGGGTGGGTGATGAGAAAGAATAGAAGGAGGGGAAATACTGAGATAAATTCATGGGCTCATAGAGTCAGAGCTGTCCAATGTCATTAAGAAGAGTTCACATTTATACTCAACTCTCGTGTCTCTATGCCATTTTCCCTATGTCATTGTTTCTCTTTGGGAATGAAGGAAGAATAACAATTTTCCTTAGACTTCAAAGTCAAAACCTTGGGCTTTCTACCCTCACCTCCCCCACCTCCATCCCATTCCCCAACAGATTCCATGCTAGGAAAATGTTACATTTAGAAAATAGACTTGGAAATTCTTTTAACATTTAGCTTCATTACAGAAGTAAAATGCCTGTATTTATTCATATATTTTCTTCCTCTGTAGCCTAACCCATCAATTGAGGAGGAAATAAGGGGGTCTCTTTTTGTTTTCATAGTTCTCTGTCTGAAGGGAAGAATCTGCTGAACAACTATCGTCTTCAAGCCCTCTCTTTTTAAGTTGGACTAAGAAAAGTGGTCAAACCTTCCTGTTAGAATTCATGGCACTTTATATTAGAACCGACAGCAATGTTTACCAGTCTGTCACTTAAAGAATTAGATACTGGTAGTTGTTTGTCTTGATTCTTGTATTTAAACCAAACAGTATAATGATCAACTATGAATGACTTAACTCTTCTCAGCAATACAAGACAATTCCAAAAGACTTATGATGAAAAATGCTATCTGTCTCCAGAGAAAGGACTGATGGAGTCTGAATACAGAAAAAAGTATACTATTTTTCATTTTATTTACGTCTCTGGCTTCTTGTATAATATAACTAATAAAGAAATATGTTTTGCATGATTGCTACCTTTCCATCTCAAGGAGGGGTGTGGGGAGGAGGAAGGAGTCAATTTGAAGTAAAATTTTTTTTTAATGAATTAAAAAATTGTCTTTACATGTAATTGGGAAATAAAATATTTGGAAAAAACCAGGAAAATAAAATACTTTTTTTAGAAGTATCTAACAGGCTCTTCTCACAAATTTTTGCCATCATCAATAGTAGGTCAGTTGTTTAATTGGTTTTCCTTATGGAGGATGGACTTTGTAATAGTTCACATGCCTCTAATGCCTTTAAAGCAGACCAATGCATCAATATTTATGAAGCATGCTAGAAATACTTTTTTTTTTCCGTTTAAAAAGCGGGGATGGGAAGATTTGGAGACCTCAGAATAGGTTAAGTGTTCTCATGATGTTAAGGAAAACAGTATAGAAAAACACAAGAATTTTGCTCAATACAATAATCGATGATGATTTCAGAGGACTGACTGTTGTGCAGTATGTGACATCCCTCTCAGCAGAAAGATCATAAGAAGGGCTGGGGATCCTTAGGTAGTCCTACCCTTCATTTTACAGATGGGGGAATTGAGATCAACACAAGACACTAAGTCATGGTCAGAAGTGAAATTTGACTTCAAGTCTCTCTGACTCCAGGGCCTATGCTCTTAAAGGAAAAATATTAATAATAACTGTTTTTTTTTTATAAAGCACTTTTAAGTTTTGCAGAATACTTAACATATTCACAACAACTCTGTAAAGTAGATGCTATTATTATTTCTACTTTACAAATGAGGCTGAAAGTAGATAAGTACCCTGTGCTCAAGGTCCCACAGTTTAAAAGTTTCTGAAGCAGGATATGAATTCAGGATTTACTGACACATACGTCCCTCCCCCAAGTCCAATATGTTATCCACTGGATGACCAAGAAATCTGAAAATACAGAATGAGGCACACATTGTCACACATGGCCAAAATATTGATAACTTTCCCCTAAGTGAGTGCCATTGGGGGAGAGGAGGGGAGAAAAGGATTCATTAGAGAAGAAAAAATGAGTATGAATAACCAGTTTTTCAAAAATAGCTTGGGTGTTTCAACCATTAACTGGAAGGCAATTAGTTATCTCATTCCCTAAAAAGGAGCAAGTAAAGACTTTATATTTTAATGCCTTTATATGGTCTTATAGGCAAAGCTGGTTTTTGAAGGTTTCAGGCGCAATATGCAAACTATAAAGTCCTACATCAATCTGGAGAGAATTCAAGGAGGGCACTTGGGGACAATAAAGATATCTGTGAGCTAATGACATCTAGTCAAGTTTCATGTCCAGAGGATGGACTAAGGAGATGATGCTTGTGTGTGTATGTGAGTGTTTCCCCCCTCAGCTATATTTTCTTTTACTTTTTAATTAAAGCTTTTTCTTTTCGAAACAAAAACATATGCATGGATACTTTTTCAGCATTAACCCTTGGAAAACCTTGTGTTCCAATTTCCCCTCCTTCCCCCTCTCCTAGATGGCAAGCAGTCCAATAGATGTTAAACAAGTAGAAATACATGCTAAATCCAATGTATGCACACATATTCATATAATTATCTTCCTCAGCTACATTTTCTACAAATTGTGGGAGAGCTGTAACTAGTATCACCAGAAAGCCAGATATAGCATGCTAATAGAAGCCATAGGTTACTGATGGAAGGAAAGGAGAGAAGGATAAAAATGAAAAACACTTATTTAGATCTGATAAATAAATCTGAGTAAACCCCTATAATTCTAGAACACTTAAGTAGTAATTATAGGTCCTTTGAAATTTTGAGTAGGCAGAATATTGATAGCTAGGCAAAAGTCTAGGGCAAATTCATGCTTAATTGAACTAGCTCCAATCAGTCCTTCAGTTCATTTTATAGTTAGGTGTTGATGTAAATAATGAATTTCTGAAGTGGTTGAATAATTTGAATTTGTAGGGCATATTTTCATTGGGTTGGAAACAACTACTACATTTTACATGATAAAAACTTCAAATAGTGTGAATTTGAATATCACATCAGAAGATTGGGACCCCAGGTATATTATCAACTGCATGATGTCCCCTGTTGATATTCTAAATAAAAATGTTTGTTTATTTATTTTTTGACTGATACTTTTTTTTTTTAAACATCACAATCTTTTCTAACGATATCCCTTCCCCCTTTCCCCTTTATCTAGTTAGACTTTGATAAAGGCTAAAAAAGAAAAAGAGAAAAAAATTTCAGGAAACCCACCCCTCACAGTTAATTATATGCTCTATCCTACAGCCATATCCCACCACTTCTATTATAAAGTGAGAGAGAGGGAGACTGAGAAATTTCTTTTCAAAAAGAAATGCTTGAATGAACACAGTAATGTAAATAATGAAATCCTCCAATAACCAATGCAAAGTAATTAAAAGATGGTATACTGCTCACTACTGTTTATCCTGTTTGCTGATTAATAGAACAATTCTTTTTTGAATAAACAGAAAAGCCTTTTAATTTGATTTAAAGGATTAACAATCAAACATAATAGAAACAATTTTCAAAAAGAATGCTAAAAAGACAAGATAATCTAAAAAGAGTATTTGTATTTAGTTTAGAATATGCTTGGCACAGTAAATTGAACATAAAACTATGTAAAATATTGCAGAAAATACAATCTGTTCATGGATGATAAAAAATAGTATTTTTTTTCAAGTAACAAATTTTTAAAATTAATCTGTCTTTTCAATTACCATTAAGCAAATGTTTTAAAACCTCACAAATCTCCCAATACATAAATACATAGTCCAACAAAACAAATTCTCACATTAGCCATATCTGCAAATGTTTTCAGTCATTTTTCAGTCTTGTCTAATTCTTTGTAACCCCATTTGGAATTTTCTTGGCAAGAGATACTCAAGTGGTTTGCCTTTTCCTTCTCCAGGAACTACAATTTCTTGGTAGTTGAGGAAACTGAGGCAAACAGGGTTAAGTGCCCAGCACCACAAAGATCTGAATTCAGGTCTTACTGACTGCAGGTTCCATGCTAGATACTGTACCATTTAGTTGCCCGCCTGAAAATATAAAGACAGTAATATTCACAAGAAGATTACATGTTGTTCTGTGCTATAAATGCATCAATCTTTCCCTTTCCTCTACTTTTAATCAACTCTAAACACAGGAGCTGCAAACTGACATTGGGGGAGAGGTAATGTGAGAAATGAAAAAGAAAAGAGAAGAGAATCAGTGAAATATAGATACAGAATCAAATGTTGGATGTTCTCTCTCTTTAAGGGGAAGGATGCCTTCAAGCCAGCTGAAACTTGGTTAGAATTCTAATGGAGAATTAAGCCTGATCAGCAAGGTAGAGATAAACTGTTCATCTACAGCAGTGGTCCTCAAAGTGTAGTCCAAAGAATTGTTGGGTCTCTGAAACCCTTTCAGAGGGTCTACAAATTCAAAATTATTTTTTTATTTTTAATATAGTAAGTAGCTATAAATATAACCCATGTGAACAAAAACTCTTTGAACAGATCCTTGATAGTTTTTTTTTAACAACATGAAGATACTGAGAACCACTGATACAGAGTCCAAGAATGAAAACCTATGATGCAAAACTCACACTGTGATATGGAAAGAACTTCTCTATGAATTTTAACTTTTTAAGAGAAAAAAGTGGAGAGAGAGAATCCCTGGAGGTGAAGAAAAGGACTCTTTCCTTTACCTAATGAAACTAATAACAGACCCAAAATATGGCTTACCATCTAACAGGATTCTGGAGCTGCCAGGTGATTAATCAGCAATCGTTTATCAAACACTCAATACGGGCTAAGCAATATGCTAATAAGTATATTATTAACGCTTGATCTGGTCTACGTTAAACGTTTTTCAATCCACCGGCCTTGTTTAACTACCTTTTCAAAATGGCAGATTTCCATCTGGTCAAGAGCCTTTCAAATGTATAATGGAAAACATCAGGAAAATGGCTTTCAGTATCTAATAACCTGATTTCCACATCTCTGGACTGAAGTGCCACTGATTATTCCATTTTAGGCTGTAAAAATGAATTGTCCTGTTATCGATCTCTGTGACTAATATGGCTCTGATTGTCTGTAAATATCCATGCTGCTGTTTCGTAGAAAAACACCTGGTTGAAAGCTTTTCCTCTTAGATAAATATTCAGCCAATAATCAACAAGTATACCCTTCACATTGCATGAGTGACTTGGCTAGTGTTTCCATTATATCTAATCGGTAGTGGTACAAGTGCATTTATTTTATTAAGGGAAAACATCCCGTGACAGACCCATCTTCAGACTAAACAGATGGGAAGTGACAGGCAGAATTTGATATAGACTAAAAGTGACTAGGAGAATTAAGGGGCTGCCATTTATTTCCCACCAATGTAAATGACTCTCAGCCATAAGTGCTTCTAGCTGTACTTTCAGCTTAAGACATAACAATTAGCAGGGGGAAGGATTCTAATGTTTTCCACTGTTATTAGATCCTAGTTCATTGATCTTGGATTCATCATTGATCCAGCTTTATGCTCCTGCTCTCTGGCTACCAAGTCCTCTCTCTTCATCAATAATATAGATATTTTTTATTTATATATAACATATATACAAATATATAATATAAACATATATTATATATTTTACATATATAATAAAATATTATATATATACACATACATACACACATATATTTTCATGTTAAAAAATTTACTCATGAGCTTCTCCTCCTCATGGTAAGCTTTTCTAGTACAATCTAGATAGACGGACTGCAGACTGACTCTTACCAATGGAACCCTATTCCTTTCTGGGGAGCTCTCGAGGGGTGCTAGTGCCATCTCTCTGCCTTCCCCATCCCTTAACTGAGTCCTATGCATCCTTAATAATCCAGTTTAGAGGTGATATTTCACCTCTTTAGAACTCAGTTTCCTTATCTGTAAAATTAATGGGGACGGGGTGAATCTAGATGGCTTTTAAGATTCCTTCCGGCTCTTAAATTTATGATCCCCATAAGGTCTGCTTTAACTATGTCCATGCCCCGGTGCCCTCCTTCTCTAATTCATTCTCATTTGTCCAGTTTTCCCTCTCATGTAGGAAATGTTGTCAACAGTCAAAGGAATCCACAGCTGAAGCTCGTCCAGAGAAACAAAACTGGGAGGAGGAAGGGAGAACCTTGACTGAGGGAGGTGATATCATGACATGCAAGTGAATTGGATTTGAGTGAGGAAGGGCTGGGTCACCTGCCTCACCTTTCCCCCCAGAGCCATCTGGGTCCAGGGCACGATGATGGATCTGGATGCAGTGGAAGAATGTGACCTTTAAAGGTCTCAGTTTGATTGAGGCAAAACCTCAATTAAGGCTAGATAAGAAATGAGGCAGACACTACTGAGTCTGTATCCCAAAGAGATCATAAAATAGGGAAAAGAGCCAGGATCCAATCCAAAGCTTTTCCACATCCAGCAATTTTCTTACCCACCCTTCTTGCCCCAACTCTTTCCTCTAATATACCCAGTATATATCTTCTGTGTATGTATCTCAGAATAGAATGTAAACTCCCATAGGGAGTTGGAATTTTTTTCTTTTTGCGCCATTCTTTGTATTCTCAGCCCTTAGTACAGTGCTAGGCCCATAGTAATCAATTAATAAGTACTTGTTGATTGACGAAAGGCCCAGGGTTTAAAGTCTGTTCTGTCACTTGCTAGTTATGTGATCTTGTAATCTAAACCTCAGTTTCCTCATCAGTAAAATTAAATTAGACTAGAAGACCTTTAAGAACGCTTCCTGTGCTAAATTTTTGATCCTATTTAGCCACAAAGCAATAATTTTATTCAACAGACCTTATCCCATCTAATCCCCAATTCTGGACTCATCTTACAGTGAAAACTCCCACCCAAGCCCAACAGGTTGCAAAAGCAAGAATAAGGAGTGAGGGTGAATGAATGTAATATAGGCAGCATTTCTTTCCTCCTCCCACTGTGTTTATTGCATTTCTTTTTACTTGCTAATTTCCCTCCAGAAAGGCTGTTTCATCCTCCAACCCCTGTAGACCGGGAAAATGATTTTCTGTAATGCGCTTATTGTAACAAATGACACCAAAATGAAAATATTTTGATGTCCCAGGGAGGCTCAGTATAATGGGATTTTACTTACTTCAGTTCAGTTCAATGAGCATTTGTTAAATTTTTTAGGCACAAAGTACACAAAATGAGAAAATATTGCCTTTATCTGTTTGACCATAAGATCCTGTTTTAACGACGTCTAAGAAGCTTTTTTAAGATACAAGATATCCACCATTTTTCTCTCAGAACATCAGTTATGAAACTGTTAATCATTTCTAATGATTACTTTGCTGTGGTTTCCCGTGCAAAATCCAATATACTTTTCAATATTCCTTGTTCCATTTTAGACTAGGCTGTGATTATGGGCAGGGGACTAGGAATGGAGTTCATTGGACAGGAGGCTATAATTAATGTTTTGATAAATGGGTTCAGATTAAAATATGTTGTTTGTTTTTTTGAAGAGTATGTCTTAATAAATTCATTTTGTGTTTAAAAGAAACAAAACTTTCTCCTTCAGTGCTTCAGTATAATATGATAGTGACCCTGTGATAGTAATAGGATCAAACTTTTTGTTTGGTTTGTAAAGTCCTTCACAGATTGGCTCCAACCTACTAAATGGGATCAACTTAGTGAATATCGCTCATGGGAATGTGGCCTAGAACTATGACTTGAAACTTTGCGATAACAAATTGAATTATAGCTAAAAAACTAAAGGTGTTCGATTGTCTTGGATGAACATTTCTCCTTCTGTTCCCCCCTACCTCTTAAATAGAATTTTAAGTACTTCTTTTAAAGATGATGATGACTTTGGGATTCAAGTAACAGAATTTTCTCATCTAAGAACATCTATTTGTATAGAAATTCTTTAAGGAAATATGAATTGAGAGTTTTTTACTTTTTCTTTTGTTTCGGGGATTGATTTTCATGTTTCAAGTGTAAGCCTGGACTCCCCCAGACAATGAGAGAAATGATCAAGGAGAGAGGGAGGCTTCTGCATTTAGGGTCTATTTTATCTTGTGTTTTGCAGTTTGTGCTTTGCATCCCTCTCTTGATTACCTTGTCTGTTGGGAGTTGCCCAAAGGGCAACAAATCCTTTTCAGTTTTTTTTTTTTTTTTTACCTTGACAATGTCTGATTTTAATTTGGATAAAGATCATTGTTTCACACATTATCTTTCTAGTCTTATTAAATTACTCAGTACTTCATATATACTCTTGATTCTAGCCAAAATGGACTACTAAGTGATCATTGTATACAATACATCAGTCTGTGCTTCAGGCCTAGTATATATTCTTTCTCCCCTTCTGCTTTAAAAGTCCTTCAGAGCTCTATGAGTCCCTCAATTTTATTTTATTTTTTTTATCCATTGTACATACACTTTTCTTGAGGACAAAAAAAAAAAAAAAAAGAATCAGCTTTCTAATCATACTTAAAAGCAGAATACTTAATATTGAGATACCAATAAACCGTGATATGACAACAATGGGGAAAGAGTACAACTTTGTTTATTTCTATATTTATTGAGAAACTTTTAATGTTTCTTTCTTAGAATTAATTCTCATTTATTTTAGATAGTTTTTTGCATTAAAATATTCTTTTATATCTATCCTTTGAAGGTTTCGTTTTAATATAAATGCATACAGGTTTCTGTATCTGTATCATGCTTTGTCTTCAAAATCATTCATTGTTATTTGTTTTCTTGTTATTGAACCTTCATTGGGACCTTGGTATAAACACAACTTGAAAATAATAAATAATTTTGTTGGATAGATAAGGTATTCAGAAAATCAACTGTTATTGCATAGAAAAAAATAAAATTGATTTGTGATGAATATAAGATACTGCTCCTTTTCATATATGAATGAGCAGGAAAAGATTTTTTTTATATGAAACACTTAAAATTCAAGTGCAGAAAAAATAATAAAGTGTGCAAGACAATACAAATTGAGGACAGAGAAATGACTTGAGGACACCACAGTCCTTTAATTCATTTACGTGTACCTGGTTTTAGAGTTTGAAAGATTAATACTTCCAACAGTAGGTTAAATAATTGGATACTATGAAATAAGAATACTATGGAACAATTAAAGGAGGGTTGTTGGTTTCAAAACTAACAGAATTGTGGATTTTGTGAATTTTGCTTAATGAAAGAGAAGCGAGTCACTGACTACTAATGAACTTTGAATTAAATCACTGATCTTGTCAAAATACTACAGTAGGGGAAGAAATAACAGCAACGGTTAATAAAACAACAGTAGTTCAATAAGATGGTGGCAGGAGGTAGTTAGAAGGCAACAGGAAGAGTTAATTGATGGAAAAGTTTCAGCTTCTGTATTTCTAAGTGGCTAATTAGGTGGGAAAAGCATAAAGTTCACTGGAAGAATTCTGATTTGGTGCTCTTAAGCCATCTAAAGCTAAAGTGCTTTTTTGCAGAGGTGAGAAACACTGCAGATAATGTCAATTTTTTGATCTGTTGGTTACTCTCCCCCTCCCCCCCATTCATATCTTTACTCTAAGGGAAAGTTTAGTAGGAGGGCAAGAAGATTACATATGAAAATATAGGTGATTTCAAAACAAAAGACATCAACAAATACTCATTTTTAAAATGTGATATAAGGACTTTAATTGCTTCTTCTTGTCCTATTTTGTGAGACTCATTATGTACTTTCTCTGAGTATGGCAGAGAAAATTATTTCCTTGTATAATGATCTGAATGACAATCCCCATGATAAATCTTTGACAAGCATTAGCCACATCCTTGAAATAGCATAGTACTGGAAAGACAAAAATCTGAGATTCCATCAATAAGCTTTTTAAAAAAAAAAAACCAATAAAACATTCTTCTATTTCCTCCATGGAACGATATTTTTGCTAATACCAGCAAAAGAAAAAGAAAAAATTGAAGTGTTTGAGCACTTATCATATCCTTAATTCCAATTAGCTTGTCATCTTAATGAGAGTTTGGAATGGGAATTCCCTGCTGAAGCAAAGAGCTCTTTACATCCAGCTTTCATGTACCAAATAAAAAAAAAAAGCAACCTTAAAAAAATCCAATCTCATGAACCAGAAAGAACCAAGCTGGAAAAAAAAAAAAAATCACTTAAGTGAATCCTACAATGGAAACTGTGTCAGAAGAATATTGTTTATTCATGTACTTTCCCCTCCCCTTCAGAAAACAACCCAACACTACAGATCCAAACCCCAGGATATCATTTCTGTTTGGAACACCTGTTTTCCATGGATCATAACTCTGAGTTAATACCACTCATGCTGAAGGACTTCTCATGTATCATCCCAACCCAGTTTACCTCCTGGGTTGAAGAATAAACATGGAAAAAAAATTTTTTTAAACAAAGTGAAAGAATGAGCTGTGTCATCCTTTTCTACGGGGACTAACCAGGATCAGAAGCCAATTGGGCAAAATTAAAGTGCTCGGTGCCATAACCCTGTCAGAGGAGTGCAAGAATCTGACAGGCTAAAACGTGGGTACAAAATAAAAGACACTTACCCACTAAGATTTTTACCAAGCTTCATATTTAGGTTTTGGAAGATCACAAATGATTTTGTATCATTGATTTGCCTGATAACAGTTGTTATCAATGCTTTAAAGTTTGCAAAAATGAGAGTGGAGGGAATGAAGAAGAGATGGGAGAAGGGTGGCAAGGAGAAAGAAAGGAGGAAAGGAGAGAGGGGGAAGTGAGAGGTAGAGGGAAGATGAAGAGAGAGAAAAAAGACAAGGGGAAATAGAGGAGAGGCAGAGAGAAAAAAAAGGAGGAAGGAAAAAGAAGGATAGGAAGAAGGGGAAGAAGAGAAGAAGCAGAGGGAAAAATAGAGGAGGAAGGAAAAAGGAGAAAGAAGGATAGGAAGAGGGGGAAGAAAGGAAAAGTAGAGAAAGAGAGGAATGAGAAAAGCTGGAGAAAGTTAATAGAGTGTATACACAAAAACAGAGCTAGAGCCAGACTGATAACCTCTTTCCCTGTTTCCTCCTGAGAAACAAATAGAAAGTTCAAACTTCAAGCTCAGGGTCAAAGGTTTAAACCTATATATGGAGAGGGAGGCCTCAGTTCTTTGAGAAACCATAGTATTCTTGTTCTTTGATTACTGGACTATTTTTGTCCAACAGAAAAACTATAAAAATAAGCTTAGTCTTCTGTTGTAACAATAACTTAGCAAAGTTGTCCTTACAATTATATTCCAAGAAACAGATTTATTGAATAGTGGACATTTTTTTAATTTAAAATTTTTTCCTTAAAGGAGTTGGAAAAGGACCTACATATGCAAAAATATTTGCAGCCTCTCTTTTTGTGATAGCAAAGAATTGTGCCTAACTATAAGTTCTTTTGAGGTTTTCTTGGCACAGATACTGGAATGGTATACCATTTCTCCAGCTCATTTTACACATGAGGAAACTGAGGCAAAGTGGTTAAGTGATTTGCACAGGGTCATGTAGTTAGTAAGTGTCTGAAGCAGGATTTGAACTCATACCAATTCGTGGGTTCTCAAAATTCTAGTCTTAGGATCCCTTTGTATTTCTAAAAATTACTTTTATAACTATTGATATGATATGATATTATCTTGTCTGAAACAGGTTTTAAAGTCAAGATCATCCTGCTTTCAAGTTGAATCCTCTTAGACGGTGGCTTCATATTAGAAATTTAAATATTTTATTAAATTTTTAAAAAATTTGTTTTCATCATTCATTTTTGAAAATTTTTTTGTTCCAAATTATCTCTTGTTTTCCCCTCTCACCCTCCCATCCAGAGAGGATATAATATCAATTATGCAAAACATCTTAAAATTGTGAAAATAACTTTGACTTATGGAACCCAGTCTTCGGGGCCTTGAAAAGGCTCCCAAACTACACAATGAAAACCACTGAATTACGTCATTAAGAAGAGAGGGTATGTATGATTCAATGAAAAGTTAAATCCATTTGGGATAACACATTAAAAGAGACATTTTAAAAAAAGGGACAAAGGTCCCTTTTCTGAATCCATGTTAAAGGTAGAACTTTTTAGGTTTCTAGGAAATGATTGAGGTTTTCTTGTCACCAGTACTGAACTTAAAATTGCCAATGAGAACAGGCTGTTTGAATTCAATAAGCATTGCTAATAAGAGATAAAACACAAAATAGATTCTGCCCTCAAGAAGTAGATTTATACTTAATAAAAACCCAAACCGAGATGTTTGGCAATGTTCTAAAAGCCAGGAAAACGCCTGGACATTCAATACCAAGGAGTTGGGGGAGGACAGAGCTAAATACAAAAATTGACATATTTCCTGGGGGGAAAAACTGCTGTTTAATAAATTAAGATCAAAGATTTAAAACAAGAATGACATTTTAGTAGTCATCATTTTATACATAGAGACAGAGGAAATTAGAACCTCCTGTGGGAAAAGGTCTTTTCTAGGATCAGCCCCATGCTGCAGTGCCAAATACAGCTTTCCTGGGTCTAAAAGCATAAGTTCTACTGAAGTTTACTAGAAAATGAAAGGAAATTCAAGTCTAAAAAATAGGTCATATTCCTAAACTCCACAAAACATTCTGTCTCGAGACTCTCAGACCTACTTGGGCATTTCTGAGTAAGACAGACAGAAAAGGTTGGAGTGACTTACCCCTGCTAAATCGTCAACTAGGGACAGATCCATAATGGAAATTCAAATTGGAGTCCTAATCCTATGCCCAGGCAACCAGCTCTCCTCTCTTTCCAATGAGAGGCAGGTGAATGAATCTGCAGGGAAGAGGGCAATTTGTTCAACTAAGGCAAATGGTGTGACTCACTCCATACTTAAGAGTATGAATACGTTATCTCTGTGCATTATTTGTCTGAAAAAAACAGCAGCTTCATGCAATATAATCAGGCCTATTGAAGCAATGCCAGTTTAAAAAAAAAAGTCACACTGTCTATGAGATTATATCCTGTAAGTTTGCTGGTCAAAAGTCTAGATTGCTCAGTGATCTCAAACATGCTGTTCCACCCCTCCTCATTTACAGGGGAGGAAACCCAAGCTCAGATAAGTGTCTTGGACAAAGGTCAAAACTGAAGTTAAAAAGAATCTCTCCTTGTTTACTCTCGGAAGGAATATTTACTCAAGTAAAATCTGAAGGATTTTACTATTGTTTCTGCTATTCATTCATTCCTTTATCAGGACCTTCAATCGTCCTGATCCATATTCTACCACTGGACCCAGATGGTTCTGGAGGAGAAAGAGATACTGGTGACTTCGCCCAGCCCTCCCTCAAATCTAACTCATTTGTATGTCATGACATCATTTTTCTGATCTACAGTCCTCTTCGAAAATGAAAGACAAATATCAACAACAATATCAGCATTTCCATTCCAGGTCACTAAGCTAGCTCCATGATCAGTGACGAGAATCCTTCTCTTGGCTTCCCTGTACCACCAACATCCCCCTCGCCTTCAGGCTCTTGCCCCTCCCTACCTAGATCAATATTAAAATCACTAACTAGTAGCAGTGTTAGTCACTAGTAGTATAACCAAGTGAAAAATAGCCTTTTATTCTGAAAAATGGGGATGACCTACTGTACAGGCCTGCAATAAAAATATCAATGAATCATTAGGATATGAAGAGTAACATGTAGCCAAAAAGAACCATAGTTCACCCTTCTAGATTCAGAGTTGGAAGAAATATCTTTGGTCCAAAATCTCCTTTTGATGAGATTTACAATTCTAGAAAATAAATGTCTAGAAGTGTACATGTTTAACCTATATTAGATTACTTGCTGTCTTGGGGAGGGGAGATGTGAGAAGGGAGGGAGAAAAATTTGGAACCAGGGTTTTGCAAGGATGAATGTTGAAAACTATCTTTGCATGTATTTGGGGGAAAAAAAAGTAATTATTATTCTGGAAAATATTTCCAAAAAATGTTCAGTCATAAATACCACTAAGCAGATTGTACCTTGAATCAAAGGTTAAGCCAACACCATCCTCTGAAAGTAATGGTACTTCTTACCCTCTTCACATTCCCAGCTCACTTAGTCAATCTAATTAATCATCTACTTTTAGATCATTTTATTAATGAGATTTTTACAAAAATTAGATTGTACAAAAGTATTTCAACAACCACAATAACAACTAGTATCCATATATTATTTTATGGTTTGCAAAGTGTTTTATAAATATTATAAACATTTAAAAAATATACCATGTAATATGGAAATATTTATAAATATAGAAATTATATTTTTCTCGATACAGAAACCTATTTTTATATTTTTGCTGTTCTTTAGTCATTTTCAGTTTTGCATGATTGTTGTCCCACTTTGGGGGAGTTTTCTTGGCAAAGATATGGAAGTATTTTGCCATTTTCTTCTCCAATTCATTTTACTGATGAGATAACAGAATGAAGTGACTTGTATGAGGCCAAATTTAAACTCAAATCTTTTGACTGCAAATCTGGAGTTCTAATCTTTTATTTTTTTTATATTTTATATTTTTGATATATTTTAATATGCCTTTTATATTTTTTAATAAATATATGAATATGTTATGCTTTGTAAATATTACTTCATATTATCCTGGAAGGTAGATATTATTATTATCTCCATTTTACAGCTGAGGAAACTGGCAGTTAGAAGTTATGTGACTTGCCCAGAGTCTCACAGCTAGGTGAGTGTTTGAGGTTGGATTTAAACATGAGTCTTTTTTGACTCCAGGACCAGTGCTCTATCTGAACACAGAGTATCCTTAGAAATTTGCTCAAGCAGATTCTCATTTGGCATTAGAGTTCCATAGTTGTTATAATTTTATGGCTGCCTCTCTGACCTGAAATATTTTAATAATTGGAAATTGGATTTCTTCCTATTTTTTGTTATCAATGTATAAATTATATATACATGCACACTTGCATTGCATATAAAATTTATTTATGACTTTTATTTATTTATATTTATATATTTTTAATTTATCAGTATACCATCAAGTGAGCAGCTAGGTATTACAGTGGATAGAATGAATGTCAGGCTTAGAACCCAGAAGGTCTGAATTCAAATGTGGCTATTATTAGCTATGTGAATTTGGGCAGGTTATTTAATTCTGTTTACCTCAGTTACCTCATCTGTAAAACGATCTGGAGAAGAAAATGGCAAACCACTCCAGTCTTTTTGCCAAGAAAACCCCAAAAGGGTCACAAAGTATTGGATGCAACTGAAAAACAAGAAGGAATTTCTCATTAAAGTCCAGCTATATTCCTCAGATAATGAACAATTTTAAAATGTTGTAACTTAACACTGATAATTTGTGCTTAAGGTAAGGATCAGTTTGTTTTAAAAACTTGAAAACTAATACTCATTAACAATTGTCCCCTTCTCTCATATTTTCAGTGAAAATATTTCCATTACAAAGAACAGAGGAAAATATGTACTCTTTCCAAAGAGCTGTCAGGCTGAAACTAAGAGGAAATTTAATAAGCTTATCTGAAGCCTTCTAACTGGGTCCAAAAAATCAATTTAGGATGATAGATTTGGGGTTGGAATGGAATATAAAGACCATTAAGTCAGTCTTAATTTTACAGATCAAGAAACCAAGGCTGAGAGTGGATTAAGTGGTGTGTCCAGCACCATGCAGGCAGTGAGTATCTAAAATGGAATTTGAAATCCAAGTCTTCCTCGCTCTCTCCAAGCTGAGTCCTTTTAGATGGCAACTGGCCTAAAAAGAAATCATCTAAGACTGTTAGCAGACTTTGGGGATCAATGCATCAAGGCGACAAGGAACAAATTGACAAGGTGACAAAAATTCATGTGATCAAAGAGTTGCATTAAGCACAGTTTCTAGGAATAAGCACTAGTCGGACCACATCTGGAGTTCTGGGTGCCCAACTTTAGGAGGGACACTGATCACGTGGAAAGCCAATAAAGGAAGATAATGATGGTGAAGGGCTATGAACCTGGGCTTTATAAGTCTGCCTGAAGGAACCACAAAAAGGAAGCTTTGGGGGACTTGGGGAGATGGCCAGATATAACAACAATCTTCACTGAGAACATAAATTACACAATTCTATTTGGTGTCCAAGGGCAGAACTAGGAACAAAGAGAAGGGGCAAGTTGCAAAGAGATCAGCCTAGTTTTTAATATCAGTACAAACTTCCTAACTAAGGAGAATGGGATGTCTTGGAAGGCTGTTGAGTTCCATCTGATTACAAGATAATGTGAAGGGAGGATTCTTTTCAAGTATTCTGAACTCCCCTCCAGATTCTATCTGTGATTCAACATTTTGATTCTCTCACTGATATTCGGGGTACCCTATGCCCCCCTGGACAAATCCCAAATTCTCCAACCCCAAATGCTCTGGAAAGCATCTTTCCCAAACTCTCCCTTTTTTTTCAACACTGGTTCAATTTTGGTTCCCATCAGGGAGAAAAGCCTCAATTAGCTAGGTGCTAATAATGTTCTTTAGCACCTCTCACCCTCATGTGTTAATCTCTCTTTTAACAAGGAGGGAGTTAGGCAAGGGTTTCCTATAATTAGAGGGGATAGCAGCAACAGCTATGTCAGAGCTGAAACCGCCTGGCATAGATGTCCGCAAATAACTTTCATCACAAGGCCAGGAGCCCAAACAAACAACACAGAGAGACTCTCCCATAGAAACGCCCTTGTCCTTATGAATAGAATGTAAACCTCTGGAAGGCAGGGACTATTTAACACTGTCCTTGAATTTTACTACCCACATTGCAGGAAGAGGAACAACCGTTTATTGAGTACCTACTGTGTGTCAGGTCCTGTGCTGAACACTTTACAAATAAATCGCATTTGATCCCCACCACAAATCTGGGAAGAGGGGTGGGTGGGTGTTATTATTATTATACTCATTTTACAGATGAGGAAACTGAAGTTGAGTAAAGTTAAACAACTTGTTCACCATCACATAGTTAGCAAAAATCCCTAGACTAAAGGATCTCTAAGGTTTCTTCCAGCTCTACCTCCGGGGGGACCCCATGAAAAACAATGTAAATGGAGGCAGTTATGTGGTACATTGGATAGAGCACCGGTCCTACATCTTAGTTCAAATGTGAGCTCAGACACTTAACACTTCCTAGCTGTGTGAGTTTGGGCAAATTACATAACCTCAACTGCCTTACAGAAAAACAAAACAAAATAACATAAACTGTGTGGTTCAAAGTCCCTTCTGGGATGCTTCTGGTCTTTATTAATGCTAATGGCAAGGCTTTTTCCCAATTAAAGAAAGCAAATTGACTGACTGAAGTTTTTGTCTAAAATAATCAATGAATGTACTGTTTTTATGGGGAATGTGGGATAGAAAGGGAGGCAGAGAGAAAATCTGGAGCCCCAAGTTTTTAAAAAAAATATAAAAAAAGTTGTTTTACATGTAACTGAAAACAATCATTTATATATATATATGTATGTATACATATATATATATATAAAATTTTATTATTTGTGTGTGTGTGTATATATGCACACATATAAACACAAAATTATCAATAAATTCCATAGGAGTTTATAGGGGTATACCAGAACTAGAAAGTATCCACTCCAATTGGCTCTGTCCTGGCAAAATTCAGCAAAGCCATTCTGAGTGGATCCACATTAAACCTCCTCCTGGCTCAAGGATATTCTTCAGGAAGATACCTGCTCTAACACATAAAAGGAGGAGGCAGGAGTGTTTTGGTACTTTTCCTTCCAAGTCCTCTCCCCACCAAATCAAAACCAAACTGAGAATTCTAGCTTCTTCACCTTCCTGAGAACAACTAGTTTAAGACTGGATGTAATCAAGAAAATGGTGTCAGATCCCCAAAGTAAATCACAATAAACAATAAAATTTTATTTAAACTAAATGTGTTTTTTTTTTTTTTAATGTGTTGATGGGATCAGATCAGTCTCATATGGATTGAAGCCATATTGTGAATGTCTTTAAAGTTAAACAGAGAAATCTAGATTTTATTCCAGAGGTCATGAGAAGGCTTGGAGGTCACTTAACAACCTGACAGAAATAAAATAGCATGCCCATTGCACACAATGACATATCATAGACTGAAATCTTCTCCCAGACCTGAGTCAAGGGACTGATTATTCCCCATTTCAACTTGTGATAATGAAGCCTTCACCCAATGGTTTGCCAAGGTTGATGATCACTTTTCTCAGAGTGTGCTGACACAGGTGAAGAAGGTAGAGGGAAAAGGAAGGATTCCTCCTTTGGTTGTCTTTCATTTCTAGTGAGAGCAGTCTGGTATTTGTGGTGATTTCACCCAAAAAAGGGTGTAAATGAGGCCAGAATTGCATGAGAAAGGAGAATCCAATCCTCCCCCTAACCTTGTATATGGATCAAAAGATATTGTAATCCATTGGCCACCAATAAGACACTATCAGCCCAGTTCTTATCTTTCCCTTACACTCCCTATCAGAGACGAAACTGAAAACAATGGAGATCAGTTGCAGCTAGATAAGATCCGGTGCTTTTTGATTATGGTGGGTGAAAAATGAAAGTGCAGAAGGCAAGTCCAAGTCCACAGCTCCAGTCCTTTGTTCCTTAAATATCGCTAAAGTTGGGAAGGAATTGGGGGGTAGGAGTGGGGAATCATCAGCACAAGAACTATAGACATGGAAACAAGAGGGAATGTTAAATGCTTGGTCCGCCCAAAAAGAGACTTCTCCTTGGTAGGGAATAGGGTTGTGGAACATTGTATTTAATGGTGATATGCTCATTAATTTAGGGGAACTTTTCTCTCCTTTATGTCATTTGTTCAGTCATTTAGTTGTATGCTACCTTTTTTCAAGGCCCCATTTGGGGTTTTCTCAGCAAAGATACTGAAGTAGTTTGCCATTGCCTTCTCCAGCTCATTTTACAGATAAGGAAACTGAGGCAAACAGGGTAAAGTGACTTACTAGTAAAATCTGAGACTCCACAAAAATGAGACTTCTTGACTCCAGAGCTAGGACCATTGCACACCTATAACAGCTCCTAATTGGAAGAGTGAAGGGATAATATTTTGGGAACAGTGGACAACATAAAGATGAAAGACTGAAAAGTATTTTATCAGGAAATGCTGCGAGATTATGTTTAATGGCCACAATGGTGCCAAAAAAGTGACATAAAAAAGCACTTCCCCCAACTTTTGTTGCAGAAATGAAGAATTATGGAAATGAAACACTAAATAAGAATAGATTCTTTTGGTGCTGATGAACTTTGCTGAACTTTTCTTCTCCCCTTTTTGTTCTTTGTAAGAAGTAGTGCTATACTGGGGAAAGTAAATGACATAGAAATCAAAAATATCAATAAAATTTTAAAAATCAAAAGAAATAAAATATTTTTTTATCAGGGATTTTGTTATGGAGTTGATTTTTCCATCCAGAACAAACAATAGGGAACTGGGGAAAATGTTCCCATGAAAAGGCATGGTATCTTTAACATAGTCCAAATGCCAGTCCAGACAGAAAATATCCAGTCATAGGGTCATTTCTCCTTGGAAGAGATCTAAAAGATCAGCTAGTTCAGAGGTGTTGACCATTTGATCCCTCTGGGACCACCCTGAGTATGGCTTGATTAGATTAAAACTCAACTGGGAAAATTGAATGAAACACAATTAAACCAAACAATATTATATTTTAAAACTAAATCAACATGTGACCCCCAGGGATCCTTATGCATAAATAGTACCCCATTTCTATTTGAGTTTGACACTACTATTCCTATTTTACAGATGAGGAGACAAGCTGAGATTTTTAATTTATATTGATTATGTTGGTAATAAGTGGCTGAACTAGGATTTGAATGCAGATCCTCTAACTTCAAATCTTTCATGCTTCCACTGTCACAATGAATTCAATATTTGGTCAATCACTGATAAATTTAGTTAATTTCTATAATATATATACAATATATAGAATATATACATATATATACACACACACTTGTATACATACATATATATAGAGAAAGGAGGAGGAAGAAGAGGAGGAGAAAAAGAAAAGGAAGAAAAAATAAGAAAAAAAGAAAGAAAAAGAAAAAGGAAAGAAAAAGAAGAAAGAAAAAAGAGAAGAAAAGGAAGAAGAGAAGAAAAAAGGAGGAGGAGAGAGAAGAGGAAGAGTGAAAAAAGGAGAGGGAGGGAGGGAGAGAGATAAAGAGAGAATGTGTGTGTGTGCGCGCGCATGTATGTATGAGACAAGACATATAGAAAAATGGGGAAGAAATCTTAGTTTTGCTTTTAAAAAAAATGCCTAGAATCCAAATCTATTATTATTCCCCTAAAGGATCACCCAAAGTAGACCCTGTCTGTATAGAGAAGAATCTCTCAGTTTTGGAAAAGCACTCAGTTTGCTTTAAATCAGGGAGAATTCAATCAAGTTATAATCAGCACTAATTGTTCCACCTACATATTCCTACAATTTACCAGCTGAAATCATCTCCCCAACAAAGTGCTGAATTCTTTACTACCTTGGAAACAGAGACGACCTCCAGTTAAATGCTCACCATCATTGGTTCATTTTTTATATCCCAAGACATATAAAACAAAGGAGGGAGACATGACTAGGTCTCACCTGGTTAGATGTTTTTTACTCTCTGATTTTTATCTGCTATGAAGTCTAGACTCTTCTCCTCCAGCTAAGCCGCATCCCTTGGTTGCCATGAAACAGAGACATTAGCTTGTTATTATGATTTATCCACCAATCTAAAACACACCCTTGAGTGACCCAAGATAATCCCTTATCATTTTCTGTTTTAAAAAATAAGTTTTATTAATGCCTTTGGTTGTTCTTTTTTTATATATTGTGTGTCCTGCCACTTCCTTAGGTTCCCTCCCTTGTAATATTATAACAACAACCCAATCACTATAAAAACAACTAAGCATCTGGCTATGAATATAGCATTCAGTACCCATAATCCTCCACTTCTACGTAGAAGGGAAGCAATTTTCATCACCTGTTTCTTCCTCTGCTTCCTCTGAAAACCTAAGTTCTTCTCCATCCCTTCTCCTTGAAGGCATTTAAAAAATAATTCAACAAGAAACAGAACACAGACACTGAAAATTAACACAAGACCTCCCTCTCTTACTAAACCCTTACAGTATCTGGTACCCTAGTAAGTGCACCTATCTATACTTCTTGTTGTTAAGTTGTGTCCAACTCTTTACAACTCTATTTAGGATTTTCTTAGCACTAACACAGGAGTGGTTTGTTACTTCCTTCTCCAGCTCATTTTATAGATAGGGAAACCGAGGCAAGCAACACAACTACTGTCTGAGGCCAGATTTGAACTCATTTATTTTTCCATTCTAATCTCACTGAGCTATCCAGCTGTCTATCTATCCTTAGAGGTTTCAAATCTGGCCTCAAACATTTATTGGGCAAATAACTTAATCTTGTTTGCTTTAATTTCCTTATCTATCAAAAGAGCTGGAGAAGGAAATGGTAAACCGCTCCAGTATCTCTGTCAAGAAAACCCCAAATAGGTCACAAAAAGTTACTAAATAATAACTAGATGTTGAAATCTTTTCTTGGAGCCCAGAGTAAAGTTTTCAAAAACAAATCTTTTCAGGGTGAGATTAAAAAAAAAAGATTAATATTTTAAAAGCTGAGAAAGGGGGACTGAGAGAATACTTTCAGGCACTCTTCCACAAGGTAGCTGCAATCTTTCCGAGCAGGCTGCTCAAAATCTGAGGAGCTCTTTAGCAAACATGGGTAGGTTATCAGTCACCAAGATGCAATATTCATTGCAGCCAGTATTTCAAGCTGGCCAAGAGCTTATTTTGCTTGACAATAAAGGAAAGTTTCTCTCTACTATATGGATACCCTTTGTAATCTGACAAATATCATATTAGCCTTTCAGAAAATCACTGGCAGAGAAAGCCACTTACCGTTTGTCTCCAAATTTTAGCCTTCGTAGAATTTCAGCATCCTACAGCAAAGGCAGCAGGACAATTTCCATGAGGGATCAGACTAGTGGCTCTTGTTCCCAAACTGTCCTTTCCTCACTTAGGAGAGCTGCAATCTGCACCCTGCTCTTCCCCACTCCCATTCCCTAGATAATTGATGGTTCCCAAATCAACAAGCCTGCCTTCTGCAGATAAAAGGAACACCACCTTTCATGGTTGATAAAAGCACCTTCCTGAGAGCAGCAATGAGAGTCTCTTGAGCTAAATAAGACCTTTAAGGCTGTCTGGGTCAAGCTGTATTTGGACATGAGTCTTCTTTAGCAGGTCCCTGATGAGAAATCATGGAGCCATTATTGAAAGATCTCCCGGGGACAGCGAATTCATCACCCACCCCAAGGCAGGTCATTCCACTTTTGGATAGTTCTGAAGGAAAGGTTGCTGGCTCTTCAGTGAGAGCCTCTGCATTTAAATCCTATCCATGCTAACTCGTATAAGCCCAGTGACACTGGGCAAGTCTTTATCCCCCAGGTCCTCAGTTTCCTTATCTATAAAAATGGGAATAGAACTAGAGAATCTTTCTAGTTCTAAACCTATGATCTGATGACCTATTTTTTAAGGAAAGGTAACAGCTTGATATAATACTGACACTGGAGTTCAGATAAATTGTTCAAATCATGCCTTTGATGTGGACAAATAATTTGACTTCTCTTTGCCTCAGTTTTCCTATCTGTAAAATGAGGTGTTTGAGTTAGATCAACTTTTGTGATCATGTACCTCTAATGTTTTTTTTTTTTTTAAATTTGAGCCTGCAGTCCTAAAATATGTATATTTATTTATAAATTATGTCACGTCACATTAAAGAGGGCTAGGGGAACATTTTCAAGCATTCTTCCACCTGGCTTTAATGAATGTGACCCAGCTTCCTCAGGGTCACATTACAAGTTATTTAATGCTTATGAATTTGTTTTATTTATAACACAAGACGTTGGAGTCCATGGTCCCTAACATCGCTTTTAGGCTAAGACTGTGTGATTCAATCTGATCTACACAAAGGTCTCCACCCTTTCCCTCTGTAGTCACTGTCCCAGAACACAGAATTTATCTTTTGAGAGGTACCTATCAGTTAAAGGTGATCTGGGGGCATGGGACATGGGACAGCACCTGTGTCTCAATGTAGGTTATAACTACCTCATGGGGTCAGTGGCAAGGCAGAAGGTGGGCATTTGGGAGCTTCAAAGCAGTGGGTGGATGAGGGATAGATAATTAGTGATGGGTAAACACAGTTGTGTTGGCTCCCTCTGGTTGTTTTAAGAAGGGCGAGTTTGGACTCTTCTCCACTAATTGGTTGATTATATATTTTTGGGGCTCATACTTTGGGTCCCAACAGAGTGGACAGACTGGACTCCGAAGCGCCTTTGTGTTAAAGCTTTAAAATCCTACAAAGTGCTTTCCTTTATATCTTTGTAAATTTCACCTAAAAATGCTCCCTTCTGTTCTTTAAGGGCAAGCAGATCAGATCCTTCCCCTTAATAGGTCTTCAAACACACACACATACACACCCTGTTAAGGTTTCCCTTCTCTGGATCAAATATCCCTGGTTCTTTGAATCAGTTTTCACATAGCCTCAATATCATCCATCACCCTGATACACTCCAACTTTTATCAATAACCTTGTTAAAAAACAAAAGCCAGATTTCAACACAAGATTCCTTATATGGTCTGAGCAGGGCAAAGTGTAGCAGGATGGTCAACTCCCTCAATCTGGACACTATACCTCACCCAGTTTGAGTTTGCTTTGACCTTCCTTGGCCAACATCATCCTATGGATTCATGCTGGGCTTGTAATCCATGAATCATCCCAGATCTTTTTCAGTAAAGTTGCTGTCCAGTTCCACCATTCCCTCCTTCACTTTGTAATAATGAAGCTCAGTTTCTTTTTACACCTAAGGAGAAGACTTTACATTTGTACTAATTAAACTTAATCTAATTAGGTCTGATCTTAATCCTCTAAGCAGGAAAGGAAACAATTTCCAAGATTTATTGATCCATTCCTTTGGTGTTCATTTTCTGTCTGTACACTAGTACAAACATGAAGGGAAATACCAAGAGAACTAAAATGATAATTAAATTGATCCAAACTTGTCAGATACTTAAAGAAATTGTCAATAGAGGAAAAATGTGAACAAAACTTGGGTAGTGGGCAACATTATGTTTTAATGGATAAAGCTTTAGACCTGAAGGCAGAAGATAAGGTTTAAGCTCTTCTCTCATACTTACTATGTGGGTTATCATGGGCAAACCTCAGTGTTCTCATTTGTAAAATGGTAATGACACCTATACTGATTTCAAAGGATCACTACAAGGATCAAACATTAATATAAGTTTTCTAAATATTGTATATTGTTATTTATTTTGGTATATACTGATGATAAAAAAAAAAAAAAGCAGAGACTGAATGACTATTATTCTATGTTATGGTTAGGATTCCATCCATGGTCAACCTTGGTGACCATAGCAATTAGTTATGATTCTATGATTTCATACTTAAATAAATTATTTCAGTAATATTTTGACTAAAAAACAAAACAAAAACAAAACAACCATCACCAACTATCCCAAGTGTGGTAAAAATGTAAGGAAAGAATTTAAGATTGTATATAATAGAAATTTGCAGTCTCATGAACAATCCTCTTATTTTTATTTTTTTGATTCTATAGTCTTTGGGAAAAAAGTATTTACTTATTGACAATTATCAGAATTTTTTAAGAAAAGAATTTTTAAAGGAAAAGGTACTCGGTATAGACTCAGAGAACTTTTTACAACAATTAAGTCATTCTCTCCTGAAAGTCATTTGCCCCTAGGCATTTGCTACTAATTTCAGAGTGAGATCAGACCCCAGAAACTCCCTAATCCAACCCATACACCAATGGAAATGTCACTATAACATACAAAACAACTACTGATCTACCTTCTTTTTGAAGATTTCCAATAAGAGAGAATTTTTTCCAATTTTTAAAAAATTTATGATATGATCTTGAATGTCCCTTCCAGTTCTAAATTTCTGGTCTTCTAATCTCCTAAACTGTGTTTGTACTAAGGAAAATTAAAATGAAAAAAAGGTAGCTTGACCCATAAGCCTGTACCTTATCTGACTACTATGGATCTCCACATTTCTATTTATAAAAGAAAGAGTTTGAAGGGCTTGATAAAGCTGAATCAATTTCACTGTGAATTTCCTCAGGAATTTTAGGAGATTCTGGTTCCCAAAGAAATGTGCTCTCTCTCTGCCCTCATCCCATCTTGTCATCCCAGGAGCTGGCCCTGGACAGGGCCCATTAGTCTGAACAACAGCATAGACCCCCAAGATTCACAATCCATGCCATCCCAAACCTCCTTAAGCTAACATCTTACCTATTCATGCTGTTCCCTGGACTAGACATATTGTGCTCCCTCTAGAGGATGCTTGGGAATCTCCTTCTGCCATCAAGGAAGGATGCACAGATAGGGCTGGCTAGCATCTTCCTGGACTCAGCCCTTTCATCCACTTTGGCTTTTGGGCAAATCTGTCAAAACTCCTCACTTAGAGGATCAGCAGAAATGCCTACTTTCCTTTCCTCAGTCTCTCAAAATTTATCTTCAAGATCAATTCTCTGAAGATAAGGTTTTTATATTTCAGGAAGGATGCAAATTTGTATGGGGAAAATAAAATGACATCTTTATTTTCCATAATAATCTCTACCTGAAATTTAACATTTCCTTCAATTATGAATGTAATAAACAAAAAAAAAAACTCTGAGAAAAGTCTACAAATTTCTCTAGACTGCTTTTTAAATTTTTTTCTTTTCTTTTACTTTATTTTTGTAGTATTTTAAATAATATACTTTGCTATATGGAATGGTTCTTTTGGATTGGGAAAAGACAGAGATATAGGGAAAAATTAGAAAAGATACAAACAATAGAAATCAATAAAAATTTATTTTAAAAAAAGACTGTTGGAATATAAAATTCCCCTGAGGTATGATTTTAAGAAAAAAGTTGGGAAAGGAGTCTATAGATTTCTCCAGATTCTTTTTTTATTTCTATTTTTATTTTTTTAATTTATTTTATTTTAAACAATATTCTTTAAAATACAGGATGGTGAAAATTAGGGAAGATAAAAACAATAGAAATCAATAAAATTCATTTTTAAAAATATGACTGATGAAATTTAACATTTCCTACCATTATGAATTTTTCAAAATTAATTTTGAGAACAGATCCATAGATTTCTCCAGACTGCCTTTTTTTTTCCTTTAAAAAATTGACATGAAATGACTTAGAAGAGAGGAAGAGATACAGAGAAAAAATTAAGAGGATAAAAATAAAAGTTATCAAAAATTATCTTAAAAACATGATTCTGCTGAAATTTAGTATCTATAGTTATTAATTTAATAATCGAAGGGGCTCATAAAATTTCTCCAGTTTACTTTTTCCTTTTTTTGTTTTTTTTTCCTTTAAAAAATATTCTTTGTTATATGGATAGTTCTTTGAGAAAGAGGATGGGGAAGCGCTACAGAAAAATAATCAAGAGGTGTAAAAAATAATAAAAAACAAAATTTTGAGAAGGGGTCCACAAGCTATTAATACATAATTTGAATACTGACAAAAGGTCTATGAAGCAACAACAGCAACAACAACAAAAGCTTAAGAATTCTTTGGTTGGTGGAAAGCCTTTCTTGGATACCTCTCTTCCCAAATTTACATTGAATTTATTTTGTGAGTACCTATACTGGTTGTCTCTGAAGTTCTAATGCTTTATGCTTACTTTTTGGTACATCTGTTTTAACTATTAAAGCTAAAAAGATCACTAAGTTTTTCTAAGACAACCCATATATATGTGTGTGTGTGTGTATACATAGATACATATAAATGCGTATATATGTATATATATATAAATATAATACATATGTGTGACACACATAGCATAAGTAGAAATAAGCAAAGCCAAGTTCTAATTAGTGCAAATAAGGAATCCTTTGAAACAGCTGCTTTATTTGAATACACACTGCATATTTCCATTAGGCTGCAACCAATGACTATATTTTATGTAATTATAATTGAACAGTATGGATCTATGTTTAGTCACTTTGTGGGATCCATTGTTGGGACATAACTATATGGAATCATTGCTTAATGAGGTACTTTGACTCTGGCAACTGGGAGTGGGAAAAGACAGGGAGGACCCTAAATGAGTCACAGCCTCCTTTTTAGTTTCTTCATCCATAAAAAAAATAATTTGATCATGCAACTTAAGACCTGAAAGAAACCTTATCCCTTTTAATTAAGGAACTTACAGAAGAAAATATATATATTATCCACCCTACAACACTGCTGTGTGCATTCAATGAATTGGTACACATAAAATGACTCGCATATCTAATAGCCCTAAACTGGCACAAACTATTATAAATCTACAGATATGACAATAAGAATAACTCCATCCCCCTATAGAATATTCAATTTCCATTCTACACTAACCTCAAGTGAGGCATTAAATAAGGAGATGCATAGGTGGCCAATGGTGGAGTCATAGATTAGAACCTTAAGTCTAATCCCTTGATTTTATAAAGAAGTGATACACAGAGAGTTTAAGTGATTTGTCTTAGTACTTATCTGATAGTGTCATAGGAACTGTCTTGTGTATGTTGCAAGCCTAGAAATTTAAAAAGATTTCCATCTTCTTTAGTTTCACATTGCTGCTATCCTAGGTCAGGGCATAGCTATCACTCATGTGAACTAAGACAATAACTTTGTGATGATGAATATTTGTTGAGAAAGTTTGTTTTTTTCACTTTTACTTGATTCCTTCCCAGATCACCTTTCACACTACGATGGATGACTTATGTTTTGTATTTATGTTGTATCTCTAGCCTTGATCTCTATCTTCCCACAGAACCCAAATGGGTCTGGAGGAAAAAGAGAGGCTGGTGACTTTGCACACATCCCTCTCCTTCCCATTTAAATCAAATTCACTTGCACATCCTGACATGCCTTCTGGAGATAATGGTCCTCTCCAAAAAACACTTGGGCTCTCCCAATAGAGTATAAGCTCCTTGAGGGTAGGAACCTTTTGTTTGTTTGTTTATTTTGGGGGGGTCTTTGTAACAACAGAATCTAATTGAGTGCTTGATACCTAGCAGATAATTAATGACCACTGCTCAATTTTTAAGATGAGACCTGCCTAGAATGGTTCCCCCTATGGCTTTCTAAGCAAAAGTCAAAATATCTTGGAAGTGAGAAGCAGTTGGTATAGAGAGATGGACCTAAAGTAATGAAGAATTTCTTTTTTTTTTTTAATATTTTATTTTATTTTATTTAATAATAACTTCATATTGACAGAATCCATGCCAGGGGGATTTTTTTTTTTTTTTTTTTACAACATTATCCCTTGCACTTGTTTCTGTTCCGATTTTTCCCCTCCCTCCCTCCACCCCCTAGTAATGAAGAATTTCAAAACCTGCTCCAGATGTTATCAGCTATGAAATGCTGAAGCAAGACACTCAATAACTTTATGTCTCAGATTTGTCATCATCTACATCAGAGCATTTATATAGCACCTACTATATATCTGAAGTGCTAAGCACTTCCCAAATCTTATCTCAGTTGATTCTCATAACAAGCCTGGAAATAAGAACTATCATTATTATTATTATTATTATTCTCATTTTACAGTTGAGGAAACTGAGGTAGACAAACCCAAAGTCACACAGTTAGTAAGTGACTGAGACCAAATTCGAACTCATATTTTCCTGATTTGCTGATAATGGGTTTTTTTCCTTTATAAAAATAAGGGGTCTGGACTCACTAAACTTTCTCCAAAGTCCCTTCCAGTTCTTAACCTATGATCCTATGAATTCAAGTTTATTTGGAATCTAGTAGAAGCCTATCATTCCATGCCCTTTATGCCAGCAAAATTAGTCAAAGGCACACATCCATGCCTCCAGGCTTTTGCTCTGTTGATCCACAGACTGCATGCCCCCTTTCTCAATCCTTCCAATTGCTCTTAACCCCCGATAAAAAGTTCAGTTCAAATGCCATCTCTGCTATGACACCATCCTTTATCCCATCCTCCTCAAGTGTTTTATAGCAGTCTATTATTTATTTCTATGTATGTCCTATACTTGGGTCTACAAAAGCTGCATGAGGGCTGGGGGCCATGGCCTTATCTAAGGCTTCTCCCTTACCACACAGTAAATTTTTCTTAATAATAAAGATGTGCTCTAGAGAAAGGACTGTGGAACTGAATGTGGATCACAACATAGGTTTTTCAATTTTTTTGTTATTGTTTCCTTCTAATTTGTTTTCTTTCTCATTTTTTTCCTATTTGATCTGATTTTTCTTGTGCAGCATGATAGCTGTGGAAATATGTATAGAAGAACTGCACATGTTTAACACATGTTGGATTACTTGCTATCTAGGGGAAGAGTGAAGGGAAGGAAGAGGAAAAAATTGCAACACAAGGGTTTTCAAGAGTGAATGTTGAAAATTATCTATACATATGTTTTGAAAATAAAAAGATATAATAATTTTTAAAAATAACAAAGATGTGCTGAATTAACTTTCTTAGCTACAGTTTGGAAGTGTTCATATTTCACAGATAATCTTATATTAATTACATTGAGCCACAGAAGTGTGCTCAGAGAAATCCCCAGGAATAGGAGAGAACAGTTTATGGGTACATGATGACTCTGTCCCTTAAATTTCAAAGCTGGCAACTAGACTTAAAATATAACTAAAATATAAAATGTCAGGTAAAGTAGCTATCAATGGCCTAATTATTACAAACTCTGCTATCAAAATGTCAGATACTATAATTTTTTTTTTCTCATGCAGTGTGGATCAGGACCTGTGAATTTATCAATGTAGGAAAATCTGCATAAGTTATTTTCTTCTTCTAATGCAGATGTTCCTTAGGGTCAACTGGAACTGGCCAACTTGTTCTCAGGTTGAATCTAACCCCAATGGTTTTTTTTCTGGATCAAAGGTCATGGGCCCCATTTCAACTCTAACAAAAAAAATTTCTGGCTTCCTCTGAGAAATAGGCTTAGGCAGCTAGATGGCCAGAGTAATGTCTAAAAATAAGTATCTGCTAATAGGTATAGACTCTAAAACTCTCCAACTAGTCCAAACATCCAGTAATCAAAAAAAAGAATTCCCCTCTCCAACAGCCTTGTAAAACAGGTTTTTTGTCTTCACAATAGTTGTCTAAATGTACTCTCCCTCCTTCAGATTTCTAGCTTTTTTCAATGTTCAGATCAAGAGTCATGTAAAAAAAAAAGGAAGTCATTTCCCTAAGGAGGCTTAGTGTATGTTCTAAATTTAATTATATGTATAAAATTAGAATGTGAACTTGGAGGCAAAGATTGTGTGTGCCTTTCTTTGCATCCTAGCACTTAGCATAGGACCTGGCACAAATCAGGTGCTTAATAAATACTTGCTGATTCTACTTAAACATAGCAGAATGAAAATTCCTAGAGGACAAGACCTATTTCCTTTGTGTGTCTGTTTCAGCAGGGCTTAGCATCACTGTAGGCATCAAATTATTGTGTTATAACTGACTACAGTTTAAGCATAGTGTTTGAGGAAAGAAGGAAGGAAGGGAAGGAGGGAGGGAAGGAAGGAAAAAGGAAAAAAGGAAAAAGAAAAGGAAGGAAGGAAGAAAAAAAGAAAGAAAGGAGAAAGGAAGAAGGGAAGAAGGGAAGGAGAGAGGGAGCAAAGAAGGGAAATTGACACTAGAAGGAACAGAATTTAAGAATTTCAAAAGACCAACAGTACCAATTGAAAGTGCAATTTTTTAAAAATCCATAAAGAAAATAGAAAAAATAGGACAAGAATTTTTAGATCTGAATAAAATAAGAACAAAATCTGTTTTTCTCAATTAATTTTCCTAATCCAAGTTCATTTCTTCCTCTCCTTTGGGGCATCCCTTATTATTAATAAATTGGTCTGAAATCTGTCTTCCTGTAATTTCTCTCTAGTCCCTGCTTTAAGCTTTACTCGTTGAGTCCATGCAGAGTTAAGTCTAAGAATCCCACATTTTTATTTCTTTTTCTTGGAGATCTCTGCGACAATTTGAATGGCAGGATTTTCCTTCCTTGCCCTTCCTTTCCCTTCCCTTTGTAATTAGAGGAAAAACTACTAGCAGGCACATATAGAATAAAGATGTAGATGCACAGGCCTAGGAGGAACCGAGAGATGCAGGCTTCCACTTAGGAAATAGATACGGTATCCACTGAAAGATGACTGTTATCAAGAGCTAATACATCTGGAAGATCTTGCTTACAGCCCTGGCTGGACTAGCTGGAACAGGAGACTGGGTGAATGAGGCAAGAGGCAAGAAACTTCTGAAATGTCAGAAGTTAAGCTCTTCAGGCCACAAAGGAAGTAGTTTTAGGGCCAGATAAGGAGTTCTTTTCTCCTGGGAGTCTGGAGTGCAGAAGAGTTTTCCTCAAGATGGGGGTGGTAGTAGTTTGGGAGAATGCTGCTGAATTCAACAAATAACTGGATATACTCAAGGGCCTGGTAACAAGATATGGTCAAACATTGAACAGCAAGTTATCTAATTTGGCCCAGAAAGTAGAGTATAATAGCAGTGGGATGGGAGTAGGAAGGGCAAGATATAAACCTAAACAGGCTGCAATCAGATTGTGGAGAGCTTTAAGAGACAAAAAGAAGATCTTCCTGAAGAAGGAGGAAGTTTTTAACTTTTTTTGTGTTTTAGAACACTTTAACAGTCAGTCTGGAGAAGCCTATGGATTCTTTTCAGAATCATTTTTTTTAATTCATAAAATAAAATAAAAAATACAAATATTACAAAGGAAATTAATACTGAAATACAACTATCAAAATACTGCAAAACAACAACAACAACAACAACAACAACATTCGTGGACATCATGGATATCAGGTTAAAAAAACTCTTGCCTTAAAGAGAAGGCTCATTGAGGAAAACTTGAGGTAAGGATATAAAATTACACAATAATATTTAGGTTGCAAAGCATTTATACATATGATGCCTCATAACCATTCTATAAGATAGATACTAGTAGTAGTCTTAAACTATTTTATAGATGAGGAAAGGTTAAAAAATGCTATTTAGTCTCAAAGGCAGGATTTGAACTCAGAACTTCTTAACTCAAGGTCCTACATTCTCTATTTACACTCCACCTCCTCATGAAGGTGTTCATTCATCTGGACAATAAAGCAAAAATTGGAAGACTGAATTAACAGATGGCATTAGGGAATAGTGAAAAGCCTGGCCTGGCTACAAGGAAGTTTTAAGTTGAAGTTAGGCAGTGTGGAGTAGTAAGGAAAGTGAGCTAGGAAGACCTTAATTCAAATGTTTCCTCCAACACTTCCTGATTGTGTCCCTCTAGCTAAGTCCCTTAGCTTCTTTGTGCCTCAGTTTCCCCATCTGTGAAAACAAACATAACAATAGCACCAATCTCCCAGAGTTGTCATAAGGATAAAAGTAGTTTATTTTTGTAAAGTGTTTTACAAACCTTAAAGTGTTATAAAAATACCAATATTATTGTCATTAACTCCCCATCTGTACAATGAGAGGATTAATAGATGTTTTCTATGATCATTTCTGGCTCTAAACGTTTGACACTATTATCATTCCAAGACAGAGATTTTGGTCAAAATATGGTCCCAGGAGGTAAGGCTTTCCCCTCTGAGACATTCTACTCACTCTGTATAAATCTTGTATGTATCTAGTTATATGCCATCTCCTTGCTTAGAAAGGGAGCTACTTGAAGGCAGTATCTTATTTTTGTCATTCTTTGTATACCCAGTGCCCTTGGTATAGAATAAATACTTAATGCTTAATGTCTGACTGATTGATAGAGTCTTGAGTTTAACAGGCATTTAGAGACATTGATTGCCAGGATACATATTTAGTGAGGCTGGAGAGCAGGGGAATTATTATAATCATGAACCCCCCTCCCTCACCACTATATCCTTGCTTTCCCAAGTCTTCTAGAGTTAAGACCCAATTTTTAAAATTTCTATTCTTCTCCCCTTCCCCTTTCTCTAAGGTTTTTTTTTTTTTTTCAGCTCTATAATTGAGACTATAATTACTTCTGGGTGAACACTAAATGTTCTACTCCGGAATCTACCTGACAAAAAGGTATAGGGAAACTATCAGACTGTTTTACACAGCTAACATGGCCTGAGAGCACCACCGTAAATGTGCTCCGTTAGTCTGCAAGAGAGTCTCATTTTTATCGTCTCTCAAAAGGCACCTCGTTTAGGTTACAAAGAGCAGTAAACACACACCATCCTACTAGAGAACCTGCCGGTTGCCATGGCAATTAGCGATCCACGTGCCTTTCTCTTCTTCAGCAGCATCCCTCTTCTGTCTGAATTAAGCCAAAGAAGTTGACTGAGACTCTTAAAACACTGGATTTTCTTTTCACTGAGGGGAAAAAAAATCCAGAGGTTGGTATTGAAGGGATAATTCCAAGATTTCTTAGCAAATATTTTTTAAAATTTTATTTCAAGGTCCAGTATATTGACCAAGTAGTAAAAAGATTTCAAAGCCTATTTAGGCTAGGTTTTTGGTCATTTGGCACAAAGATAATGCCCAGTCAGGTGTATTCTGTGGATTAGTTTGATCCAGAATAGAATAACCTAGGTGGACACTCATCCATAGCAGGAGTACATTTAGAGCTCAGCTCAAATCCTATTCCAGGAGTCTCTGGAAAAAAGCAGCTGGGTCACTGCATAGAACTGCAGATTCTTTTGGAGTGACTTCAACTCTCACTCAGTCCAATTTACATGCAGACAAGGAATTCCTCCTATAGATAACCTGATGAGTCAATTTAAAGCCTCCAGGGAGGGGGACTCCATTATCTTCTCCCAAGGCAGTCTATTCTTTTGCTGAGTCCTGATTGCTACAAAGTTTTTCCTTATATTAACTGAATGAATATATCTCTTTCCATTTCTGTTAATTAAGATTCATTGTATTACATTCTATCCATATTTTTAGCCTGCCAAGACCTTTTTTTTTGAGGGGGAGGGGAGTAAAAATCCCAACTCTATCATCTATATTAATGTTCTTTTCTGTTTCAAATTACTCAGAAATTGGATAAACGTATCACCTATACCTTCACCTAAATCACTGATATTGAACAGGATATGGCCAGGAGAGATCCCTGGGATACTATACTCTAGACCTCCTTCTAGGCTAACAGTGATTCTGATTCTTTGGGACTAATGTCTGATCAATGCAATTACAAACCATGAGTCAAAACTATCCAAAAAGCAATGAACATGAAACTCATTTCCTCCTATAAATGATGAACTGAAAATGTACAGAAACACATGCCAGTTTTAGAAATGGTTAATGTTATCTTGCTTGGACTATGCATGGAGGACCTTATTATTTTTTAAAATTTGTTTAATGTTTAATAAGAAGGATAGATTAATTTTGAAAATGTTAATTAAACTGTTAAATTTTTTTAAAGGAAAAAATGATGACTTTTTAGGACTGGTTCTATTCATTCAGCCAGTCCCATTTATACCCTAATATATGAGCATCTGGACCATATTTCTCCATTTTTTTCTCTATTCTCCACAATTAATCAATCAATAAGCATTTATTCAATCTTTATTATGTGCTAAGCATTGAGCATAAAAGGAAAGACAAAAATAGTCACTACCATTCATGGAACCTCTGTCCAAATATTCATTCAACAAGCATTTGTTGATTGATCATCTTCAATATTCAGGGAATATGCTATGCTAAATTCTGGGGATTCAAAAGCAAAATTAAAAAAAAAAAACTGCTCTCAAAAAGATTACCTTCTATTGGATATACCATTACTTTCACATTCCCTTGGTCTAAGCTGAGGGATGTTAGAGAAAGCATTGTGATTCTCTTTAATCTTGAATATGCTCAAGGAATTCTGAAAAGAGGGTGTGGCCCAAGAAGGTCTAGAAATGGCTCACCCATCTGACATTTCTCTAGTTATGGTTAACCCCACTTTGGCCCCATTTCTAGAGAAGGAAATAGAAGGGTAAGGGAAAGGAAAAGAAAAGTTTATTTTTATTTGAGTAGGCTGGATAGCCCAGGAGCTTTATTTAAAGATACAAAACAGTAATCTATTAAATAATTATTACTGCAAGGGTTCTCCAAACATGTCTTATTTAAAGTCTTATCCTTCACTGTGAGGAAGTATGTGTACTTGCCTCAGGAGGAGAGGGAAAGAAAAGGTAGGGTGATTCTATCATGCCAGAAAGAAAAATGTTTCAAAGACAAATGCACAGTAAGATATCCCTGAGAGATCACTTCATAATCAAGTTGAATCTAAAAACGGAAAAAAATCTTTGTTGGAGGGCCCTTGAAAAGACAGCTCACTAAATCATTGTTGATGGTGCTGAGAATTCATTTAACCATTCTGGAAAATGACTGGGAATGAAGAGAAAGAAAAGTTACTCAAATTTTTCATGCCCTTTGCCCAATACCAAGCTTTGATCCCAAGGTGGTTCTTGGGAATAGGAAAGGGTCCTTCTGTTCTCAGTGGTGTTCCACGTGCTGCCAACATATGAACTCAAGGAATGAATGGCCAAACAGATTCTGGTATAGAAATGTAGTAGATGATGGCTAAAAGTCTAAGGATGAAGTAATTTATTGAGCACAAATGGACTTCAGCTTCCAAAGTGTCATGCAATGGGCTAGGATGATGGATAAACCAGATTGGATTAGGTCTGGTGGGATCTAGAAGCTAGTCCAGACTTTGTCCAAAATCAAATAGATCCCAAAGAGATCATTTAGTCCAAAGCTCTTAGTTTACAGATGAGAGACCTGAGATCTAGGGAAATTATGACTTGCTCTAAATCAGGGGTCCTCAAACTTTTTAAATAGGGGGCCAGTTCACTGTCCCTCAGACTGTTGGAGGGCCGGACTATAGTAAAAACAAAAACTTAATTTTGTGGGCCTTAAAATAAAGAAACTTCATAACCCTGGGTGAGGGGAATAATCGTCCTCAACTGCCGCCTCTAGCCCAGGCTGTAGTTTGAGGACCCCTGCTCTAAATCATATATTTAGTTAGTGGGATAGCCAAGCTAGAATAATCCAAGTTTCCCAACTTCCTTCCTTCCTTCCTTCTTTCCTTTCTTCCTTCATTCCTTCCTCCCTCCCTTCCATAACAACATAAACACTTATTAAATACTGTGGTATTTTTCTTCTTTAAAAATAATAATGGTTCTCTGGGGGAGCAAGCAGGTTTCTTGGGGAGGTTTTCTGGAGGCAGCCTTAGTTGCAGTTGAAAGTAATAATCACCTCAAAATGCAGCCAGGAGATAAAAGTTCAAACATTTATTTTCTCCTTCCAAAATAGCCCGGTTAGTTTTTCTTAGAGGCCTCTCTCTCTCTCTCCTTGGTTCTAAGAGCTCTTGCAGCTTGTCCTTTGCCTCTGCTTTCTTCTGCCTCCAGCCAGCACAAAGATGGACTGGATCTCTTGTCTCCTTCACTTGGGGCTCGGTTAGCTTTCTGGAGAGCCTTTCAGACCAGCTTGGTCTCAGTGGGGGAAGTGCAGGAGCCCAGCCACCACAGTGGTGTGAGATGAAGATGAATCTGGTTGCGCCTCTGAGAGAGTGCTTCTCCTCAACTCAACTGAACTGATGTTCCTTTCTCCATGTAATTCAGCTGAACTCTCTCAACTGGGCTCACTGAAGCTCTATTTATGCTCCTTCTTCGAGAGAGGGATTGTGGGATTCTCCCAGCATGCTCTCTGGCCCTAAAAGCTTCAAGGGAGGTGTGAATTCGGATATCTCATACTAAACCCTGAAATCTCCCAAACGTGTGAATTCCAATGAGTAAAGGTGTGAACACAAGCATTGTATCAATTAGTTCTACTTAGTACCTTGTTTCAGGTTCTGGCCCAAAACATCTCCTTGTAAGATCAGATCAATGACCCTGAATGATGCTAAATTAGATAATTATTGTCTCTATCAACTCTAATGATTTAACAGTTTGTAAAGATTCCAACAAAGTACCTTTTATATCAAGGCTATGGAGAGGAAAGAATGTGGCAGGGAGAAAGAGAATGCCAGTCTCAGAAAGATCCCATATAGAATGGCTGACATATATTTAACTTTCCTCAAAAAAATTCTATTTCCAGAAAATAGAACACCATCGGGCAGTCAGATGGTGCAATGAATAGAGCACAGGGCCTGAAGTCAGGAAAATTCCTTTTTCTGAGTTCAAATCCAGTCTCAGTCACTTATTAGCTGCATGATCCAGGCCAAGTCACCTAGCCCAGTTTGCCTTAGTTTCCTCATCTGTCTAATGAGCTGGAGAAGGAAATGGCAAACCATTCCAGGATTTTAGCCAAGAAAACCCCAAATGGGGTCATGAAGAGTTAAATATGATTGAAAAAAAAAACAAAACTCACAACAGCAACAACAATAAAGATCAGATTAGTAGGGGGAGTTTCCTTAAAGGGAATTCCCTCCAGTAATGAAAATCACAAGTCTAAAGGAACAGATCAGAGAATTGATCCTAAGGCAGAAACAGATCATACTTCACTTTCTACCTACTGAGTCATCCTAGTTTCTCTCTCACTTGGCCCCTTTTCTAAATTGAATCCAGAGGAAGTGATAAGAGAACACCAAAGGAAGGATTTATGAAAGGTGATCCATCACCCAAGACAGACTCCAACCATAAGCATTACTTTGTGCCTTCTATCCCACTGAACATATTTCTCCGACAACATCAGCAATTACTCACAAGAACAGGAAGTAAGTCCTCCCTCAAAGTGGAAATGTGTCACTGACATGCTTCAACTAGCTGAACATTTTCAGGAGCACAACAACAGAGGAGAGATGCAATCATGGAATCATAGATTTCTCCACCTTCTGGCTTCTTTTCGAGTGTCGGCTGAATGCTGCTGTCTGGAGTACTGAAAGCCTTTCCTAGTCCCCTTAATCACACTGCTTTCTTTCTGCTGATTATTCCACTTTATCTTGTCTATAGTTTACTTGTCCTTAGCTTGGCCCCATTGGACTATGAGCTCATTGAAGACAGGAATTTTCTTTTACCTTTCTTTATATCCTTAGGGTTTAACACAGTGTCTGGCACATAATAGGTGCTTGATAAATATTTATTAATTGACTGATGGACTTCTGAGATGATCCAGTCCAGGCTTGTTTTGTTCTCTCATTTTTTCCCCCTTCTGATTTGATTTTTCTCATGCAGCATGATGAATATGGAACTATGTTTGGAAGAATGGCGCATGTTTAGCCTATATTGCTAACTTGGGGATGGGGAAGGAGGAGAAAAATTTGGAACATGAGGTTTTCTAAGAATGAATGTTGAAAACTAACTTTGCATGTATTTGGAAAAATAAAATACTATTAAAAAAATAAAATAATGACACCCCAGACAGGATAAAGAATGGAGGTTTTCCACCAATGCTATTTGTTTTTCATCCTTCATTTTTGGAGAGAAACAGTATCATCACAGAGTGATGTCTTGCTTGGTGAGTAAACTAGATTTAAGAGAGACAGAATTACTTTGCAAGTGAACACAAAGTCATCAGTCTCACTCTCTTTCCCAGAATCAAGTGCAAGAAAAAGTCAAGACAATTAGCCATGCCCTAGAATGATGACCTTGCTTCTTTGATGTCTTTTCTTGAAGCATTCTATAGCACCTGCCTCATGGCCACTGAAATAAATTTAATAGCTAAAATAAAGAAGTCCTGAATCATTCAGGACAAGAGTTTTAAAGTGTTTAAAAATGAGACTTTTACAAAAGTAAAAAGGATTCTCAAAATCCCTTGCATGGTGAGTGGTTATAAGGGCTCATCAAATGGCTGGGATTACTCACCAATATCCCTGCCTGAGTGGCTTCACAGGGGATAGCCAAGACCCTCCTGGATTAATGATTAGCAGAGAAACTCCAGAGTGATTGTGGTTTGAGGCAACTAAAGGCCATAGATTTTGGAGCTGGAAGGGATATTAGGTTTTCTAGTCCAACTCTCATGTTTATGGAGGAGGAAAATTAGGTTTGAAAAACTAATACGAGGTTCACTTGCAAAGTAACAGAACCAGGAGCTTATCTCAGATGTGAATTCCAAGGGCAATGCCTTTTCTGGTCAACCAGTCAACAAGTATTTTATTAATTGTTACTCTGTGCCAGACTGGGAAAATGAAGAAAGGTAAATATACAATAGTTGCATTCTCTGAGAGAAAATATGCATACAGCCCATGTCAAATGCCAAAGTCAAAGCAAAGTACCAAAGATAGACTGGAGGTACTATCAGAGGGATTCCCATACTTATAAAATGACTTGCTAACAAAGAGTCAGGGGCAGATCTGGAACTCAGGTCTCCCAGGCTCCAATTTTAGCTCTCTATTCATTATTTTAACCTTTATGCCCCCTAACTTCTGAGCAACTTTATAGTTTCCTTAAATCAAGCAAAACTTCAGGAAATGTTGATTCTATGATTCTGAATTTTAATTTCTCTACATACAATTTTATTCTACAGAAAACTAACCTCAACTTTAAATCAGATGTAAGAACAAAACAAACCCAAATTCAATGGACATCATAATGTCTGCCTTTTGGTCAAAGTCAAAATTTTTTTTGATATGTCAACCTCATTCATATGCACCTAAAACAATCTGATTTTAAGACTTATTTGCCAACCTGAAATATTAATTCCATTGCAAGCAAAATATCCTGAAGTTTGATTAAAAAAAAAAAGAAGAAGAAGACTCTCAGGGGAAGCTAGATGGTGCAGTGGACAGAACATCAGTTATAGAGTCAAAACGACCTGAATTCAAATCCAACTTCAGATACTTAAAAAATACAAGCTTGTGTGATCCTGGAAGTCACTTATTCCCAAATGCCTCACCAAACAAAAGAAAGACTCTCTTAAAAGATTCCATAAGAGTGTTTCATATATACGATGAGAAAAAAGCAAACCCTAAGAGTAGAAATATCCAACAATTTTATTGTTCTTGAGTTTTGTTTTTTTGCTGAGGCATTTAGGATTAAGTGACTTGCCCAGGTTCACACAGCTAGGAAGTGTTAAATGTCTGAGACAAGATCTGAACTCAGATCTTCCTGACTTCAGGGCTGGTGTTCACACTGCTCCTTTTGAGTTGTTTTTAGTCTTGGCCAACTCTTTGTGATCCTGGTTGGGGTTTTCTTGGCAAAGATACTACAGCGATTTGCCATTTCTTTCTCCAATTTAACAAAAGGGAAACAGTTTAATTAATTATGGTACAGTATTGAATGCTCCAAAAGTCTTAGTGCAGGTTTAGAGTGTAGAGTGGCATTTTGGGACTCCTGAACTAAAAGGATAACACAAGCAAAAAAGACTACTAGTAAAGAAGAATATATATAAATATGGAAAGAATTTTATGAAATAATACAACAATTTTTTTTAAAAGCAATGTGATAGATGCTTTTAAAATTTTTGTCAACTTTTTGTAGTGACAAGGAACCAGAAATTGAGTGGATGCCCATAAGTTGGGGAATGACTGAATAAGTTATGATACATGAATGTAATAGAATATTATTGTTTTATAAGAAATGATGAGCAGGATGATTTCTGAAAAGTCTGGAAAGACTTACATGAACTGAAGCTGAATGAAATGAGCAGAACCACGAGAACATTGTATATAATAATAACAAAATTATGTGACGATCAACTGTGATGGACGTGGCTTTTTTCAAGGTGAGTCAAGGCAATTCCAATATACTTGTGATAGAAAGAGCCGTCCATATCCAGAAAGAGAACTATGGAGACTAAATGTGGTTGGAAGCTTATTTTCACCTTTTATGTTGTTGTTGTTTGTTTGCTTGATTTTTTGACTGTCATCATTTTTTTTTCTTTTGATCTGATTTTTCTTTTTGCTTAGCATGACAAATATGGAAATATGTTTAGAAGAACTGCACACATTTAACCCATGTCAGATTGCTTGCTGTCCTGGGGAAGGAAAAAAGGGGAGGAGATGGAGAAAAATCTGGAACACAAGGTTTTGCAAAAGTGAAAGTTGCATGTATCTGGAAAAATTAAATATCATTTAAAAAAAAGCCCACAATCCAATATTAAAGTGAAAAAAATTAATACTTGGCAAGTTGAACAAGTTGGTGTGGTAAAAAAAAAAAAAAATCTTCAAACCTAAACAACAAAAAAACTCCTCACCTAGAGAACTTCAACTCAGTCAAGTGAACTCTTAGCTATTTCTCCCCACTTGATTCTAGAAGCTTTTCCAGATGAGATCTATGGGTTCCAAGAGTATCTCTACATCATGCTGAAGCATCAGCCTTGAATGGACTCTAATGGAACAATTAAGTTTTGATCATTTTCCCCTCCTAACTCTTAGGGAAAAAAACAAACTATTTTTGGTATATCTCCCCCTCTCTACCCCCATCCCCTTGCCCAGAATAGTACCAAGAAAATGACAGGTGTTTATTTTTTTTAAACAAATTTTGATATTTCACCAGGCTTGTTGAAATAATTTGGGTTACTATTCTCATAAACTCTACTGACTTGAATTGGTGAAAAAGGTATAAACTAGGCCACATTAACAATAATTAAATTTGAAAAGAAGGCATATGCTAATACCCCAAGGTATTTTTTTAAAGGAAATTCTATCTTATGACTCACCTCAATGATTAACTTAAAAGTTATGTTTAGTTAGTTATGTTAGTAATTCTTTTTAGACTGCTTTATGAAAATCTTCAGCAACTTTACATTTAAATTAAGTCAACAAAATCATCAAGGACTCTTAACACTTTCACTCCTTTCAATTCATTCTTTCTCTTCACATAATTACTGGTACTGATTTTCCATTCCCAGGATCATGGATCCCAAATTTATAGGTGGGCCCCTTCTTTTGAACTTTTCTCTTACCATCAAGGAGACCTAGATGGAAGTTCTGGGAGCAACAAGGAGGCCAGCGATATCAGATTGAAGATTATATGGGGTTGGAGGTAAAAGTGTAATAAGACTGGAAAGGAAGGAGCAGGTCTGGGTGTGAAGGACTTTGGATGCCAAACAGAAGATTTTATAGCTGATCCTGGAAGCCACAGGGAGCCACTGGAATTTACTGAATGGGAGAGGTAACATGGTCAGATCTTCACTTTTAGGAAGATCAACTTGACAGCTGAGTCATCCTTGGCGTCATCCTTGTCTCCTCTGTTACTCATCTCACATATCCAATCAATTGTCAACAGCTACTCTGTGCAATTACTAAGTAAAGTCTCTGCCCTCCTTATAATTCTATTGATTAAAACATAGACTAAGACAAAAATTGGCTACGATGGCCATTGGTAAAGGCAGGAATCAGGTTGACAAAATAATGAATGCACTTAATAAAATGCTTGCTGAATGAATCTCTGGAATAAGAAATGTGCAGGAGCATTAATTTGATAGATAATAAAAAGGGGCTGAAGAAGTAGTCAACCCAAAGGAAAAGCAGCAAAATAATAAAACTCATTTGTCAAAAGATTTGCAAGCCATAGATTGCCTCATGAAAACATGTTCCCAAATGCTTATAATAAGAGAAATGTGAATTAAATTAATTCTATGGCTTCAAATCACTTCAGGCAAACTGGTAAAGAGGGGAACTCCATTTTGTTAGTGGGACTATGGGAAGACAGGCACACTGGTGATGTTAATGGCATATGAATGTAATATTATGGTGCAATAAGAAATGATGAACAAGAGGTATTCAGGAAAACATGGAAAGATTTGTAGGAGTCGATGAAGACTGAAATCAACAGAACCAAAAGAACAACAGACCCAATGATAACAATACAAGTGAAAAGATAATTAAAAGGAAGTTGAATTCTGAATAATGGAAAAATTATTGAAGGCCCTTAGCTAACAAAACAAACACATCACTTATGGAAATGAGGGAGACTTCTAGTACAGAATATTGTATACCTTATAGAAAAGATTTGCAATTGTATGCTTTTGTTTTAATACAGATGATAGTCTAACGAGTTGGGGAAGAGTAAAGAATGACTTGCAACCTAAACAAAAGCTATCAATAAAATGTGCAATTTTTGAAAATGAGTTGTGATCCTTTCTGACTTTGAAAAGAAACAAATGTTATGGAAATCCCTATAAATAATGTATAGCCCAATCCCCAAAGCTCATCTTAGCCAAATTAAAATGCTTTCAAAAATAGTGGTTTTGCAGTAGTGGTATAAGGCAGAACTTAAATTTTTTCCACTCACAACCTTTTTTCATCCAAGAAATTCTTACATGATCCTGGATATATATATAAAATAATATATATGTTATATATATTAATATATTAAAAATATATAAAAACATAATGCATTTTTATATTATACAAATATATATTTACATTATATTAATTATCATTTTATTAAATTATATAAATAGATATATAAATATAATATATTATATATGAATATAATTTATATATATAAAATTATATAGAAATATAAAATATATAAAAATATATATTGAAATAATATATATTATATAAAATAGGTATACATCAAAATATTTACTGATAATAAAACACATTTATTTTAAACAATTCTTTGGTATATATATAATTTTATCTTTTATTAAAGATGAAAGGAAATTTGCATGCTAATGAGAAGGATATGCTTGTTTATTTTTACATACGAAATTAAATCTTGGTGGAATTATTTGATAACTTTTTACTGTAGACAAATTATTCGTGACCCCCACATTCAGTTACCTGACCCAATATGGGTTGTGACTCACAGTTTAAGAACCTTTGCCCTATTCCACAACCACAGCCCACAATTGCTGCAGTGGAGGAAGGGTTAGGGAAAGAAAGAGGGAGGGAAGAGGAGAGGAGGGGAAGGAGAGAGAGAGAGAGATTTCTTTTTTTAAAAAGTGCTTAAATGAACTGTGTAATGTAAATAATGAAATCATACACCGTTAACATCATGAAAGATAGTCACATTCTTCATTGGCACTAGGCACAACAGAGAGATATAGGATGCAATGAATAGAGAGCTGGCCTTGGTATCCGGGGACCTTCTTCAGACACTTACTAGCTCTGTCATACTAGGCAAATCATTATCCCTAAAAAACTAGGTGGGGCAGTAGATAAAACACTGAGACCTGGAGTCAGGAGGACCTGAATTCAAATCAGCTTCAGGCATTTATTAGCTGTGGGATTCTGGGGAAATCATTTAGTCCTGTTTCCCTCCATTTCCTCATGTGCAAAATCAACTAGAAAAGGAAATGGCAAACTACTCCAGTATTTTTGCCAAAAACACCTAAAATAAGATCACAAAAAGCCAAGCCTGACTTAAGAGAAATGATTTAACAACAATTATTTAACTTCTCCATGTCCTAGGCAACTCTTAAAGGCTATAAATTTCAGAGAAGATGCTATCTTTATTTATCAAGATATCAAGGGAGAGAATGTTCACATTAAGTTGTCCACATAGAAGAAATTACAGATCTGACTACCAAAAAAGGGGAGAAGGAAGGGAAAATTATTAATTCTTGTTAGCAAAGTAGGGAATGACAAGGTACTGATTGTGACTTCAGAAGACCTGGCTTCAAATCCTTCTTCTGATACTATATCTGATTGTAGGCAAGTTAGTTTCATCCCCCTGGGCCTTAGTCTCCTAATATATAAAATGCAGATGGTTCAGAAGGCTTCTAAGTTTCCTCTCAGCTCCAGACCCAGGATCTCATGATTTTATAAAATAAACATTCACACTGGTTTACTCTTCTAAAATCCCAACTAATCTCCCCTTCTTTTTTTTTTTTTAAATTGGAAACTTTCCCCAACTCCTCTTAATTCTAGTCCTTTCTTTTTATTAATTATTTCCTATTTATCTTGTATAAAACATATTTGTATAAATTTGTTTGCATGTTGTCTTTTTCAATAGATTGTGGGCTCCTTGGGGGGGAGGGGGAAGAACAGTTTTTTTCCTCTTTCTGTGCTTAGCACAGTGTCCAACAAAGAGTAGATGCTTAATAGATATTGACTGATGATATTAAAAAAGTGTACAGCATCAGTTATGTTTCTATTGGAAATATCTCTTAGCGCTGTAACTTGCCACATGGGTGGCAATTATAATTTTTTTCTAAAGGAAAAAAAAAAGCATCCAGGGTGCCAGATGTAAGCATTATTTTCCCATACACCAAAAGAGTAGTGGTTTCCATAATGGATGCCAACAGTTCTAGAAGAGACTCACCATATTACAGATGATTAAACCACCCAGGGCCTGAGAAACAGCCTTCTCTCCCCTTTACCTTTCTTGCCCACACATACAATCCTTTTCAAGCCCCAACAATTCTTGAAATAAGCTTTAGGGCAAGTCAGTCACTATTTCTAAATTATAATAAGTAGCAGATGAAGCCAATGTTGGCAGAAATAAGCATCCTTCTCTCTCTTCTATCTCTTTATCTTTCTCTTGCTTTCTCTTTCTCCTTTCTTAAGCAGAACCCCTTTTCCAGATCAAAGTAGAGAAGGGTAACACCCTCCTTATTTAATAGTCTTGGACCATTTCTGAATGTTGACTGTCTGTCTGTCAATCAAATGATCTTCAACCTTCCTTACTCATGAGAAACTGGGTTGAAAGCATCACATCAAAACAAGTCCAGACACAGGCTCCCTGGGTGTCCCTTTCAACAGTCAGCACAGCTGAAAACACCAACCACTGTCTCCACAGTAAAGGCGATTACAGTTCAGCTGGCCCATAGACCACCTGCAAGCCAGAACTCTAAAGCTCAGCAAATAGAGAGCTCTGAAGAAAAAGGAAATGCATTAACATCTGGGATAAGAAGATCTGGATTCGAAACCTAGCCATCTATTATTTATGACCTGTTTGATTTTGACCAAGTCCCTTCCTTCGAGCTTCAGTTTCTCCATTTGTAAAACTAAACACTTGAACTAGTTGATCTCAAAAGTTCCTTTTCAGATCTAAATCTATGATCTGAAGAAGCTGGTTATTGTACATGACGTCCCAAAAGTGTTGGAGCTGTTTGCTTGCAGTAAGACTTTGGAGATACTCTGTGTAAAAATTACATACATATATGTGTGTGTGTGTGTACAAATATATACATATACATATATAAATCCTAAAAGAAACTTATTTATATTCATTCTTCTAAAGCGACTGAAATGAAAACTGAGAATGGAGTTAAAATTTTTTTTAGGAGAATGAGAAAGCAATTACATGCTATGTATAAGGAAAGGAATGAAGTTCAGTTTAACATCCAGTTGAAAAGTGAAAGGTATAGGGCCAAATTGCTTGCTCAGCAATTTGTCAGCCAGAGTCAGGAACTTAAGAGCTGGGTTGGGGAGGGACCATCTAAAGTAATCAATTCAACACACATTCATTAAACACCTACAATGTAGTATGACATTGTAAAGCAAAATAGGCACCTGAGATTCAAAGATAGTGAATCACTTCCTGTGCCCTCAAAAGACTTAAAGTCTTGTAGGGAAATATAAAACATCTGCACAGATAAATAAAGCAAGTTTATACACACAGTGATTTTTCTGTTTGTTTGCCCCAGGTTTGTGATCTATCTCAGTGATGCAGGGGAACTCCCTATAAAGAAACTGCTTTCATGAAGGCAGATTTGCACTTGTTCTAAAATTTATAGTCTTACAAAGCTGCCTGGGGCACTGTGAAATTGACTTGCTCAGGATTAAACAGCCAACATGTGTCTGAAGAAAAATCTCTGCCAGGTCTCCTGGACATTAATAAGTCTTTTTTTTTTTCTAGGAGTTTCTTTGTAAACAGAAGAATTGCAGGAAGGAAGATCACTTAATTGGAGAAAAAATGCAGAAAAGCTTTGTATAGAATCTAAACCTTGATTCTATGAGGTGGGAGGAGAAGACAAAGGGAAATTACCTTGCTAAGGCACACAGGAGACAGAGAATGTCACATGCAGAAAATACCTACCAGATCAATTTGATCAGAACAGAAACTGATTAAAGAGATAACAGGAAGCAGAACAAGATGGAAAAGTAGTGAGTCCTGTACAATCACTAAGGCACAGGTGTAGTCGTCACTGGTTGGGTTAAATTGCAGGAAGGCAAGGGTTCCATAATATTAATTAGTCATAAGGGACAGTATTGTAAGCACCAAAAATTTCTTATTACTTGTGACTCACTGAGGGTGAAGTGACTTGCACAAGTTCACGCAGCTAGAAAGGGGCTGAGGTCAGATTTGAATTCAGGAAGATCAATCTTCCTAACCCAGATGCTCTGGGGGCTAGTTAGATGGCTTCTAAGATTCTTTAAAATAAAATGAGATCTTTGTAAAAATTTGGTACAGAGCACTAAAGTAAAAAGGTAAATAAGTGGTACACAGCAGGTATAGTGCCTGACATATAGTAGGTGCTATATAAATGCTCATTCTCTTCCTTTCCCTTAAGCTCTAAATCTGTGAATATTTTCCAATGTTCATAAAGCCCCTTTCAGATTTTCCCACATATGAAGAGGCCAGAAATCTGGCTAAACTAGTAGTGATCATCATCAATCCTGTCTCACCTGAATCTCTGTAATGTCACAAATTTTCAACATTTATTGTCTCATTCATTTTCTGAAGTGGGCTAATACACACAAAGCCAACTCCATAGCTGGTTGTGACAATCCAGTGACAATATCTAACAGAATGCATTGTCAATTGAAAGCACTATATAAACACCAATTATTATTAGTAATTGTTTCTTCTATAAAATAATAAATTACTTAAAGGCTGAAATAGTTAAATTACTTCTTTTTATCCTCCTCGATTCTTTGTAGTGTACTTGATAAAACAACAAATTCTCAATATAAAATGTTTGGAATATGTGTTAGTAATTAAAACTCATAAATTAGTATCAATAAAACATTTATCTATTTTAGTCAATTGATAACCATTTAAGTACCTACTATGTGCCAAGTGCTTAAAAAAACCTATGCTGTCAGCGAATCTTTTATTTCTAGCTTATTTACTAATCCAAAAATAACTAACAAGATAGAAAGGATAAGTTCTACAAGTGTCACCTCTCATCCACCAATGCAGAGAGAGAGCCACTGCCTAGCTCATGGTATGATTCCTTTTCTAATCTAATGAAGAAACTCTTCCATCTGATTCACTGCTGGATGATTCACTGTTCTGTGTATTCTCACCAGCTCCATCAACCCTCTCCCAACAAAGAGAAACACAATTAAGAAAAGCAGGGTTTGCTAAGCAGTGGCTTGTATCTATGGGAAAATGCTAGGTAGGCATCTTCAGCACTGCCAGGTGGATTGCAAACCTGAACAGCAGTCCCAGAAATTGACAGTGAAGAGAACGCTACTTCCTATTCCTGGTGAATTTCATATTGACTTTTTAAAAGTGGTCCCTACCAGAAAAAAAAGGAATAAAGTAAAAATGCCCAGCACAGAACAAAAGAAAACCTACACAAAAATAAAGATGAACAGTTATGAATATAATGTCTTCAATTATTATACATGGTTTCTTGAAATGGAAATGTATTGTTATATATTTTGAATCCTCCTTGATGTTCTGCTGGGCATGTAAGTTTTTTTTTTTTTTTTTGTCTTTTTCTTTCTTTCTATTTTCTGTTTTTTCTTATTTTGTGTTAAGTTTAAAAAAAATAAAAACATTTATTTTTTAATGTCCCCTATATTAGCAAAAGGAACACAGACCTGAATTGTGATGTGAAGTTCCTTTCAACCCCTTTCATTCTGCCAACATATCTATTTATACCAAGCATTCTTAATCTGTCATAGACCCTCTGGCAGTCTACAGATCCTTTTTTTCAGAATAATGATTTTAAATGCACGAAATAAAATACCTACATTGACAAAGAAAATCAATTTAATTGAAAAAAGTTATCAAAATATAGGGGAGGGGGAAGTTTAGAGACTTCACATTAAGAATCCCCATTCTTGCTCTACTGTGCACATGGCAATATTTCTTCCCCATTTTTAAATTTTGTATTTTAATTTAAAATAAAAATAGATTATTTTTTTAAAAAGGTACCCCTTTTCTATGCAATTAACATCAATCACCCAGAAGATACCTAGGGCTGAACCAGTTTCACCAAGATGAGTTCACAGGCTACATACAGGTTTGACTATAGACGTGTAACAACAACTTCCCAATTAGTCTATTATGTAAGAAACAGTATCACCTGTTCAACCCCCACACTTAAAAGGGAGAAGTTAGGGCTACAATGTTTAATACGATTGTTTATCTCTTTTTAGCAAAGTTAGATTGTTCTAATGCTTAAAAATGCCTCCCTTTTTACCTCTACTTCTCAGAATCCCTAGCTTCCTTCAAAGCTTGGCTCCAGAGACACTTCCATCCCAATTCCCCCAAAGGTTAGAATGCCCCTTCTCAGACTCTTAAGGGTACTTGGTATATTTTGTATGAGCTTATCTGTATACATGTTTTTCTCTTATAAAATGTAAGCCTCCTGAGGGCAGGGAGTTTCCTCTTTTTTAATTTTTGTACTCCGAACCTCCAATACAGTATCTGGCAAGAAGTGGGCATTTAATTCTTGATGCTTAATGAAATGAAGCTAAAGCATATTCCTGGTACATAGGACCATAGATTTGGGGCTAGAAAGGATTTCAAGGGCTACTTTGCTTGAACAACCCTTTGATTTTACAGATGGGGAAACTGAGGCACAGGGGGCTTAAGTGATCTTTTCTGAATCACACCAATACTAAGAAGTAGAAGCAACACTTGAAGTTGAGTCCCCAGATTTCATATCCAGAACTCTTTTCCAATCGCACCATTTATTTTAAGACTTTCCCACTCAGGTTGCATGTAAGTAAATGCTAAGTTAGACCCAGCCACTGGCTTAGTGAACACAGCCTATTCAAATCCAGCCTGTTAATTCCTATCTATGTGACCTTAGGCAATGGATGCATTCTTAATGGAAGAAAACTGAAATCTTGTTAGTTCAGAAAAAAAAAAAAACTTCAGGTAATGTTAATTTAATCTAAATGAAATTCAGCAAAAATTTTAAATGTGGAACAGTGGCAGATCTATGTTGATAGAGAGAATTTCCTTGATAGAAGTTCTTACCTATCTGGACATCTGGACCTCCAGAGTAAGAATTAGGGGCAAGGCAGGAAGGATTAGATAGATGAGAGAACAGAGAAAGCCTTTTGCCTTTCTGCTCAATATCACACAACTAGGCAACAGAAGAATTTGGCCTAAATCTTTTGACACCTTGTCTATCCACCACCATGCTGCTATACAGTCATAATTTATAGACCTAATTATAGCTATCTTCTCTGTAAACTTTCTGTTAAAACCTGATGTCAATAACTAGAGAATGCAATCATTCCTTTGCATCCATCAAGAAGACCTGAGGTACTATGATGTTCTGATCCTTTCTTGCTTAAAGATGAAATTGCTTTTTTTTTGTAGTTTTAATATAATAATATTTTCCCAATTTCTAGACAGTTGATATTCAAGCATCATTTATGTATTTTCTCACTTAAAGATGCAATTACTTTGTGATTTTAATTTAATAGTATTTTGTCAGTTTCTTGACAACTGATATTCAAGCATCATGTAGGTAATACCGCCATGTTTACCAGAACATTTGATTACACAAACTTTATTGACAACCATGATTATTAACTTACATTCACAGGGCTTTTCTTATTGCCTGTTCCTCCCTGCCCCCTCCATAATATAGCCACACACAGAAAACCTGTTTTATTTAAATATCTCCCAGTGGATTGGCAGAAGGGATTTCCTCACTTCTTGGAAATTGCTTCTAGCAATGAAATCACAGGTCTAATTTTGTTCTCTTCAAGCAACCAAGTAACCAGTTCCACTTGTATCTCGCAATACACCAGGCAAAATGAATTCAATATGACATTTAGGAGGGATCAAAAGTGCTGTGAGTGAACTGACATGGATAGAAATTCTTGAGAGAATGGAAACTCTATAAGGGCTTAGAGAATATCAGAGTTGGGAAGCTGTGTTGGTAAAAAAAAAAAAAAAAAAAATTAAGAGTCAAGTGACCAGCCCAAGATCACACAGGCATAAATAAGAGAGACCAGACCGCCATACCATCTGTCATCAAATCCAAGTCTCTATTCACTCTACATAATCTGCCATTCCATTAAAACTAACCATATCAACAGTCCAAGAAGATGTGTTGGGTGTGAAGTCAAAAGAACTTTGCTATGGCTCTTACTTCTGACATAACACACATGTGATTATGGCCATATCACTTTAACCTCTCACAGTTCCTCATCTGAAAGGTAAAAGAAGGTTGGATTGGGGATGATCTTTGTCCCAAAACAAATTTATTATTAATGATATGGGTGGCATCTCAATTATTAGGACAATTTTGTAATAAGAGTTTTGCCTATAAAGAATGAATTGTGCAAGAGACCTAATGTCAAGGACAGATGGCCCAAATATTTCATTTCAACCTTGCAATGGGGCAATTAGATGGCATCATAGCACATGGAGTGCCAGGCCTGGAGTTAAGAAGACTTATCTTCTAGAGTTCAAATCTGGCCTCAGACACTTACTAGCTAACCAGGCTAGTTATTTCACCCTGTTTGCCTCAGTCTCCTCATCTGTAAAATGAACTGGAGGAGGAAATGGCAAACCACTCTAGTATCTTTGCCAAGAAACCCAATCATTCCCCCAAAAAAGGATCATAAAGAGTTGGACACAACTGGACAACAACCTTTGCAATAGACTGAGAAGTAGCATGATTTAGGGGAGTGAATCTCAAATTTAGATAAGAGGTAAAATTCTAGTTATTCCCCTCACTATCTGTATCACTATGGACAAGTGACTCTTTATAACTCAGTTTCCTCATATGTAAAATGAGATGGTTGGGCCAGATGGCTTCTAAGTCAAGAAAAGGAAAATAACAATGGAGACCCAACCACAGATAATGGAGACAAAACAAAGAGTGGAGGTGCAGATTAATCAGAAATAAAGCTGAATGATGGAAGGCAAGATTTTAGAAGAATCTGACCATCAGAATGAGGTCCCTGAATTTGACCTGACAAGCATCTGGAACCATTATAGGCTCTTAGTCAGAAGAGTGACATGATGGTGTTTCAGCAAGACTCATATAATGTTGGTCTGTCTGCAGATGGGCCGGAGATGGGTCATCACGATGGAAGTCAAAAAGGTGATTAGGTTCTCTTATTACTAAAGTCAGATTTAATAGGAAGTTTACTATAATAAAGGGAAGGGACTACAGATCAATCAAGAAATTATTGATGTCATCTAGATATGGTATAATCATGGCTGGGGGAAAGAAAGAAGAAAGTACTATAGAAAGATTTCAAAGAAAGAACCAGCAGGATTTAGTGAATTTCTGGAACTATTCTGTTTTATTTATCTTATATAATAATCTCACTCCCACTGACATCATAGTTATTTGTTTACTGGGCTAATTCTCACTCCCATTACATGATATACCCAGAGGTTCTTCAGGGATGGTAACCTTTTTGACTTTCATATACCCATTCCTTAGAAAGTAAGACATTTTAGAAACGTCTATAGAATTGTAAATAGTAATAATGTTAATAGCTGATACACTGAAGATTTACAAGATGTTTTACAAATATTATTGTTTCTGAGCCTCATAACAACCCTGAGAAGGAGATTCTCTTAATATCCCCATTTTACAAAAGAAGAAACTGAGGCTGAAAGAGGTGAATGGAGTAACAAGTTGGAGGTATACCTAGATTCTACTTTCACCATTGATGGATAACACTGGGAAAATCACTATTTTTTTCTTTTTTGATTTAGTTTTACCATCTTTAAAATGGAGGCAACATTGCTGTTGCAGTCTCATTTAACCTTAAAGATATTAAAAATGCAAAATGAGACCAAAGGTCAAGTAGCTATTAATTGTCTGGAGGGAGAGAGAAGAAAGAACAATAAAATGAAATGGAATTTTCTATGATGATAATGGCCAGTTTTGGTCCAGAGAAGGAACAATGGGTGAAGAATAATGCATGTACAGTCAGATATGGTGGTGTTTGATTTTGCTGAACTTTTTCTCTCCCTTTTTAAAAAAAAAGTCTATATTACAAGAAATAGTTTGATGGGCCAGGGAAAAGAGAGAGACTCATTCAGAAATGAAGATGATACAAAAAATGAAAGTGTCAATTAAAAGAGAAATAAATCAGATGGCAGAACAGGAGATGCAGAAAACAGTCTGCAATTACATGAAGGTTATAAGCCTGGGGGCTAGAAAAATGGCAATACTACTAACAGATCCGAGGAATTTATTTTCATTCTGTCTGGACTCATTACACAAAAGTGTCCACTGAGGAGTTTGCTCATAATTAAGTCTCCTGCTGCATTCAAAATGAGGAGCACTAGACTGAAGGCAAGATCTAGATCCACTTGGCCACTCACTAGCTGGACGACTTTGGACAGGTTCACAGAACTCTGAGCAACAGGCCCTAGCCAATGTGTAACTGTTTCCAACTAATCCCTGAATCTGTCAGCTTATTAATGAAAGTAGTTCCCTTCAGTGCTTAAAGGCTCACTACCAAAGAAATCCGGCTACTCAGCCATTTAATTTCTTTAAAAACTGCCTAAGACACTGTTAGGGTACAAGTCATACCCAGGGTCACACAACTACTAGGAGTCAGAAGAGGGCCTGGAACCCCAGCTTTTCAGATTCAAGGAAAGCCCTTTATCCACTACAGAGAGCCACCCATGTCAATTATCTGACTTTGCCTCAGCTTTTCAGGAAAAGCACTTACAGTATGGAGGCAGGTACACAGCAGTAAGATTTCAGAAATACTCAAGATATGAAAGAACTAGATTAGATTCTAATTATGGATAAATGTGCCCTACTTAATAACAGAGGAATTCAACAAAATGGCATGGTATCATCTATTGCATAATTTCTGGGGCTTATAGAATTTATTTTAAAAGGTGAGTGTTCTAGTCTTGTCAGTTAAGGACATTTGCAGAAACTGAGTAAAAATCTAGATTGTCTTGGGATCTGGCACGTATTTAGTACTGATTTCTATACAAATTTGTCAAATAATAATAATACCACTTATGTAGTGCCCACAATATGCCAGGTACTATGCTAAGCACTTCACAACTATTATATCATTTGATTCTCAAAGCAAATGCTTGAAGCCAGGGATTTGGGGAGAGCTTAGGTCACCTTATTTTAAACATAAATTTCTAGTGCTCAAATGGGCCAGGGCTATATTAATCTCTTGAAAACTGAGAGAGAAAATAATTCCCATCCCATCCCTCTCCTCAGGTATTTCCATTGTATCTATAATAAAGTATCAATTCTGAAATGACCAGATAAATAAGAACTGGATACATGCAAAATTATAAGCCATTCTTCTCATCCAGGAAGTTTAAATAAACATGAGACCTCACGTAAGTAAGAACACTGGGAATAGGGAAGGGGAAGGAAGCAAATGGTCAAACAGTTGTATCTCAGAATAATTCTTTTCCACCTCCACTCCTATTCTGTATGGGTGTAATGGTACGACCCTAGGGACTGCTCTACCTTTTATGTGCCTGTCTGAAGAGAGGCACAGGGAGCCACAGAAGAGCTTCAGTGGAGGAATTACCTTTGAGTGGAGATAAAATCTTTTTCAGGAATTTCATTTTGACAGCTGAGTGGAGCATGGGTCAGAGAAGAAGGGGACATACATGATAACAGGGAGACCAGTCAGGAGACTATTGCAATTTTTCCTAATGAGAGGTAACAAGGGCCTAAGTTAAAGTAGAGGGTGTGAAAATGGAAAGAAAGAGGTGGATGAGAGAGATAGTCTAGAACTAGAAATCAAAGAGATTTGAAAGCTGACTCTATTATAGACATCTATAATGTACAATGGGCAGCTGGGTGATACAGTGAACAGACTTGGAGTCAAGAAGACCCAAGTTCAAATCTGGCCTCAGAGAGTTACTAGCTGTATGACCTTGGGTGAGCCATTTTACCCTATTTGACTCAGTTTCCTCATCTTTCAAAGGAGCCGGAGAAGGAAATGGCAAATCACTCTAGTTTCTTTGCCAAGAAAACTTGAAATGGGTCATAAAGAGTGGGACATGACCAAAAAACAACAGAACAACAACAATGTACAAAATCCAAACCCAGGCCAAGGACAAAGGACAAATGCCAATCGCCAGAGGCTCCAGACTGGGGGGATATAGTAATTAGATACTTACTGTATCAAAATAGCTTAATGAAAATTAGTTGGTAAAGAAACGGCTAAGTTACCATAAGCAAACTTACTATAATTCTATCAAACAAAATCACCAAATTCATTAATATGCAAAACTTTTCATTGACCCCAGGCTCAACTCATCACAGAACTTCATTCATTTTATAGCTATTGAAACAGGAAGTTCAATTTCCACTGTTATACTCTCAGTTTTAATGAAAATTCCTGTTTGCCTCAAATTGATTTATTTTTGACCTGACCTCAGTTCTTTAAGGACACCAGGTATACTGCTCTTGGTTTTTTGAAAGCTCATTGGTATCCCATAGCCTAGGGAGAGATCATTAGTGAACAAAGGTGTGTAACTGTAATGATGATAGGGCTGAAAAGTGATCCAGCCACTGTAAAAAACTCCAAAAGTCACTACACTGTACATATCCTAGGATTCATCTTTTAGATCTGTCTATATGTGTGTACAGATGTATGCACACATATGTACCAGTATACACACAGATATAATACTTGCTGTTTTAAATACTTTCCCCTCTGTCTTTGAACACACACATTTCCTCCAAAAAGGGCAAAGAGGGCTCTTTTGGATGTAAAAAATAAATGGAAATAAAGTGGGTGCTCAAATATAGCATAATGATGTAATAGAATAATACTGCATTATGAGAAATTGACAGATTCAGAAAAGCTTAGGAGTATACATGGATGCAAAGTAAAATGAGTAGAACCAGGAGAACAATAATGTAAAGGAAAACAATCTTGGTAAAGTTAAGAACTCTTGCTGATGCAAGAACCAATCACAGCTCCAGAAGAGAGATCACGCGTCTCTCTTTTGGCAGAGTGACCAATCATGGCTTCAGAAGAATGAGGAAGGGGGCATACACAAGCAAGGCAACAATGTATTATGAGGTTAAATTTAATATATACTTGACAAAATCATGGTTTCATACAGCCATCTTTTTTCTTTTTTATATGCAGAAAAGTTCATGTTAATATAAAAGAATTCAGAATAACAAAAATGAAGAAATTTTTAAAAAAGATAACTGATGATGAAATACAACTTGGCAGAAGGGCAAAAAACTAGAGGTACAGAATGAGTTATCTATTTTTAGACAAAGCCAACATGTTGATTTGTTTAGTGTAATTCTTATTCTACTTCTTTCAGGGTGAGGAGGTCTTAGTGAGTAATGACAGAAATTAGAAAAATAATAAAGAAAAGTATCAACAAAAATTTTAAAAAGCATTTAAAAAAGAGAGAAGGAAGTATAGAAGAGATTTGCAAACAGAATAGTTTTACATAACAAAACTATATATAACAAAATATCATAACTTCTTATACAATTCTTTTTTGTTGTTTTTCTTTGACTCATTTTGCTAATGTTTACAAATTTATAAGAAAGTTTATAACAATAAATAAAAAATTTAAGTCCCTTCAACTACAAATCAGAACTGGGACACGACCTTTTCCATTTACCTAGCTATGTGGCCAGCTTCTGCATTTCTCTGTTTTTTCATCTGTAAAATGGATACGACAATAATATTATTCACTGCCCTACCTACTTCACAGGAATCATTATAGGAATCTGTAATGTTCTAGTTGGTTTTCTGGAGGTCTTTGGATGAGCCTTTGTTTCAGTTGAGTAATCACCACAAGACTAGCCAGGGATGAAGTCCAAATTCTTTATTATCTCCTTCAAAATCTAGTTTCCTTGCCTGGGGCCTGGGCCAGCTTTCTTGAAGTCCTCCAGAATGTGTCTAGGTTTCTGTGGGGGAAGCAGGAGGATCACCAGGACAATCTCTGTCTTGAAGTCTGTCTCCATCCAAGAGCTTGTGCTCCAGCCTCCAGTCTTCTGTCTTCTGTCTTTGAGCCCTTCTGAGTCTTGTCTCTGACTCTTCTGAGTCTATCTCTGGCTCAGAGGGCCTTGGTCTTAGTGGAGAAATCACATGGTGATGTGAGATGGAATGAATGAATCTGGGTGAGTTTGTCCCAGCTAATATATTCTATTATAATTACATCATCACAGGTGCGAATCTTGTAGAATAGGTGTCAATCTAGTAGAATTATATTAAGTACTAAGTACATGTACTGAACTAGAGAACTATTAATATTAATCACATGCTAAACTAGATAAAGATTGTCTTATCAATTCCATTGAGTTAGCACCTTGTAAGAATCCTTGTTTCAAGTACAGAGTTCTGGCCCATAACAGGAATCAGGTAAGGCAAAATATATATAAATGCTATAGCCAAGCTATATCCAAATGAATTACCAGTAGTAAATGTGGTAAATATTAGGTATCATCAAGCTCATAAAGTTATAAAATAGGTGTTAAACAAGCATGACTTGAAAAGGAAAAAAATAAACTCTCCCCTATTTAACTTTTGTTGGTTTACAAAAACAGCTTTAGAAATGGGATATCACCTGAAAGCATACAGCTAAAATTGAAAGCTTCTATCCAAGTAAAGTCCCACCTTCATATCATTACATCTAAAGGGTCCCAGGTTACTCTTTGATATGTTTATAAAGTGAGTTACCAGGAGGGTAAGGGTCACATAGCTTTACACAGCTGAGCAAGGCTCTAAGGATGAAGACAACAGAACTGGCTTGTCATTCAGAACAACTCATTCTGTTACTTACAGAAATGGCATTAAGGAAATGTCCAAGAAAATCAGAGACTATATTTCTTCTTAAAGAACTCCTACACATAGGAAGTAGGCAAACATTTTCAGACATGGTCAATGGATTATTGATTTGTTTTGCTTGACCTTATTAAGGGAGGGATGAAAGGCAGGAGGGGAGATACTGGAAAGTGTTTTTTTGTTGTTGTTGTTTGTTTGTTTGTTTGTTTGTTTGTTTTTAAGAAGAAAAGAGCATCAATTCAATTTTTTTAAAGATAATTTTTCTTAAAAAAAAAAATCTCTAGATAGCTTAGCAAGTAGAGTGTTAAGCCAGGAGTCAGGAAAACATGCATTCAAATTTGGGGTCAGAAACTTCTTAGCTCTATTTTCATCAATTTGGGGATAATAAGATAATCCACCTCCCAGGGTTGTTGTAAGTATCAACTGAGATAATATTTGTGAATCACTTAGCACTTAACAGTTCTTGTTCAGTTGCATGTGATTCTTTGTGACCCCATTTGGAGTTTTCCTGGCAAAGATATTGGAATGATTTGCCATATTTCCTTCTCCAGTTCATTTTACAGATGAGGAAACTGAGGTAAACTGGGTTAAGTTACGTGCCCAGAGTCAATCTGAGGCCAGACCCTCTACTCAATTCTCTGTATTATCCAGCTGCCCACATCCTGACAAATGAGTGCTTAACATATGATTGTTTCCTTCCTTCCACAGTGCATAAAATGCTGGGCTCAAAATAGAAAGGACTTGAATTGGAATCCTCCCTCAGTCACTTACTGTCCGTATAAAACTGAGTAGACCATTTAACCTTTATGGGCTTCAGTTGTTCATCTGTAAAATGGGGATAATAGCAGCACCTACCTTCCAAGTTTATTGTGAGAATAAATGAAATGATATATGCAAAGCATTTTGCAGGCCTGAAAGCACTATATAAATACTAGCTATTATTATTAGAACATCTTTTTAAAAATTAGAAATCTTCTTAATTTTCAAGTAATCATAGTAGCTATACAAAAGACCAATCCAAATATACAAAGCATCAATGAAGCATTTAAAAATCACACATAAGACAGCAGAAGGTAGTTCAGAAAGGGACAAAGACAAGCAGAAGTTCATGATTTCCTTTTTAAAAGGAGGAGTAGGAGAAGACGATGGTAAAGAAGAAAGAAAGGAAGGAAGGAAGGAAAGAAGGAAGGAAGGAAGGAAGGAAGGAAGGAAGGAAGGAAGGAAGGAAGGAAGGAAAAAAGAAGAAAAGGAGGAGGAAGAATAAGAAGAAAGAAAAAGAAAGAAAGAAAGAGAAGGAGGAAGAAAAGAGGAGGAAGACTATTTATTCTAATTTGAGGAAAAACACATTGTCCCTACAGTCAAGAAGACCAGAGTTCCAATGCCAGCTCTGCTACTTAACCTGTGTGTTTTTGATTAATCATATCCCCTAGGATAGGAGGGGTTAGACAAAATGACTTCTAAGTTTCCCTCCCAGTTCTAAATTTCAGGGTTTTTCTCTACAGTTAAGACCCTGAAACCATTTCCTTTTTAAAACTGTATCAAAGTTTTTAGCATCACTTTCATTTCCAAATGCATCCCCCTCCCCTTACCGAAAAAGCCAACCCCTTATAACAAAGAATCAAAAACAAAAGAGGAAAATTAAATAAAAAGAACTCAGTTCAGCAAAACTAACCAATAGCTTAACCCTGCTGACAGCATATACAATGTTTCACAACCACAGGCCACCACTTCTGCAAAGAAAGAAGAGATGTATATTTCCCTTCCTTCTTTTGAGTCAAACTTTATATAAAGACTACAGGAAGGTGTGGAAAAACAAAGATTTTTTAAAAACAATTTTGCTGAATTTCTATGGACTTGGAATCTTTAAATATAAATTTGGTGGCAATTTTAGAATTTTTTAATATTAATGTCTTAAGGAGCTGTGTGTTTAAAAAGGAGAAACTCCTAAAGGAATTAAGCAAGCAAAAATGTGGAGTTGGACCCATTCCTATTAAAAACACTAGAGAGTATAGGAATAAATGGACTTTTCCTCAAAATAGTCAGTAGCATCTATTTAAAACCATCAGAAGTGTCATATATAATGAGGATAAACTAGAACTGTTCCTAAGATAAGGGGTGAAATAAGATTGCCCACTATCACACTGCTATTCAAATGTATTAGAAATGCTAGCCTTGGCAATAAAAGAAGAAAAAGAGATTAAAGGAATTAACGTAGGTAATGAGGAAACTAAATTATCACTCTTTGCAGATGATATGATGTTATACTTAAGAGAACTCCAGAGAATCAACTAAAAAACTATTAGAAATAATCCACAACTTTAGCAAAGTTGCAGGATACAAAATAAATCCACATAAATCATTAGCATTCTTATACATCATTAACAAAATCCAACAGCAAGAGATACAAAGAGAAATTCCATTTAAAATAACTGTTGATAATATAAAATATTTGGGAATTTATTTGCCAAGGGAAAGTCAGGAACTATATAAGCAAAACTTCAAAACACTTTCCAGTCAGATCTAAGCAATTGGAAAAATATCAAGTGCTAATGGATAGGTCAGCAAATATAATAAAGATAACAATATTCCCTAAATTAATCTATTTATTTAGTGCTATACCGCTCAGACTCCCAAGAAACTATTTTACTGAACTAGAAAAAATAATAAAATTCATCTGGAAGAACAAAAGATCAAGAATTTCAAAGGAATTAATGAAGAGAAAAGCAAATGAAAGTGACTTAGTTGTATCAGATCTAAAAACATACTATAAAGCAGCAGTCCTCAAAACCATTTGGTACTGGTTAAGAAATAGAGAAGTTGATCAGTGGAATAGGTCAGGCTCACAGAACAAAATAGCCAATGACTATAACAATCTAGTATTTGACAAACCCAAAGATCCTAGCTTTGGGGATAAGAATTCACTATTTGACAAAAAACTGCTGGGAAAATTGGAAACTAGTATGGCAGAAAGTAGGAATAGACCCACACCTAACACCGTATACCAAAATAAGGTCGAAATGGGTTCATGATCTAGACATAAAGAATGATACTATAAAGAAATTAGAAGAACATAGGATAGTTAACATCTCAGATTTATGGAGGAGGAAGAAATTTGTGATCAAAAAAGAACTAGAGATCATTATTGATCATAAAATAGATAATTTTGATCATTAAGTAAAAAAGTTTTTGTATAACAAAACTAATGCAGACAAGATTAGAAGGGAAGCAATAAACTGGGAAAACATTTTTACATCTAAAGGATCTGATAAAGGCTTCATTTCTAAAATATATAGAGAACTGACTCAAATTTATAATAGTTCAAGCCATTCTCCAATTGATAAATGGTCAAAGGATATGAACAGACAATTTTCAGATGAAGAAGTTGAAACTATTTGTAGCCACAGGAAAAGGTGCTCCAAATCACGACTGATTCGAGAAATGCAAATTAAGACAACTCTGAGATACCACTACACACCTGTCAGATTGGCTAAGATAACAGGAAAAGATAATGCGGAATGTTGGAGGGGGATGTGGGAAAACAGGGACACTGGTACATTGTTGGTGGAACTGTGAATGGATCTAACCATAGTTTGAAACTCTGCTCAAAAAGTTATCAAACTATACATAGACCTTTGATCCAGCAGTGTTTCTACTAGGAGTATATCCCAAAGAGATCTTAAAGGAGGACAAGGGATCCACATGTGCAAAAATGTTTGTGGCAGTCCTTTTTGTAGTGGCAAGAAACTGGAAACTGAGTGGATGCCCATCAATTAGAGAATGGCTGAATAAACTGTGGTATATGAATGCTATGGAATACTATTGTTCTGTAAGAAATGACCAACAGGATGATTTCAGAAAGGCTTGGAGAGACCTACATGAACTGATGCAAAGTGAAATGAGAAGAACCAGGAGATCATTATACACGGCAACAAGACTATATGATGATCAATTCTGATGGACGTGGCTCTCTACAACATTGAAATGATTCAAAACAGTTCCACTTGTGCAGTGATGAAGAGAGCCATCTACACCCAGAAAGAGTGCCCAACACAACATAGCATTTTCACTCTCTCTATTGTTATTTGTTTGTATTTTGTTCTCTTTCTCAGTTTTACTTTTTCTTCCTTCTTGATCTGATATTTCTTGTGCAACAAGATAATTGTATAAATATGTATGTATATATATTGAATCTAACATGCATTTCAACATATTTAACATGTATTGGATTACCTGCCAGGTAGGGGAGGGGGGAGTGGGGGAAAGGAGGGGAAAATTTGTAACAAAAGGTTATGCAAGGGCAATGTTGGAACAATTACCCATGCATATGCTTTGTAAATAAGAAGCTTAAAAAAAAAAGATGGAGTTGGGGGAGGAGGTGTGGAAAGAACCTAGCCTAAGACTTATGCTACAAAATTTAGAGTTGTAAGGGATCTCAAAAGTTTTTTTCCCATGTTTTTTTCTAAATCAATCAGCTCATCATTTCCTATGCCCCAATAATATTCCAATTCAATTACATTCTGTCTGAGAGATTGTCAATGAAAATTTCCCTTCCAATTTTCTGCATTCCTTCTATTCTTGGCTGCATGTTTCATTTATACAACATTTTAATTTAAAAATAATCATAATTATCCATTTTACACTTCAAAATGCTTTTACCTTATAATATGGTTTAAGATAGGACACTACTGAATTTGCTTCCTTTACATCTTTTCCCTCCTTGTTTCTTTGAAATTCCCAACTTTTTGTTCTTCCAAATGAAATCTTGTTATTATTTTTCCTAACTTAGATAATTTTTTTTTTTTTTTTTTTTAGCAATTATTATCTTTTATGGGACCTTATAAGTGATCAAATCCAATTCCCTCATTTCACAGATGGAGAAACTGAAGTTTCTGGAAATGCCTTGTGGAAAGGCACATAGTTTGAAACCACAGGGCTGGGATTCAAACTCATGACCTCCAACACCCAAATGCTATAATCACTGGATCATAGAGTCACTTAGAGCTGGGAAGAGTCCTTTCAAGATCACCTAGTTCCCCATTTGTACAGATGAGGAAACTGAAGTTAGAGAGTTAATTGACTTTGCCTAAAGACATGTAAATGAATAGTATGACAGAGGCAGTGTCTGAACTCTGAGCTCCATGGCCACTAAGTTTCTTCCAGCTCTAAACCTACGATTCTATAACCCCAAAGGGAGCAGCCAGGTGGCAAAGTGAATAGGGCCCTGGGCCTTAAGTCAGAAAGTCTGCTCTTCCTGAGTTCAAATCTGGCCTCAGACACTAGCTGGGTGACCCTGGGTACTTAACCTTGTTTGCTCCAGTTAATTCATCTATAAAATGAGCTGGACAAAGAAATAGCAAATCACTCCAAAATCTTTGCCAAGAAAAACCTAATGGTAAGACAAAATGAACAGCAACATGACTCCAAATTCATTTCTCTTTCCAATGACTGTGCTGTCTCTGCTCATCAAAGGTGAAATTAGCCAGTAATAGTTCAATTGATAATAAAATCCTCTGCTTTGACTTTTCCCCCAAAAATCTACCCCCTCCACATTTCCAGTCTTCTTAAACTTTTTTTTTTTTTTTAATCACACTCCTACCTCCTACTACTAGACTATTCAGTGACACAATCTTCCTTTCTGTTCTAGCAATACACTCATCCCTGACTCTGGGCATCCTAACTGGTTGCCTATGCTTGAAGCTCTGTCCCTTCTCATCTTCACTCCCTGGCTTTCTTCCAAGTTCCAGCTAAAATCCCCCTTTTTATAATCTCCCTTAATTCTAGTGCCTTCCCTCTGTGGATGACCTTCTATGTATCCCTTCTGTACATAGCTGTTTGAAAGTTGTCTTCCCATTAAGTGAGCGACTTGAGGGCAGACAGAGACTGGTTTCTCTGTGTATCTAACCCTTAGCCCCGTTCCTGGAACATAGTTTCTGAATATTTACTGACTTTCCAGCCAGCAAAACACACAAAGAAACAATCTTATCAAGAATGGGCTAATAATTCAATCCTGCAAGTCTAGAATAAAAGGTCTCTGAGTAGTATCCACAGCTGGTAGACATGACTAGCTCACCAGTCACTTGATTAGGCTATGTATGGCTCAGCCAGGTAGGTAGAACAGAACGTCAGATTTCCCAGGTGAACTTTATACAGAGAAACTGACACCAAGACCCTGAGGGTCAGGAATAAGTGGGCACTGTTTACAGAGCAAAGGGCAAAGGACTTAACCAAGCCAGCAGCGAATGCCAAGGTGGAGGAGGGAGGGTGCTGACTGGAAGGCATTTCATGAAGAGGCAAGATGGAAAAAATCCGTCCATTTGTGACATCCAGAAAGATAGGGAGAGGTCAAGAAAATCAACGCATATTGCAAGGAGGAAGACTTGTTTTTTCCTTTTCTTGGAGAGATCAAGTCATGCTGTTCTCTCAAGCTGGGCCCCTCATCTTTTATTCTAAAGCCTGAATTTCTCGTCGCTGCAGAAGCCTCAGAAGAGAGGAGCTATTTTCGCCCACAGCCAAAATCAGTAACAGCAAATTATACTGCAAACAATGAGAAGGGCGCTTGCTTCCCTAGGTTTTAAAGAGCAGGGAAGCAGCCGGTGGGGATCAGACTCCACTCAAGCCGAGCTACTCGGGGGGCGGCAGCGCAAGAGCGCCCGCAAAGCCAAAGCGGGTCGGGCCAGCCCAGGATGTGTCTGTGTCTGTCGCTCACTCTCCAGATAACCCAAGGAAACTCGAACTGTAGGAATTGAGAAAGCGGGATATAGGGCTGGAGAGGGGGAGGATCACAGAAAAGAGATCCTCGTTATCTTCAATGTCCCAGTGACACACACGCACCTCTCTCCTCCCCCCACACCACCACTATGGCTGGCACCCGTGGCCCGTCCGTGTACGCTGGGAACCCTCGCCGGCCTGGCAGCTCTCTGGAGGACAAGGCTTCCTTCCCATCTAGGTCCCTCTTTTTCAGAAAGAGTCCAAGGGGTCCGGAAACTTAAAAAAAATTTATGTAATTTCCTTTTCAACTCTGTATATTTTATGGATTTAAAAACATTATTGTGAGAAGAGCCTCGGAGCTTCTCGGGACATTTCAGCCCTTAGGACAGTGTCTGGCACACAGTAGATGCTTAATAAATGCTTGTTGACTAGAATTGACGCGATACGGGAAGGGCTTAAGCTTGCACTCGAACCCTCTTTCCAACTCAGGTTGCGGGTTCAAGTTCAGGCGGCTGGTCCCAGGCAGCTGGGTCTTTTGGGTTCTCCCCCCAACCCCCCAACTCCGAGGTACCGAACGTAGTTGGGACGCGTTGCGGAGAAAGGAGGAACGGGAGGCGGGGGAGGAGGAACTCATTAAACGCAACTATTTCTAGGAACTGCTCAGGCGAGGAAGAAAGGAAGAAGCCAAGAGCCGGCCCCCTCCCCCGGCCCGAGCGGCTGGTGGTGACCGAGCCGGGACCGGGGTCAGGGTCAGGTCTAGGTCCGTGCGCGCCCTCTGCTCTCCCGGTCCTCCCCGGCGCCTCCGGGTGGCCTCGCTCGCTGGCCGCGCCAAGCTTACCCGGCTCCTGCAGCGTTGGTGCCGGCCCGGGTCAGAGTAAGTCCGGTCCACTGTGAGCGCCGTGTCGCTCCCAGGCATCCTGGCTCCGGGAGGAGGAGGAGGAGGCGGTGGCGGTGCTCGCTGCTCCCCGAGCCGCCGACCACTGGCGGCTAACACCGAGACCCGCTCCGCGCCGCAGGCTCACTCCCAACTTTTCCCTTCGCCCGGCTCGGCTGGAGCTCGGCGCGTCTACCCTAGAGTGGTGCCCCGAGGTCTGGCCAGAGGCAGCTCACCCCAGCTTAACCCTTTGCTGAACTCGGCGGCGCCTCCGCAGGCTGGGTGCGGTAGAGCGGGCGGAGGAAAGCCAGTCTCCTCCCTCTTCCCTCCCCTCCCCTCTCCGGGGCTCCCGGCTCTCAGAGTCTGGTCCCCCCAGAGGGCGCGGGAAGCTCTGCTTTCCCTCTCCCTCCAGCTTACAGCCCCGATCTCTAGGAAAACTTTTTTTTTCACTCCCAGGGTTCCCTCTCCTCCCTTTAAAAAAAAAAGGCGTCGCCTCTTTAGGTGTATTTATAAGTGCAGAACACGCGGCCCCTCCCTTCCCCCGCCCCAACCAATCAGTTGCCAAATTTTGCCTCTTTCCATCTCTCCCCATATCCCCACCGCTCCCATTCTATTTATCAACTGCCCGAATTCTTGCCTTTCTTCTCAAGCTGATTGCTTCAATCTACTTCTGACCACCCTCCCTTCTACTAGGTTTCCCCCCTCCTTCAACTCTCCCTCCCCGCCTCCCTCCCCACACCCCAGCTGCCAGATTCCTCTTGCACGGGACGAAAAAGCAAAACAAAACAAAACTTCAGAGACTCAGTATGAACCCAAGGAGAAAATGCACCTTCTTTAGGCTGGCATTCAAAGCTCTCTACAAGCTGGCTCCCATCTACCGTTACACAATGAAATCACACTCCTCCCCCTCATAGAAAATATTGTTTCCTACTAGTTCCTAAACAGTTTCTATTCTTTTCTTGTCTCTAAATCTTCAAGGTCCTCCTTTTTTTTTCAAGTGTCACCTGTTGAATTTATCAGTCTATTTCTTATGCTCTCTTTCTCTTTTCTTGATGTGACTATGTCTGCACAGGAGAATTTATTAAGCGTTTTATTATTTATTAAGTGTTTATTATGTGGCTTAGTGGATAGAAAGCCAACCCAGGAACCTCAAAGACCCCAAACCTATCTCTGATTTTTAATGGATTGTGTGACTGGTGAAGTTACCTAACCTTTGGGGATTCAATCCTTTAAAGTATATATATATATATATATATATATATATATATATATATATATAATATATATATATATATATATATATATATATACACACACATATATGCATATATGTAATAGTCAATATTATATAGCATATCATAGTAACATATTCAATACTTATAAAGCAATCTAGCATTGTTTAGAGAGTATTTCCTCACTGGGAGTTACCTGTAACAATAAGATCTCAGATCCAATCCCTAACCCTATGTACAAGGTACAAGTGATAGAAACACAAAAGAGAAAAAAGTTGCTTTACTGTAAATACAAAGATAAGTATTTACACAAAGTAACAAGTAATTTCAAGAGGAAGACAGTATAAGCAGATGTTATACAGGAGGCAGAGAGATACAAAGAAAAGATCACTTGAACTAAAACTTGGGTTCAAATCCTACCCCTGAGATCTGGCTACTTGTATGATCTGGGGCAAGTGATACAGTTTCTCTGGGGCTCAGTTTCCTCATCCATGAAATGGACCAGGATTCTAAAGTGTCTTCCAGATGGCCTGTGGGGAGAAGGGCAAATTAAGAATGTCTTCATTGCACTGTGCTTTGAAAGAAGCTAAATTTGAGGAAGGATTCCATTCCAGGGACTGAAGCAAGATGTGCCATAAGGAGAACAGCTGGCAGGCCTGTTTGACTATACCAAAGAGTGGCAGAAAGGGGGAAAAAATGTGAAATAAGACTGGGGAGGTAAGTAGAGGCCACATCATACAGAGCCTTAATTTTCAAGTTAAGTAGATGATCCTAAACGACTAATTTAAGTATCCTAAAGTTTGTCAGGACACTGAAGTCTAATAACCCTCCTTGGAGAACTGTAGGGAAAGTATAATATATGATAGGCCCTTTCCCACATGAAGCCTTTCTCAATCCCTTTCCTCAAATAATACTGCCTCCCTCTCTCCACCCCCTATTATCTGGCATTTCTTTTGTATATCATATATATATATACAAATTTTCTCCCCTTATAGAATGTTACTATCTTGAAATCTGGGACTATATTTGTGTCTTTGTCCTTATCCCTTATATATTATCTGACACATGGTAAGTGCTTAATAAATGCCAGTTAACTGACTGCATCTCTAACATCTAGCACAAATCTGACACATAGTGGGCAATTAATAAATAAATGCTTGCCGATTGGCTTTGTTACTAGGAATTAGGGTTCAGTGAAAAAAACACTGGAGTAGCAACACAATGTTAGCCACACCAATTATCTCATTTTCCTCAGCAGTAAAATCAGGACTATAGTACTGTCGGGACATACATCACAAAAATGCTATGCGAAAAACATTTTGTAAGCCATGTACTATAATACTATAGTGAGCTCACTAAAAGAAATCCATCTGTTAGTTAGGAGTAGGAGTAACAGAACTGTACTTGGCTCGGAATCCAAAACCAACAGAAGATTTTTGAGATTCTTTTAGTTTAAGTGAACTCTTTTCTTACCCCAACCAAAGCTGTTGGTCATGGGGCTGCCTTTTATATATTTTTAAATATTTTAAGGAGCTGTGATTCTGTCAGCAGGGAGTACTCTCTCCACTGAGCCAGATTGCAATCCCTCCATAACTTAGTAGAAAGTTTTCTGGAGTTGCAATAGCTGAAAAATGCATCATTCTGTGCCTAGCCTGGTAATGAACTTATTTAGGCTAGTCCTCAGGCAATAGGCATAAAATCTGTCATCAGGAATGTACTGAAACATTTGATAACTTTGTTGCACACATTCCCCCCCTCCCCATACATACACATGCACATATGCACCCACATGTAGAATCATACACACCATGTAAAAAAATAGGGTCCAGTTCCCTATAAGAAAATGGACAAAACTGATTACCATCTGGTTTTCCAGGGAGAAGTAGTACTGAATGGAAAAACAGGTCTAGCACCTTTCACTGGAGAAAAACAGGGCTCTATTAGTCGCTTGGGGAGAGAGAATTCCCTCTGTGAAGATATAAAGTCTCAGGAAAAAAATACTCTGTCTCTTATTCCCCTAAATGCTTACTTCTCCCTAGAGAAATTAATGAGAATAATATTATAAAGTCATATATTATTATTATTATTAGAGAAGGATCTTTTGGCTAATCTTTTTTTTTTCAAGTTATTAAATTAGATTGCAGAAGTTGATTGATGTGTTTAATGGGTCTCAAGCCCCGGACTGAAGTATGAAAATGTGTCCAAAGTTTATATTGTCACACTAGAGAGGGTAATGAGCCCAGGGATACTTAGCCCACTTTCACTTAAAACCAATTCACTTGCATGTCATGACATCACTTACTGGATGTCATGGTCCTCTTCTGGAAGGAAGGGCAAACAACTACTGCCTGGCGAAGTCCTCACTCCCCAACTTGGGGATTCTAACATGGATCCCTACCTAGATTATAAATTCAAATTCAGCTAACATGTATTTATTAAGCCCACTACTATCAAATATTGAACTAAACACTGGGGATAAAAAGTTAGGCAAAAAATAAACGCCATCTCCCAAGGAACAGTCAATCTCCTGGAGGAAATTTTTCAATTATATGTTTGTATCCCCACTGTGGGACATATAATAGGTTTTTAATAAATGCTTGTTGATTAAATGATTAAACCTGCCTATGCACTACTCCCCATCACATACTCACCATGTGAGTGATTCTCAATGGTTTCTTTTTTCCCACCAACTCCTTTCAACAACAAAAATTGGGTGTTGAACCCTTAGATTAATTTAATATACTACTTGTAATATTTTTTACATTTATTCACTATTCATAGTATTCTTTACATTTATTCACTCTAAAATGCTTTACGTTTATTTATTTATTATTTATAATATTCTTTATACTTTGGGATTCATTAGTTGTAGTATTCTTTACTTTTATTTGTTTACTATTTATAGTATTCCTTACATTTACTAAATCACTATTGTACATTTTAAAATATTTATTCATTATTTATAGCATTCTTTATATTTGCTATTTGTAGTACTTTCATATTTACTAATTTTCATAATATTCCTTACATTTATTTATTCATTTGTAATATTCTTTATATTTATTCAGTATTTGTAGGATTCCTTACGTTTATTTATTTATTACTTGTACTTTTTACATTCGTTTATGTATTTACTATTCATAATATTCTTTACATTTATTTATTGACTATTTGTAATATTTTTACATTTATTTGTTTATTATTCATAATAGTCTATTTACTGCATGTAATATTCTTTGTATTTATTTACTATTTGCAATATTTTATTTTTATTTATTTAGTACTCCTAATATTTATATCTTGTCACTATTTGAAATAATTCTACATTTATTTACTATTTATAATAGTCTATATTTACTATTTCTAATATTTTTCATTCATTTACTATTTATAATACTTTTATTTCTTTACTACTCCTAATATTCTTTACATTTACTTGCCATTCAGGATAATCTTTACATATATTTGTTTGCTATTTGTAATATTCTTTATATTTGTTAATTGAGTTTCTGTTTAAAGTACCATTAGAATTTTTAATACAAATCCCTGAGATCAGCTTCTCAAAAATGGGTACCATTCCAGTGCCAAGCCTTCCTCCTCACTGTCACAGTTCTCAATCTCTCTTTCTTTCTCTCTGGTCATTCTTTGCCCCATCTCACCATCTCTACCTGTATACTGTTGTTTCTTATCTACACCTCTTCCAGCGTTCCAGGCCCACATCTTTCAAGAATCAGTCTACCATATTGCCAAGCATTATACAGAAATGCAAAGAAGTAAAAGGTGGAGTCCCCATCAAAAAAGAATTAGAAAAGCATTATCAGTCTATGTCAAGAGCTGCTTAATTGACATGAATTTATGATAGGAGACATTAAAATAAATGCAAAATACATACTCAGTAAATACAAATAATTTGAGGAGATGGGGTCGAGGTCAGCAAAGGCCTAACAGTTTTTGAAATTTCTAGAAATAAAAAATCCAGATCAGTCTCATATCTTCCAAATGTATAAACCAGTAAAGTCAGTTGCTTACCTTCCTCCCCACACCCATTTCTATTCTTATCATTATCATTTTGTCTTTTGTCTTTGTATTCTCAGCACATGGCCCTGTACCTTGCATAAAATTGGTATTTAATTAAATACAGACCTCTCAGTACAGTAATCACAGTGTTCTATAGGCACATTTTGACTATTCGATAAAGGTTACTTCAGTTAAATTGAATGCATCTACTAGCCTTTAACTACTAATAATAGCTAGCTACAGAAAGCTTGAGGCAAAACATTTTACATATTTCAACTCATTTGATTAATTACATCAAATATATGGATGCACTTATCTGCTATATGACTTATGGGCAAGTCATTTAACCTTTCTGCTTCAGTTTCCTCCTCTGCAAATGCAGATTATAATTAATCTCTATCTCCAAGAATTATTATAAAGATCAAACAAGATAATATTTGGAAAGCACTTAGCATGGTTTCTGGCACATAGCAGGCACTAGATAAAAGCTAGCTATTATTCTAAGTAGACCCCAGTCTTCTTATTTTGTTGGAGAAGAAATTAAAAGAGACAGGGAAGAGAAAGGCTGATAAATGAACAAAAAGCCAAAACTAAAATTAAAAGACAGAAATATTCATCTTTCTCGTGTTAAAATATGATTTTGTATCAGAGAGCAATATATATTAGAATGAGAGGGAAAAGGGTAGTAAGCATTTAAAAACAGGGACAGGGAAAGAAAGGATAATAAATCTGGTTTTTTGAAATGAAATAAAGTAGCCCAGTGTGTAAATTTACAAGTCAGCAAATTATACAGCACAGTTTATAAGCTGGCTAGCTCACCATAAGTCCAGCTTGTCCTTTAAAATGACCTGGCTATAACTGTATTTAGAGCATTATTTCTCAAGATTCTGCCATATGTAGACTGACTTTTCTTTCCTTTTATATATAAAAAAAAATTCCCCTAATTAGCAAACATTAATTTTCCTCTTCCACTTTCACTTGAAAAAAAAAAGAAAAAGAAAGTCTTTGAAAGATATATGTGTAGCAAAACCAAAGAAATTCCTGCAGTGGCCATGTCCAAAAAAGTATTTCTCATTCTGTGTCAAATTCATTACCCTTTGTCAGAAGACTGGTAGCCTGAACTATAGGCTACTACTTACTATCATTGCTTGTTTGAAATCGTGGTTAGTCACTGTATTGATAGGTGTATTTAAATCTTTCAAAGTAATTTGTCTGTACAATATTGCTGTTATTGTATTAATTATTCTCCTACTTCCGTGGGATATTTTTTTCCTAGGGCTCTATCCAGTGGTATGTTGGTAAAAATTTAGCAACCAACTTTTTAGAGGGAAAAAATGTTATGAGAAACTTTTTAGTTTAATCAGCATTATTTACATCATCTTTATCATTTTCTTAAGTCTAGAAATCAACAAAACGGTAACTCAAACCCTGATTTATAGTGTCCACCAATTTCAAGATATAAATTTAACTCTCAGAGTCCATACCATCTGGCTCCAGTCCCTTGCCCTACCCCCCACATCTAGTCCAGTTTCTCTTTTAAAGGAATTGACTCTAACCTTGAGGCTTAACTGGCCCAGAGTTCTAAGGCTCCAACGCACAATGAGGCTTTCTGGCCACTTAAAGTCATAAGAGAATCCAGCCTAAAAGGAATCAGTGTCTGCTATGACTTAAAAAATGTGGCACCATGCCCTGTGCTCTTAGTTGGAACATGTCTATATAAATATGAGAATGGGCTTCATCTACCTCAACCAAGGGTGCTGTATCCTTGCTGAGGAGCTTTTCCATGTCCCAGCAAATTAAATTTTCTTCCATTGACTGATGGTCCAGTCTACAAGTGTCTCATTTCATTCCAGTCCCAAACCTGAATTACTAGACTGATCTGCTGTCTCCCTGACATAAGCCAACCTAAAATAAACTCTGTTGGCCTTTGAGAAGACGAGCTGATGAATGACCCCTGGTCTTCACTGGCAAGCATATAATGTTAAGAGATCCAGGAGAGCCCTTGGACATTGATTGAATAGATCCTTCAATCCTCCCTTTGATGTTCATCCTCTCCACAATGAGGAGATTGGACTAGCCGGTTTCTATGGGCCTTTTCTTTCTTTCTCTCTCTCTCTCTTTTCTTCCTTCATTTTTCTTCTTTCTTCCCTCCTTCCTCCCCTTTTTCCTTCCTTCCCACTTTTCTTCAATCCTTCCTCCTTCCTTCTCTTCCTCTGTTCCTGAACCCATTTGGGAGTCTTGTGAATTTTAAGCTGTCTCATGATTCTATATCCCAAGTTAAAGAATATTCCCAAACTCTACACAGAGTCTAACACTTTACCAATCTTTCCATTTCTGATGGTACCTGACACACAGTAGGCATTAATTAATATTTGGAATGTTTCCAAAACATTGATGAAAATGCTTAAAGGGCACTGAAATCGGGCACTGTTGAGGACTGGCTGAAAGAACTAGGGATATTAGGGTAGAGTCTAAAAGACCTTCAAAAACAGGAGATCAGTAGCTTCAAGTATTTGAAGGATTGTCATGGAGAAAGGCAGCTTTCTACTTTGCCCCAGGAACAGTGACCATAAGAAGACAAATTGAGATGATGTTAGAGAGAAAACAACCTAACCCTTAGAGATATTCACATCTGCGATGAGGCAATCTCTGGAGGTTATGGTTTCATATAATTGAAGGTCTTTGGTCAGAGATTCAGGAATATTATTAGCAGGTGTGTGGAGGGAATTGGGAGGGAGGTGAGAAATTCCTATTCAGGTATGGGTTATGCTACCTTGACCAACCTTAACCCTAGCCCTAATTCCTGAGGCAGTTAGATCGTACAGTGGAGTACGGAAGTACTCCACTGTAGTACATATATATGATAATACAGAAAGTTCAGTCTAGAGTCAGGAAGACCTGAATTCAAATAGGATTACATATACCTAAGAGTTGTGTCACCCTGGGAGTCATTTAATGGGTGTCTATCTTGCTTTTTTTCTAAAAAAAAAATCTGTAAAATGGGGCTAATTTTCAGGGCTGTTGTGAGGATCAAATGAAAAAATATTTGTAAAGTACTTAGTATGGAGGCTGACACATAGTAAGTACCTAATTCATGCTTTTTCTTTCTCCTTCTTCCTTTCCTCCTTTCTTTCTCTTTCTCTCTTTCTCTCTTTCTTTTTTCTTTTCCTTCCCCCTTTTCTTCTTTCTTTTTTCCTTCCTTCCTTCCTCCTTTCCCCCCTTTCTTCTTTCTCTTTTCCTTCCTTCTTTTTTCCCTCCTTTCTTCCCTCCTTTTCTTTCTTTCTTTCTTTCTTTCTTCCTTCTTCCCTTCTTCTTTCCTTTCTTCCTTTCTTCCTACCTTCCTTCCTTTTCTTTTTCTTCTTTCCATTCTGCTTTCAATTCCATCCTGCTTTTCTTTCTTTCTTTCTTTCTTTTCTTTTCTTTTTTCTTTCTTTTCTTTCTTGATTTCTTTCTTTCTTTCTTCCCTCCTTCCTTTCTACCCACTTTCCTTCAATCCTTCCTCCCTCCATCTCTTCCTCTGTTCCTGGACTCCTTTGGAAGTCTTGTGAATCTTATGGACCTCTTTTTCAGAATAATGTTTGCTACCTACATTCACAATTAAATAAAGTAGTATATTTCAGTTAGACGGTAGAAAAATACAGATGTATTTACTCCCCATCCAAGTTTACAGAAACCCTAAAATCCATCCATAAACCCCTGGACTAGTGAATATTACCTCTGAGATAATATTCTATAATCAAACCATTTGTTCAATCCTGTCGAAGTCTCCCTCCCTTCCCTTCTGCCTCCATCCCCTGTTCCCCCAAGGATAATAGCTGTTAATGACTCTGGGGTTTCAAGATTTGCATCACTTTCTCCAATTCCTGGGAAAACAGCAGCTGGCTATCAGCAAGTCGATGCCTAACAGCAGGAAGGAGGCAAACAAACAATTTCATTCTGCAGCAATGGCCCACACAGAGTCTAACACTTCAGTAATCTTTCCATTTCTGATGGTACCTGGCACACAGTAGGCATTAATTAATATTTGACTGATGGTGGTGATGCTGGGAGAATGGCAAAAGAGTTCCATTTTAGATTCAGGATGAAACAGCCGACTGGATCATGTACATTTTGCCAAAGGATATCAGAGAGCCTTTCCCACCTAGTTTTTTTATACTCCACATCCCCACTGCAACAAAGCTAACCCCCTCCCTCCATACAAATGGTGTCTGAAATGATTGCTTAGAAGGTTACACATTCCAACTTCTATGTTACAGCAATTATCCATCTATTATTCTGTATCAATGAAAAATATTGAAACATTCTTGACTGCGAGCAGAGGGTTCCCCAAAGCATCTTTTTCAACCATCTTCTTGTTTCCGGAGCCCAGATTAATGGACCACCAACTTTCTTAATAATCTGAGAGGTCATCACCTTCTAGAGAACTGTCTTCACTAGTACAGGTTATTATAGCCTATGTCTGTGCTACCAGACTGATTCCTAATCCTTTGGTAAATGAAAGGAAAAGGGAGAGATTTAGGAAGGTAAGATTAGAGTAAAGGAGATTAGTGGGGGAGTCTCTGAACCGATGAATGATTTTTTTTTTTAATCACAAAGTCCATTTGGGCTTTTGGCTTTGCATTTCTTGGTTAAGCAAATTATGTCGGAGGCAGTTAGCTGGCGCAGTGGATAGAATATCGACCCTGGAATCAGGAAGACCTGAGTTCAAATCCAGCTGCAGACATAACACTAGTTGTGTGACTCTAAGCAAATCACTTAACCTCAATTGCCTTGCAAAAGAAAAGGAAAGAAAATTATATCAGGTTTCTTGATTTTAATGAATGAATGCTTAAGAATACATTAAGAGAAGAAGGATACAAAATATAAAAATAAGTTCCTACTCTCAAAAAGCTTATATTCTAAGAGGAGAAAATGACATATATAAAAGAATGGGGGCCAGGAAAGGATTTTTTAGTCTGAAAAGTCACAGAGACTGGTGAGTAGCATCACAGAGAAATTAATATTCATCTAGAAAATGATTTGAATATTTTCTTAGAGTTCCAAATGAAAAGGGCAGGAGGGTTATAGGGAGGCAGGTACATAGAGATATAGGATGATGGTGTGTGTCTTCATATAGGTTCAGGACATGAGGGCACTAGTGTGGGTCCTGGAAAGTGGATCAGATCACATAGCCAGTAGGGATCTCTTAAGCCATCCGGTCTAAACCCTCTTTTTTTATAGCAGGAGAATCTGTTTCCCAGAGAGGTGTAATTTGCCCAAAGCTCCTCAGTAGAGAGCACTAGAAGTGGAATTTGAACCCAGAACCTCTGATTCCAAAGACTCTCTTTCTACTAGCTCAGAAGCTTGAAAGTGTAAACCCCTATTCCTGAAGTAGCATATTCAAGATACTGTAGTCTCAAAAGATAGCATAATCTTCAAAATGCTACCCAAGTGACACTTTCAACATGAAACTTTCCCGGATCCCTTGCCCCTTAATAGCTAGTATCCTTCTTCCAGGAATTCATGGGAGCACATTTTCAGTGTGACTATTCACTCTTCAGTAATAGACAAGCCAGAAATCAAAGGTTTTTTGTTGATTTATTGTCTATAAAATTAATAAAATGATGGAAAAATATTAATAATAGATTAATTTAAAAGCATTTGGTAAGAACATTTTTTGAGAGGGAGGCATACTTTTCCTTTCCAGTTTCTTCCTAGATTATGACATATAAATCGTACAGAAAATCCATCAAAACATACTTTGAGCAGATATTACAGATGGACCCTGAATTTAGTCTAAAATTCTATAGAAGGAGAAGAGTGGGCTGAATCACATAAGGAGATCCCAAGCTTCCAAAGCTCATCTTTTTGATAGTAATATTTGCTCATTGATGCAACAAGGTTGTGAATCGTGGAATACAACCATCTCTTCAGTGTCCTAAGGTTCAATACTGTTTTCATCTTTGGATTCTTTAAAGCCTAGAATAATGACTGAAACCGTATATTTTGTATGTATACATGCATGTTTATGTATGTAGGCATATGTATATAAATATAAACACCCTTAATAAATACGCTTAAAGCAAATGCATGAATAGCATGTGTACACATTATATATTTACATTTCTCTGTATCCTCACTGCTTAGCACAGTGCCTGACAAATGATAAACACTTAATAAATGTTGGCTGACCCTAACTTACCTAACACCAAACTACATCATTGACACCACTTTTTCTTTGTTTTGGCCATCATTCATGTATGGAATGTCCACCTTCCTCACCTCAACATCAGAGAATCTTTGCCTTCAAAATCCAATTCAAGAAACACTTTCTATATGAAACCTATTCTGATCTCCCTATCTTTCAACAGTTAGTATTTTTCCTACAGCAATTCATGGGAGCAAATTTTCAATATGAGTGTTCATTCCTTAGTAATCAACAACCTATAAATCAAAATTGTTTTGTTGATTGTCTATAAATTTAAGAAAGTGATGAAGAAAATATTAATAACAGATTAAACCCAAAAGTGTTTGGTGTGAACAATTTTTGAAGGGGAGATGTCAAACATTTCCCAGTACTCTCTGCCTCCTCCCAAACTGCCTTGTATTCAGTGATTTATTGTATCCAATTCTCTTTTTATTTATTCTGTTTTATACTTACAGATGCCTTTATCTCCCCCATTAGAGTATTAGCCCATTGCAAGTAGGGATTGTTTTATTCATTATACAATAATTGTTTCCTTAGTGCCTAGTATGGTGCCAGACAAATACAGAGCTCTTCTTACATGCTTTTTGATTGATGAACTGACAAATAGGTCTAAGTGGAATATAGCTGATTATTCTGGAAGACTATGATATAACATATGGAATAAAAGATTTCACCAAGGATATAGGACCAGAACAGAAGCAGCCACATAGAAAGAAGAGATAACAAGCAGCTGTGTATTAAACTAAAATGTTACAAACCATCTGGTCCCTTCCTAATCACCACTTCTTTATATGTGTTTTCTCTGCTATTGGAATGTAAGATTTTTGAGGCCAGGAACTGTCCTTTCTTCCTTCTTCCTTCCTAACTTCCTTCTTTTTCTCCTTTCTTTTCCTATTTTCCTTCCTTTCTTCCTTTAATTATCTGGGTGGATCAATTCAGAATATATTTAAATTTACTCATCTTTTTTTTCCTTCCTTTCTTCTTTCCTCCCTTCTTTTCTTCCTTCCTTCCTTCCTTCTTTCCTTCCTTCCTTTTTTCCTTCTTTTTTTCCTTCCTTCTCTCTCTTTGTATATACAGCTTTAATAGATTAAAACTACACTAAGACTTTTGGGACACAGTGTTAAGAGAGCTAGAAAAAGATCTCTAACTCATTAGGGAAATCTTCTGTATGGTATGGTTGAAAAGTGATGGACCAAAGTCACCCAGAACCAAAGGGTACAGATAGATTCAGAGCTCCATAAGAGAACTCCAGTTCATTCACATGCCAAATCAATTCAATAGCCATGATCCTTTCAAATATCTGTATATGAATGACGGGTTGCTAATTCCTATTTTGGAACTCTACTGTTCTTGTGAAGGGGACTTCCATTAGATAAAATACCCTCAGAGAATGATTTTTTAAAAAATATCTATGCAAGGCAAAAGGCACCAGGAAGGATTCCTGAAGGAACTAATTCTTCCTTTATTAAAATAAATTTATGTTTCCCAGCATGTGTTTGACAGGATGAGACACATGGGCTTTGATTCAACAAGACTTTATTAATGTTTGTTTAATAGGATTAAATGCCTGCTCCATGGAAGGAGGCACTGGGCTCTAAAGTCTGGGCAAGGCACATATGCGATATGCCTTACTTAGGCTGGCAAATGTTAGCATTGGCAGACCCTGAGGAATGTAATGCTCTCCTATGTGTGGGGAAACTGAGGCCAAAAAAGAAAAGTTGCAAGATTCTAGATTAAGAGCTCGAAAGAACCTTTGAGGTCATAGAGTCTAATCCTTTCATTTTACATATGGGGAAACCGAGGTCCAGAGAGTTTCAGTGTTGCATGGCCACTGGCATAGCCAAGATCTGAACCCAGATTCTCTGAATTTTTTAGGACTTTTTTTTTAAAACTCACTTTTTTTTTTTTTCACACTGTGGGTTTTTGGCAGAACCCAGGCTAGACTAAGCAACATGGTGTTATTTGGTATAATAGGGAATGGTTCTCCATATTTAGAAAATACCTGAATGAGAGGAGGTGGGTGAGGAGGGCAGACTAGAAGTGATAAGAAAAGAGAACAAAGTGGGGGTTTAGGTGGGGGAGGACTCAGCAGGAGAAAGGGAAGATTCATAACACTCATGTTGGAGTTTCTAATTCCTGCCCAAAGTACCATGCAGTCTTTAAATTTCACATTGACTCTCAGAAAATCATAATTAAAAACTGTTTTTTTTTTTTTGGGGGGGGGAAGCTGTGTTGAACAAAGTTATCACTTCTCATTAGCTTGTGGATTCCTTGAGATCAAGGACAGACAATTTTTATTATCTTTTTATTTGGCCTTTCTTTATATTTCCCAGTGCATAGCATAGTTCTTGGCATAGCATATGCTTAATCCATAGAAATTGACTGACTGGTGACAAACTTCATTTGGGGGAAGGTAGCAGAGTTGATGATGCAGCAGGTGGAATATACTCTTGGACAAATCATTTAACCTAGACTTTAGTTTCCCCATTTAACCATTTAGGCTAAAATCACCTACCTTACAGGATTGCTATGAGACTCAAATGAAATAATGTGTATAAAACATTTGACAAAACATTAAATGATACTAGAGAATATAAGCTATTATTAAAGTTATTATTATTAAATTCTCTGTCTCTATTTCTATTTCTTTTTAAAGTCTTACTTTATTATTAAAGTCTCTATTTCTGTTTCTTTTTTTTTTTTTCATGCAATACTTATTTTATTTTATTTTATTTTCTGACCCTATCTTCCACAGGATAGAGGCTGCTATTCTAGAGAGAGTGAGTAGACCTGTGACTTCATTGATATAGGGAACTTTTAGGCGAGAAAATTCTCTCTCTTCAGTCAGTCGGCCAATCAATCAACAAGCATTTATTATGGGCATTTATTGATGTGCCAAGCATTGTGTTAAGTAGTAAGGAAGACGAGAGAGAGAGAGAGAGAGAGAGAGAGAGAGAGAGAGAGAGAGAGAGAGAGAGAGAGAGAGAGAGAGAGAGAGAGAGAGAGAGAGAGAGAGAGAAAGAGAGAGGGGGGGGGGTTGGGGGGGAGGAGAGAGAAAAGGCAAAAAAACCAAACAGAAAACAAAAAATATACTTTCTTGCCCTAAGCAACACATATTCTACTGAAGTGAGTTGCCCCTTTTGGAAATTTTATAGCCTTACAGAACTACGAGGGGCATTGAGAGTTTAAATAATTGTCCAGGGTCACATGGGCAAAATGTGAATCCAAGTCTTTTTGGCCTAATCGGTATATCACAGTGACTCCCTACTCTCAGATTGGCTTAGATATAATTAGGATACAGATCCCTCAAGATGAGGAACCTTCCACTAAAGTCACTTAATGTCTTTTGCAGTTTCTTCATATGTAAAGCAAAGGGACTGGACTTTTTTTGTTGTTGTTGTTTGATCATATTCAGGGTTTGGCAGAGATATTAGAACAATTAGAACAATTTACTGTTTCTCATTTTACAGATGAGGAAACTAAGGCAAACAGTTAAGTGATTTATCCACAGTCATACAGCTAGGAAATATCTGAGGCTGTTCTTGAACTCAGGGCTCAACTGCAACTCCTCTATCATTGCACCACCTAATTACCCCATAAATGCTATCTAAGTGCAAATTTCTCTGATAGACATTCTTATCTTCCATTGTCTTCTGAATCATATGTCTCCTGAGAAATGTCTCTCACATGCATTCATATTCTATATTAATATTATTACTGTTGTTCTTAAGATATTAAGTGATTTGCTCAAAGCTACACCCTGTATATGCCAAAAGCAGATAGAGAATTTCAATATTCCTGACTCCAAATCAGCCTTTCTCTTCACGACCCTACTCTGCTTCACTGTGACAAACACAATTGTAATATCTAATATGCCAATCTCATCCCTGTAAGGTACCAAATTATATAGGGATTTTCTCCCCCCAGGAAGCAGATGACATTTGCAAACTAGAAAATGTAGCAGAATTGAGAGAAATAATAACATACAGTAAGGAGAGGATGTTAAAGATTGATCCTCCTCCTGCAAATACCTGCGTGAGGGAAAAAGAGAACAAAAAATGAACCTCTCTTCACTTGTTGAAAAGTGAGCCCTATATCAAGATTTAAGCCAATCTTTAATCAATAAACATTTATTAAATATAAATGTTTTATATAATTGCACATATATAACCTGTATCAAATTCCTTATGGTGAAGGAGAAAGGAGAAAGTTTAGAAAAATTTTTAAAAATGAATATTTAAAAATTGTCTTTACATTTAATTGGAAAAAATACTATCCAAATCATTTATTAAGGACTTATTGTGTGCCAGATGCTGTGCTAAGAGCTGGGGATACAAAAAGAGGCAAAAGGCAGTCCCTGCCCTCGAAAACTTACAATCTAATGGGAGAGATGATGAGCATAGAACAATATACAAAGCAAGCCTAGAGGGTCATCATCGGATGAATCAGAAATTTTAGAAGTGAAATTATGTGCCGATTGGTTAACTGTATGGTAGGATGCTTCTCTAAAGTATTAGTCAAAGCATCTTTAAAAGAGACCTACATCAGAGCTGAGATCGGAAGCCATCTGGCTCTCAAAGACCTTTCATGGCTTGACTATCTCCCCTCTCTGCTGACCTATATCCACAGCCCTGCTTACAGCAGCTTAGCTTGAGTCCCTTCTCCTAGAGCCCATTGGTACTTTTGCGTTATCTCAGTTAAGCTCCCAATTTCATTCTCAGTGTGCATGGGAGCATGCTGGGTACCACAGCTCTGGACTGCATGTACCTGTCATAGGCAAGACGTGAAGTTCTCAGACTTGGAGGTTGGCCGGGAAATGAGGGCGGGGCCTTGAGACTGAACAATGCTTTCAAACATGTCATGGGAGCAGCAAATCCAATTGGCATCCAGGCGAGAGTGTTTCTTGCATTCACTTTATGTCTTGCCTTGTTTCCTAGGGTCTAAGGGATTCTACCTGTTTGATCTCGACAATGATCTCATAATGCTCACATTGTGATGTTGGGAACACTTCCATAAAAGAGAAATCTGGCAGAGACATAGATGCAGTCACCCTGCTGAGACAGGTAGGAGGACAGGCTTAGCAGATAAAGGAAAAGAAGCTTTTTATACAAATGAATCCCTTCGCAGCATGATACAGAGGAACATAAACCTGAAGATCTGGGTCCTTTGATGCTCGTAACCTTGGGCAGGGTGGCTAGGTGGCTGCCTAGTGGATAGAGCAGCAGGCCTGGAGTCAAAAAGACCTGAACTCAAATCTGACTTCTGACACCTTCTAATTGTGTGACCCTGGGTAAGTTCCATTTGCCTCAGTTTCCTCATCTGTCAAATGAGCTGGAATAAAATGGAAAGATATCTTTGCCAAAAAATAAAAATGGAATCATAGAGAGTCGAACGTAGCTGAAAAATAACTGAATTTTTTGGCACTGCCACAACAAAATATTAATTATGAAGTTCTGCAGTATCCTTTCACTATGGGCAAATAATAGAAGAAAAGAAAAAAATGAGGAATAACAGGAGTTCAGAACTCAAAGGGACCTTAGAAGTCACCTGACCTAATTCTCAGTTGCTTGAAATCCTCTCTACAACATTTCTTTTTTTATTGATTTTATTTTTTAATTCACATTGCTTTATCAATCATGTTGGGAGAGAAAAATTAGAACAAAAGGGAAAAACCATGGGAGAGAAAAAAATAAAAAAGAAGTGAACATAGCATGTGTTGATTTATATTCAATCGCCACAGTTGTTCTTCTGGATGTAGGTGGCATTTTCTATCCAAAGTTTATTGGGACTGCCTTGGATCACTGAACCACTGAGAAGAACCAAGACTTTCATGGTTGATCACTGCACGTTTTTGCTGTTATTGTGTACAGTGTATTTCTGGTTCTGCTTGTTTCGCTCAGAGTCAGTTCATGTAAATCTTTCCAGGTCTTTCTGAAATCTGCTTGTTAATCATTTTTTAGAGAACAATAATATTCCATTATCTTCACAACTTATTCAACCATTTCCTAATTGATGGGCATCTTCTCATTTTCCAATTCTTTACTATCACAAATATTTTTACACATGTGAGTCCTTTTCCCTCCTTTATGATTTCCTTGGGATACAGATCCAATAATGGCACTGCTGGATCAAAGGGTATGCACAGTTTTATAGCCCTTTGGGTGTAGTTCCTGTCTGCTCGCCAGAATAGTTGGCTCATTTCACAATTCCATCAATAATGCAATAGTGTCCCAGTTTTCCCACACCCATTCCAACATTTATCATTATCTTTTGCTGTTAGCCAATCTGAGAAGTGTGAGGTGATACCTCAGAGTTGTTTTAATTTGCATTTCTCTAATCAATAGTTATTTCGAGCATTTTTTCATGAGATTGTAGATAGCTTTAATTTCATAAATTTGAAATTTGTTCATATCCTTTGCCCATTAAAAAATTGGGGAATGATTTATATTCTTATAAATTTGACACAGTTTGTAAACATTTTAGAAATGATACCTTTATCAAAAACACTGGCTATAATTTTTCCCCCAGCTTTGAACTTCCTTTTTAATCTTGTTTCTGTTGGTTTTGTTTATGCAAAAACTTTTTAATTTAATAAAATCAAGGTTGTCCATTTTGCACCTCACAATATTCCCTAGTTATTCTTTGCTCATTCATTCCTCCCTTCTTCAACAATCCGATAGGTAAATTATTCCTTCTTGTCCTAATTTGCTTATGGTATCATCCTTTGCCCAAATTGTGTACCCATTTTTTTCCATAGCTTTTTATTTACAAGTTATATGTATGGGTAATTTTACAGCATTGACAATTGCCAAATCTTTTGTTCTAATTTTTCCTCTCCTTCCTCCCACCCCTTCCCCTAGATGGCAGGATGACCAGTAGATGTTAAATATATTAAAATATAAATTAGATACACAATAAGTATACACGACCATTAGATACACAATAAGTATACACGACCAAATTGTTATTTTGCTGTACAAAAAGAATCGGACTCTGAAATATTGTGTGTACCCATTTTACCTTGTTTTGGTATGGGATATGAGATATAGATTTATACTGAGTTTTTGACATGTTGTTTTCTAGTTTTCCCAGCAATTTTTGTGAAATAGTGAGTTCTTATCCCAGAGGTTGGAGTTTGGGGATTTATCAAATAGTAGACTGAAATAGTCTACTATTGTATAATGTATATCTAACCGATTTCACTAATCCACCACTCTATTTCTTAGCCAGTACCAAATGGTTTTGATGACTGCTGCCTATAATATAGTTTTAGGTCTGGTTCTGCTAAATCACCATCCTTTGGATTTTTTTTTTCATTAATTCTCTTGATATTCTTGACCTTTTGTTCTTCCAAATGAATTTTGTTATTATTTTTTTCTAGCTCTATAAAATAGGTTTTTTTTTGGCAGTTTGATTGGTATGGCACTGAACCAATTTAGGCAGAACTGTCATTTTTATTATATTAGCTCACCTACCCAAGAGTAATTGATATTTTCCCAATTGTTTAGATCTTAATTTGTGTGAGAAGTGTTTTGTGATTGTTCTACAACATTTCTAACAAGTATCTCAGATGGCTTGGTGCACAGAATTCTGAGCTTCAAATCAGGAAGCCCTTTCTCTCTTCTACTCCTCACTCAAACTGTTTTATGATACTATAATCAGATTTTTAGCAAATAGCTATCCAGACATCACTAGCAGTTCAGATCACAATATAAAATCCTCAAAACCAAAATATATGAGTGCCTCCCAAATGAACATTTTACTTCTTTGCTAGTAACTGCTCAGAGGATATGAGAAGGTATCAATTTCTGGAAGAACTTCATTGAGGACTAACAACATTATTAGGAATCTCCTTTAGGAGTCAATAAGTATCAGGATCAGGGTAGCAAGGAAACCTAGAAGACACTTCACTCAATGATCCTGTGGCCAATGCACTTTCCATTCCTTGCATCCCACAGTTGGGTAGAGAGATGGTGGGCAGTGGGGTGTAAGTATATTGAGGGCTAAGAGCCTGACCCCTGAGGAATTTCAGCTGGTTACTGGCTAGATACTCCAGACCTTCTGTCGCTCAGGACAATCTGTAAATAATTGTTGTTCAACAATAGGGACACAGATTCAGAATCAGAAGGGACCTTGGAAGCTATCTGGCTCAACCCCCTCATTTTAGAGAGAAGGAAATTGAGGCAAGAAAAAGAAGAAAGTGACTTGTAAAGGTCCAGAACTGGACAGAAACTCAAAAAGGCTCTCCAGTCTAATTTCCTTCTTTTACAAATGAGGAGACTGGGGCCCAATCAAGGTGATGGGTTTCTACCCAAGTCACACAGGTTGTGTCAGAGATAGGATTCTTATCTGGGGCCTCTGACCCCAGAGGCAGCATCACTTCCAGAAGTTGTAACTTCAACAACCATAACAATCCAAATGGAAAGAATAACTACTAATACCCCCTCCATCCTTTGAAAGAGAACCAAAGACTATGGAACTGATAACTACTATATTGATTTAGCTGTAGAGAAGAGAAGAGAAAATACATTTCTCTCTCTTTGCAGAAGTGGGAGGACAATGAGTATGGAACATTGCATATTCCACTCAGACTCCCCTGATGTGCTGGTTCTTCCAAAATAGTTTTTTTAAAAATTCATTCATTTATCTATTTAATTATCCATTCATCTATTTTTAAAAATCATTTGTTTATTCATTTCTTTTTCTTTTTTGTTATAAAGTATAGTAATGAAGAGCGGGAGGGATCAAGAATCAAAAGTGAAGAATAGAAAGGACCTTTTATCCTGCTACTGGACCCCGAAGGCTCTGGAGGGGAAAGTGAGACAGGTGACATTGAACAGCCCTCCTTCAGTAAAATTCACTTCATTTGCATGAGGGTATCATCATTTTAAAAAAGAATTCGTAACCAGAGAGAACTTCTATGATTTGTATTCTATTTTTTGTGATTTCATGAAAGCTTAGAAACCATCGATAAATCCCCAGCCTATTTGGTCACAGGAAACCACAAAATTTCAAAGTACCTCTAAATATGTCCAGCAACAAATAGGGCCATTAAGGGCTTCTGTGCCAAGAGTGATCTTTAGATATGTCTATCAATATGGAGAGTAAGTGGAGGCTTCTCTCTGCTTCATCCTTGATCCACCAGATCTTTACATTTTCCCCTTATTGACAAGACTGCAGGGAATGGAAATCCACTGCTTTTTTTTCTGGAAAGAGCTACAAATGGCTGGCTCTTGAGGGGAAGGAGGTTGTCCTTCATTCTTTAAGAGGACCATGGCACTAGGAACCTGATGCCATGATATGCAAGTGAATTGGATTTGAATGAGGGAGAGATGGACAAGGTCACCTGCCTCACTTTCCCCTCCAGAGCCATTTGGGGCCAGCAGCAAGATATAGATCAAGACGACTGGAGATGGTCCTGGATGCAGTGAGAGACCTTGGCTCTTTAGCCAAGAGCTATCATTCATCTAAAGAGAATGTGTCTTGAGAAGAAAAACCCGCAGTTGGCAGAAAGACCCCATTCTTATCTTCAGAAATGGAAGATAAGAGGCCTTGATCAAATATGAAGGAGACTTCTGCCCTGAGACCAGTCCAGGATGGATTTTCCTTTTTATAATTAATAATAACTTTTAAAAATACATGCAAAAATAGCTTTCAACATTTATTCTTGTTAAATTTCTGTTTCAAATTTTTTCTGCCTTTCCCCCACACCCTCCTCTAGATGGCAAGTAATCCAATATATGTTAAACATGTGCAATTCTTTACACATATTTCCACATTTATTATGCTATACAAGAAAAATCAGATCAAAAAGGGAAAAAATGAGGAAGAAAATAAAAAGCAAGCAAACAACAAAAAGGTGAAAATATTATGCAGTTCCCATAATCCTGGGATGTAGATAGCTCTTTCTATCATAAGTCTCTTGGAATTGACCTGAATTACCTCATTGTTGAAAAAAGCCCAGTAGGATGGATATTAAAAAGCTCCAGCAATGCTATTCTCCCAACTTCCAGCTCAATGCACCATCCTGATTGCTCTGTCTTTCTCCTAGATGCCTTTTCCATCCTCTACCATCTTTCTTGGTAGGATGTAAGCTCCTTGAGAGCAGGGACCTTGAGAGCCCCAGGATCTGCCAGCATATAGGAAATGCTTAATAAACATTTTCTCCCTCTCATTCTCCCCTCCTTCTCTCCTCCTCTCCCTCTTTCTCCTTTCCCTCTCTCTCTTTCTCTCTCTCTGTCTCTGTCTGTCTGTTTCTGTGTGTGTGTGTGTTTCTCATTCCCTCTCCCTTTGCCTCTTCCTTTCTCTTTCTCTCCCTCCCCTGCCCCTGCTCCTCCCCTTACCCCATTTTCTCTGTCTCTCTTTCCCTCTCTCCCTCCATTGTATCTTCTTTTTCTCTCTCTCCCTTGTTCCTTACTTTCCTCCTTGTTCTCTCACCTCTCTCTTTTTCCCTCTCTCTCCCTCCTCACTGTGTCTTCTTTCTGTCTCTTCTCCCTCCTTCTCTCTTTCTATTTCTTCTTTATCTCCTCTCTCTTCCTCCCTCCCCCTTCCCTCTTTCTTCTCTCTCTCTCCTTTTTTTTTCTTTTCTGTTTCTTTCTCCTTCTTCTCCCTGACCATCCATTCCCCTCCTTTCCCCTTGTTCCCTCTTTTCTGTCTGTCTCTTTTTCTCTTTCTTCCCCTCCTTAAAAATCTTTTCTTTCTCTATCTGTTCTCCTCCTCACTGTTTCTCTGTCTTTCCATCTCTCTCCCCCTTCCTTTTTTCTTTCTTCTCTGTCCCTTTCTCTCTGTCTGTCTCTTTTTCATTCACCTAAACCTAGAAAGGAACTAAAATATCAGCCAGTCTATCTCCATTGAGCCTATAGTTTATTTATGAGAAGGAAACTAAGATCTGAGAGAGGTTAACTGACTTTCTTAGAGTCACAAAGTACATGTCTGAAGTGGGATTTGAACCCAGGTTTCCCTAATTTCAAACTCAGTGCTCAATGCATTTCACCACACTTCAGACAGTATAATTTGTTGAACTCTAAAGTCATAAGATGGGAGTTCTGAGTTTGAATCCAGATCCTACTACATTTTTCTTAGTTTGAACTCAGGAAAATTGCATGGCTTCTCAGGGCTTTGTTCACCTTCTCTGTATGATAAGGAGGTTGGACAAAGAGCTGATTCCTGTCAGTTCGAGGGCTCATTTGTTATTTTTACTATTGGGATCAGGCCCAATCTGATTGCAGTGGAAGGACTGATGTGGGTGGTAGAGATTGCATTGGACTTGATGTCATAAAAGACTTGGGTTCAAATTCCACCATTAAAGACTTATTAGTTGTGTGACATTGGGCAAGTCATTTAAGCATTCTTTTGTGAAATGAGGGTTGGCCTCCATTGTCAGGGGCGTCTCTAGTTTATAACTCAATCTCCAGGTTTGAAAATTCTATTTTTTCAGTAGTAAGAGCTCTGGCCATTGTTTTTTCCCCCCAAAAGTATCTGTTTTCTTAAGCATAGGAAGGAAGATAAATTACAGTTAAATGACTGGGAAGGACAAGGAATACATGTTCTCTGCCCCAGCAAGGGCAGTATTGATATCTCTAATGGCATCATGCAAATTTAAATCAGAGCTTCTCAGAACTCCACTGCATTTACTGCAAGAGATGGAATCAGGGGATTCAACCTGCTCCCATATTGGCTGCATAGCCTACATTTGCTTAGAGAGAGTATGAATTAATCAGAACTTAGAGAAGGGAATTTTAGTAAGGTGAAATTATTTAATATAGTCTGAAAAATTCTGTGACAACATTTATTCAAGGATCAGTTCACCAACTTGACAGAAAGAATGAAAATAAGCATTTATTAAGTGCCTACTATGTTCCGTCCACTGTGTTAAGCAATTTACAAATACCATTTCTTTTGGTTTACATGACAACCCTGGGAAATAGATGCAATCGTTGCTCCCATGTTAGAGCTGAAGAAACTGAGGCAAACAAGGTTAAGTGACTTGCCCAGTGTCATACAACTAGTAAGTATCAAAGGCCAGATCTTCTTGACCCAGGCCCAGCACTTGTAGCTGCCCAGATTAATCAAGACAAGCATTTCAAAATTGTCTAGGTTTCTGTCTTCTAGGAGAACAAAAGCTCACAGAAAACAAGGATTGTTGTTCATTTCTTGGTATCCTTGGTGCCCATCACAAGTCCTAGGATACAGGAGATGCTTAATAAACGAATTCTTGTTGATCAAATATTTCTTGAATACTTAACTATGTTCTCAGGACCTTTCATTAGATGGAGAGAGAGAAATAATGAGACACATAGAAAAATGATAATGATGATTCTGATGGTGATGATGATGAATAATAGTTGGAAAGGCACAGACAAGTAGAAAGTTAAAAATGGTAGATGATAGAGAAGAGACAAATAGATAAATAGAAAGAGAGATGATGGGGAGGTAGACAAAGAAAGGGAGATGGTAAATGAAAAATAGATGAGATGAAAAGAGAAAGAGAGGAGACAGAGATAGATACAAAGATAGATGGTAGATGGATAGATAGATGGATTGATGGAAAAATAGATGAATGGATAGATGGATAGATTGATAGAAAGACAGATGGGTTGGTGGGTAGATGGATGGATGGATGGATGGAGGAGGAACAGATGGGTTGATGGATAGATGGATTGATGGATGTATGGACTGATAGATGGATAGATTGGCTGATTGATTGAGATGATAGCTAGATAGGCGGAGACAGGAAAAATAGAGAGATGGTAGATGATAGAGATATATAGATATAATAGATGATTGGCAATACATAGAGACAGGTAAATTGGTAGATAATTAGCCAGCTAGATAGGATGGATAGATAGAAAGATGATAGATCAAGAATTTATTAATCACCACGCATTTCCACATTCTGACTCCAATGTACTTCTCCAGTCTTACTTCACATCAGTCTCTTTTGCTTAATTCTCCTTGCCATACTACCGAACTGCATATTACAGATTACTGAACCACTTAGAAATCAAGTCAGTCTCTGCCTTGTCACATCATTTCTATCTTTCTACTTGTCAGTGCTTATCCACCCATCATTCATCATCGTCATCATCAGAATCATTATCATCTCTTTCTGTGTCTCTCTGATTCTGTCTCTACTAGCTATGTGACCCTGGACAAGTCATTTAACCCCTGTTGCCTCAGTCTTCTCATCTGTCAAATGGGCTGGATAAGGAAATGTCAAACCACTTTCAGTATCTCTGCCAAAAAAAAAAAAAATTCCAAATGGAGTCATGAAGAGTCAGAAAGGACTGAACAACAATGAAAGACTTTTAATAACACCCTGTATCTTTTCTTATGGAGATTTACGCACTACGAGTTCTGGTGGGGTTTTGGAGTTTTGCCAAACTCAATTAATGGAACAATTTTTTTTCTTTTCTTTCTTTCTTTTTTTTTTTTTTCTAAATAACTTGCTTTTAAGACAGTTCTTCCTTAATGGTCCCCAATTTTAAGACAACTGATAAAACCTAAATTTGATCTTGGGCCAGGTTCAGTGGGGAGGGAAACAGGTTCCTTTAATTATTGAATAAGACTTGGCTCCTCATAAAGCAAAGTATTTCTGAAAGAAAAAAAAAAAATCCCAGGCCCCAGCGCTGCTGATCTGGATTGTAGAGTCCAAAGGTAACATATGGCTGAGCTCAAATACTCTTTGTTTAAAATCCTAGCTCAGCTCCCTTTCAATTCTGTGGGTATATTCAGGACATTAAAGCTGCTTCTGGCAGCACTTTACATCACATTTGTACTCTAGCAGAAAGGCATATTTCCCGAAGAAAAGGAAGCATATCTTTATAAAGGAAGTCTGGGTCTTTCTGTACTAACTATGTCTCTCCATTGGGGACAAATCTTTTGCCAGGACATGGAGGCTACCAAGTCAGTGGAAATGAGAAAAGCCATCTTTATTTTTAGAAATCATTAAAAAAAATATTCTCTTCCATAGCAACATAACACATGGGATATTTGGTGGTTGACATTAAATAGGTATTCTTTCTTTTTCCTCATTCCTTTTTTTACTTCTTCCCTATTTTCTTCCTTTCTTCCTCCTTCCCTCCCTCTCTCCCTTTCTTTCTTCCTTCCCTCCTTCTTTCCTTCTTTCCTTCCTTCCTTCCTTCCTTCCTTCCTTTCTTCTCCTTCCTTTCTCTCTTTTTTCTTTTCTTCCTTTCTCCTTCCTTCTTTCTCCTTTATCTTTCTTCCTTTCTTTCTCTTCTTTCCTTCCTTTCCTCCTTTTCTTCCTCTTTCATTCTCTCTCTCTAACTGATAAATTGATAAAAATCATCCCCAAACAAGAAGTGGATGAAAGAAAACTAAGCATTGAGTGTGCATGCTTAATGAGTTAATAAATATTAATTTCTCCTCAAAGGAAGATTTTTTTTTTTTGCTATTTTTGAAAATGGATTATATGAAGAGGGAGGGGGAACATGTCAAGGAGGAACAGTCAATGGGAGGACCAAGAAGTCTGTTAAATTCATCATCCCAGCCAATTGGGGCAACATGGGAGAGACCTTGTGCTTCAGGATAGGAAATAAAAGGCTCATTCCTGCATTTATAAGCAAGGAGCCATCCAGGAACAGTTCCAGGGTGGATTATCCATTTCTTACAAAAACTAAATAAACCAACTTATTTCAGAAACTCCAGAATCCTTTTTATCTTTGTAGCATATTTCTTTTTTTTTTAAAGTTTTTTATTTTCAAAATATATGCAAAGATAGTTTTGAACATTCACCCTTGAAAAACCTTGTGTTCCAATTTTTCCCTCTTTTCTTCCCACCCCCTCCTTTACAGCAAGTAATTTAATCACCTGAGGAGGGGAGCAGTGGGGATGGTTAAAGCTTCTAGCACCAGGCTGTGAATGTGCTCAGATCAAAATAGAGGTGCTGCAAAAAAATTGGTTTTTGTTTGTTTGTTTTTTTAAGAAAGGCTTTTTGAAATCCAAATTGATGAATGATAAATTTAATTTTTCACATCTGGGGAAAAGGAGTTGTCTTCATTCAGGACATACTTTAGTTGCCCAGAAATTTTGTTGGATTTCTGATATAATGCAACTAGGATTGAGTTTGAAGACAGAAGACCTGTATCCAAATCCTATTCTTATGTGATCGCAGACCTTCCCCTGTTATGACCCTTAGTTCTTCTTGCTACCTTCTAAATCCACCCTTCTATTTGATCTTTAAAGCCTTTCACATTGTGACAACAACCCATCTTCTCAACTTTCTTAACAATGTTCATCCAATAAATATTCATCAAGTGCCTACTATGTGTCAGTGCTAAGTAATGAGGATGCAAAAAGAGGCAAAATATAGTCCAGTCCCTGCCCTCAAGGAACATACAATCTAAAGATACAACCATCCATCACCAAACATCTATGAAGCACCTACTATGTACCAGGAACTGGGCTAAGCACTAAGGATACAAAAAGAGGCCCAAAACAGGAGCCCTCAAGGATTTCTCTAGAGTCCAGTCACAGAGCCCCCCTTACTGTTCCTCACACATATCACTCGTTCCATTTCCCACCTTTTCATTGAACATCTCCTTTGTTTTGGAGCATTGACTTCTTGTTCCTGCCTATAGGAATCCCAAATTCTCCTCCACTTCTAGCACCACCTTTTAGTTGAGGCCTTTTCTGATTCCCCCAAGATGCTAGCATCCCTCCCCCCTCATCACATTGTACCCATTTTTAATATATATGTGCATGGTGTCTCCTCCACAGAGTAGCTTATATAGGGCTTGAAGGTTTGCACTACAATTTACAAATACCATCTCTTTTGATCTTCACAAGAACCCTGTGATACAGGTGCTATTATTATCCCCATTTTGCTTCTGGGACCAGAGACTTTACATAGTTCCAAATGAAGAAACTGAGGCAAATAGAATTAAATGACTTGCCCAGTTGACCCAATATTCTATCCATTGAGCCACTGAGTAGTCCCTTAATGAATACAATCCTTTGGTTGAGATTCCTTCTAAGATAGTTGCCTGAATGGGAGACAATTCAATCATCTATATACCTACTCCTGTAATATCCTGAAATTTCCACCAGACCAAATAATCATGAGTGCAATAAGAAAATTTTGTAAATAACTTATTCTAGACCAAAATTGAACAAAATTGAACAAATTCATAGAAAAGAAAGTTCCAACAAGATCAGAGATTGGTCACATGTCTAGCCTTCAAGTATCTGTATCCAGAGATAACAAGAGGGAGTGAATCTCTTGTTAAAACTCAAAAGTTGAGATCCTGAGGTCTATAATACTGCCTTGAGATGCTGGAAAGAACCTTGAAGATCCAGAACTCTGAATTTTTCAGATGCCAAACCAAAGGAAGTAAAGGTAAGAGCAAGAACCCAAATGACCCAAGTGGAGACCAAGCTCTACTGACCACTCTGCTTAAAAGTATGGCAAAGGGATAAAACATGGCCCTGGAACAAAGCTCCAGTTCAGGAATTAAACCTGGAAGGATAAGTAAGTCAAAGAAAACAGCCAGTGTTAAAGAATTATTATAAATAACTCCATAATAACTGCAAGCCAAGAAAGAAGAGGAACTTGCTATTTCTCATAACTGAGGTACATGAGAATATACAAATATGGAGGAAGGAGTATGGGGAGGGGGCACAAGAGGGGGGGCATTCTCTCATAAGAAATAGCACAGTTTAGAGTAGAAACAAAAATAGAAAAATACCTAACAGGGAAGAAAAGTGAGAATGGGCAGGAGGTTTAAAAAAAGGTGAGGATAATACTAGGGAGACAATTTTCTGACTCTGAAGGGGAAGGGAAGAAATTTAAGAAATAGAATCTAAGAGGCTCCCTTAAATGACCTCTTCGACAATTGGGGAATAGATGAACAAATTGTAATATATGGATGTAGGGAAATATTACTATGCCATAAGAAATGTAAAAGAAAAAATGTCAGAGGATCTTGAATAGTGTGAACTCAGAAAAAGAAGCAGGCAGATCCAGGAGAATAATTTATACAAGGACAAAAATAAGAAAAACTATTTCAAAAGACTTAGGAACTGTAATTAAAGCAATGAGCCTTCATGTCTCCAAAAGGATCTAAGATAAAGCATATTCCCTATCTCCTGACAGACACAAGGTGTAGAAATATAGATATTGTTTTGACATAACTACTTTGTGGATTGGTTTTAATTAACTTTGCTTATGTGTTACTAGATTTCTTATTGTTACTGCTGTTTTCCCCCTGAGAACTCTATGGGACTCAGTTTCTTCATCTGTAAAATATGTGGGTTAGGTGAAAAATTACTTTTCAGCCTGGTCTCTCTGTGTACTTTAATAAGAGATATAGGGTTTTAGTGGCTGGATCTGGTAAATCTGGTGTTTATACAGGTCCTTGTCCCCACTCCTCTTAGAATGTAAACTTCTTGAAGACAGGGCTGTTTGACTTTTTTTTGTTTGTTTGTTTTGTTTTTGTATCCTCAGTAGCTGCACATAATAGTCTCTCATTCATTCAAACATATATAACTATTGCTCTATGAAATCTCAGCACCCCCTTCCCCCTCTTCCCCTTTCTCTTTTAAAATCAAAGTCCATAGCTCTTCTCAATAATTCAGTAATTCAAGGAAATACCAACAGACTTGGGATGGAAAGTATCATCCTCATCCAGAGAAAGAACTATGGAGACTGAATGTGGATCGCTTAGTACTTTCACTTTTTTGTTTGTTTTTTCTTTTCCTTTCTACTGTTTTTTTCCCTTATGGGCTGTTTTTCTTGCATAACGTGACAAATATGGAAATATATTTAAGAAGATTGTATATATTTAACCTATATTAGATTGTTGGCTGTCTTGAGGAGGGAAGAAGTGAGGGAGGGAGGAAAAAAAAATTGGAACACAAAGTTTTACAAAACTGAATGTTGAAAATTATCTTTACATGTATTTGGAAAAATAAAATACTATTGAGAAATAAAATAAATAAATTCATGTTTAAAAAAAATCAAAGTCTATTTTATAATAGTTCATAGAGTTGTTCCTGTCTTTGCCAGCCAGTAAAACAAAAGAATAATTTCATAAGAGTGTTCAGGTCACAAAGTACTAGATGTTCTTAAATAGTTTCTCAGTGTATTCTGGGAACCTTTTGGAAAATCATTTGTGATAGTCCCTTTTCTCATATATTTTAAAGCAAACTAGCATTCCTTCTACATGAATACCTAGAAGAAATGAAAGAAGAGATTTTTTAAAAAATGAAATAAAAGTTCTTGAAAAAAGAATTGGAAAGAGAATAGATAGCATTCCTGTGGTCTTAAGTCTTTTTTTTTTTTTTTTTAATCTTTTATCTCCTTACCATATGTGTAGGGATGATCTGCAGAGACTCAGACTTGAGCTGTCCAGTAGCTGGCCAACAGACTGAAGAGAGCTTCAAAACCCAGTTGGTGATTTGTTCACAAAGGAAATAGACCTTTCCTTTGGGATTTTCCTCTTTCTGGGAGGACTAAGAATGGAAGCTTCAGAAGATGGGTCATTGGGTCAGTATTCTGATGGAATTCAATTCATTTGCAAAAGAAGAGGAGCTGCAAGGATAGCACCTATTTCACAGGAGAATGTATATGGAAAGCACTTTATAAACCTAACAGACATTCAAACATTACTTCCTAATGTCACTTAATTTCTGTCTGCCTAGGTTTCCTCAGCTATAAAATAAAGATAATAATAGCACTCACTTTCCAGAGGTGGCTAGGTGATACATTGAATAGGAGATGGAAATCTTATTTTCATGAGTTCGAATCTGGTTTCAGATCCATTTAAACTGGTTCTAAGACACATCTCCCTTAAAATCTGTTTCTCACTCTCTTTCTGTATCTCTTTCTCTCTGAACTCACTTCACCCTGTTTACCTCAGTTAACTCATGTGAAAAATGAGCTAGAGAAAGAAATAGCATCTCTGGGGATTTGTATCCAGAATCTTTGGAGTTTTCTTAAATCTCAAAATGGTGAGTTAGATGTTCTCGAATCAACTTAACAAAACTTTCCAGAGTTATTTTGAGGATCAAATGAGATAAGATTTGTAAAATGCTTATCATAGTGCCTGGTACATAGAAGGCACTTAATAAATTAGTATTATTATTGTGTTCTTTGACATCCAATTAGTCTTTGGATTCCTAAGATCTTAGTTTAGTCACTGGCAGACAAGAAGTATTTAATAAATTCTCGCTTCCTTTATATTAATATTATTATTGTATATATGTTGTTTCCTCTACTAGAAATATAAGCCTTTAGAGAACAGATTTTTTTTTTTTCCCTGAATGACTCCCTGAAACTATAACTTAATCCTTGGCAGATAAGAAGTACATAATGATGTTTGTTGATTGTTTGCTCTGAATTGTTTTTTCTTCCTTTCCTTTTACCTGAAAGTCTAGAATGAATGTTTAGACATTCTTAAAGCATATCAATTTACAGGTACACCTGGCAGAGACTGATTCAAGCACAGTCAGACTCATTAACTGCCTTGTTTGTTTTTGAGAGGTTGTTGAGTATATGTATGGTGTGCTAGCATACGGGAATACTTCATAGCATATTTTTTTTTGCCTGCTTCAGATCATCTCCATGCTAGACTGGGTATAAATCCAAGCAAAAGGATCTATCTAGTCTATGCAGATGCAAACCAAAGAAAAAGTAGTAATCCTGATCTAGAAGAGATCATTGGTTGGAAGCTGGAAGGGAACTCAGAGCCAGGGATAGAATCCAACTCTCTTCATTTTTACAAGTGAGGAAATAGAGGCTAAGAAAGATTAAATAGCTTGACAGAGTTCACCCAAGTAATTAACTGGCAGAAGAAGGATTTGAACTGAGCTCCTTTCATTCCAAAGGTAGTATGTTTTTTCTACTCTACCCCTTTGCTTGGTAGGATCATACGTGATCTCAGACTAGTGCCTTTGTTGCTTAACTTTGGCCAGGGCTAAAAATAAGCTCTCATCAATGGTAGAGAATGGGGAACGGGCACAAAAGGATATTCTTTCTATTGACAAATTGAATATTCGAGTCTCATTCTTTAGAACAACCTAATACTAGGAATATTGCAGGGGAGTGCAATATTCTTAAATATTAAGAAAACCACACGCACAAGGGAGTCCACTCTTCTAATAATATTTTTTGCTAGAAAAAGCAAATGTGGGAATGAATCCTACATCTTAGTTGATAATGGCTCAAACCACCTATCAACCCTCTTTCCCCAGTGTCCTTGGGTCAATAACTCAAAGCTGTTAAGAATGAGCACTACTTCTGCCAACACAGATTGGATTTTCTTTATGCCTTTGATGATTGTTTCCTTGATGATGAAACTAGCTGGTGATAAGGTCCTCAGAGCCTAACTAGGCTAATCTTAAAATAATAGTGATGAAGGATATTATATGATAAATCTAAGCACTCTGATTCTGTGGGGTTTTTTCTCAGTTAAAAAAAAATTCTTTTAATTTCAAAGGTCCATCCTCAGAAACACTCTCCATTGATAAAGACTGACTGCTTAAACTGGGAAAAAATTTTTATATCCAAAGATTTTAATAAAGGCCTCATTTCTAAAATATAGAGAGAATTCACTCATTTATAAGAATACAAGCCATTCTCCAATAGATAAATGGTCAAAGAATATGAACAGACAATTTTCAGATGAAGAAATTAAAATCATTTCTAATCATATGAAAAAATGCTCCAAATCACTATTGATCAAAGAAATGCAAATTAAGACAGCTCTGACATAGTACTACACACTTCTCAGATTGGTTAAGATGACAAGAAAAGATAATGATGAATGTTAGAAAGGATGTAGGAAAACTGGGACACTAATACATTGTTAGTGAAGTTGTGAACTGATCCAGCCATTTTGAAGCGCAATCTGGAACTATGTCCAAAGAAAGGATTATCAAACTGTACATATCTTTTAATCTAGCAATAGCTCTACTAGGCTTTAGAGTGGGTCTAAGTTTACTAGGCTTTGTGATCCCAAAGAAATCATAAAAAAAGGGAAAAGAACCCAATGTGCAAAATTGTTTGTAGCAGCCCTTTTTGTAGTGGCAAGGAACTGGACCCTGGAATGGATTCCCATTGGTTGGAAGTGAGTAATGTTCTTCATCACCAATTCTTTGAAATTCTGATCATACTTTTTTAGTCAGTCAATATGCTTTTATCAAGTGCTTCAGAAATATTGAGTCTTCCCTTCCCAGACTGACACTTTTGTGAAGGCGAGCTTGACTATCTTTTGCTTCCTTTCTTACCTAGCTTTGAGCACTGCAAGGATGTTATCTTAGACAAACTGATATCTGGGGAACACTTTAACTTAAAAAGGTCAATCTCCCACTGAACCAAGGACCATCACTAGTAATCTTGACTATGACTTGCCATTAGATTCTGATGACTCTGCAGAAGAGAGAGAGGTTGGTAACTTTGCACTTTTAAATCTAATTCACTTGAAAGTCAAGGCCCTGTTGATGTCATTAGTCCTTTTTGAGAATGAAGGATGAATAAAAAAAAAACCCAAAAAGTGCTTATTATGCATCAAGCACTAGTACCCTCAAGGCACTTACAATCTAATGGGGTGATTGTGGCAGTATGTATGTATGTGTGTCTGTTTACATATAGAGTGGAGTTTAATAATCCCTGTTCTTTCAAAATTGAAATTTTCCTTAGAATGTTACTATTTTATAAATTAATCTTTTGATTTTGCTTACTTTAAGCTGCATCAGTTCACATAAGTTTTCCCAGGTTTCTCTTTACACAGAATAATAGCATCTCATATCACAAATGTTAGCTATTATTATTATTAGAATCAAATCAGATAGTAATTGTAAAACACTTAGCACAGTCATATAGCAAGTGCTACATAAATGTTAGCTATTATTGTTATTATTATTAGGATCAAATGAAATAAAAATTGTAAAGCACTTAGCCCAGTGCCTGGCACATAGGAGACACTATATAAAAACTAACTATTATTATTAGTTATTTTTCCAGACCAGACATTGTGCCAATTCACCTCTCCACCATGGCTCCTTCTAAAGAACAAATTGAAGGTGTAATAGTGAAGGGATTTTTCTAAGGCTTGATGCAAGAGTCTGGAATAAATTGAAAGGGAAACAATGCCTTAAATTTATTCAATCAGCATCCAATAAATAGTTATTATGTTCTTAGTATGAGGTCACTGTGCTACCATAGATCAAGCTAAAAAAATCAACATCTCTGAGATATTCCTGTTGATCTCTTTGAAAAGATCTGGCAGATTTCGATTTTACTTTTCTTTTTCAGCTCTGGGCAATGAGATCCCACTTCCAGACAGCTTCCCAAGGGATCCCCAGGTGCTCCAAGATGTCACAAATGCCAAAAGCTACATTATACTGCCTTCTCCTCTTTCCCACTGAGTTCCAGATAATCAAACCTTACCAACCTCTGAGTAATTAATGCCAATGAGAATTTAGCTAATCCTCAGATTTGCCTAATCCATTGATTTTTTTTTTTAATTTCAGTTCTACAAACACTCCATCTTTTAAAGCTCAACTCAAGTATCACTTCTTCAAGGAAGCCTTATTTTCCTGTCCCAGACCTTACATGGCATTTTTTTTAAAGCTTCTATTTTTTTATATAATGTTGTTATTGTTGTTCAATTATGTATTATATTTCCTGACCTCATTTGGGGTGTTCTTGGCAGAGATACTGGAATACCAGTTCCTTCTCTGGCTTATTTTACAGATGAGGAAACTGAGATAAGTGGGATTAAGTAATTTGTCCAATGTTATTTATGCAGGTAGATACTGGGGTGGCTTGTCATTTCCTTCTCCAGCTCATTTTACAGATGAGTAAAGTGAGGCAAACAGAATGAAGTGACTTGCCCAGTGTTACACAGCTAGATACTGGAGTGGATTGCCATTCCTTCCTCCAGCTCATTTTATAGATGAGTAAACTGAGGCAAATAGGGTGAAGTGACTTGTCCAGAATCATACAGCTAGATACTAGAATAGCTTGACATTTCCTTCTCCAGCTCATTTTACAGATGAGGAAAATGAGAGTGAAGTGACTTGCTCAGGATCACACAGCTAAGTCAGGTCAGATTTGAATTCAAGAAGATGAGTCTTCCTCACTTCATCGACTACAACACTTAGCAGGGGCCCTATGATATATTATACATTAATCTATGATGTTGGAATATCCCCTTTCCTAGCCTGCAAGCTCCTTGAATGACAGAAGGGGTCACTCTTAGTATCAGTATGCCCTGGGTTCAAATCCTCCCTCTGATCCTTGTTTCTAATGATATTTAAATCTCTGAACTTTGGTCTTATCAACTGTAAAATGAAGTTCCCTCTATATTTTTATTTATTTGGGACTTGATTTGTAAAATTTGTAAAATGAGGTTCCTAATATCTGAGGGGATTAATCTGAAGGATTTTGCAATTTTCCTTAAAATGAAACCATAACTTGTAGATTCTGCTCTAGGAATGCAATCTTGATATCTTTGACTTCTCTATGCATCCTTTCTTTGTATATGGCCAAACTCCCAAGAGCAGTCAGCTGGTCACAGAGTTCCCCTCCTTGTTTCTAAGCAGAAGGTTCAACAGCTGCAGGGACAAAAAATCCCTTTCAGCATATTGGCACTATGGTTGTATTTTTTTTGGGGGGGGAGTGTTCAGCACTCAGGAAGAGCTTGTAAAGGGGACACTGTTGCAAAAATTGGCTCAAATCACTGGCTCTCCATCGATAGTGCTTGAGATGTGTGTCTGCCATTATCCTATCAATCGACAAGTATTCATTAAGCACTTAACTATGCTACAAGCAGCCTAGAAACCAAGAAATAGCAAAAAAAAAAAAAAAAAAAAACATGGCAAGATTTTAGAGTTTTCTTTGCTACACAAAGTTGGGATCTTTCATTTGGCCTAAGGTTATAGTAACTGGTTCAGAAGGGACTTTAGGGTCATCCTCCCTTATTTTATGGAAGGAGAAATTGAGGCCCAGAAAGTTAAGTGATTATTAGGGTCTAAAGGAATGGGTGAAACATACCTAGATCCATGCTCCTTTCACGTTTGGGCCAAAGTCACTCAGGTTTTGTCCCAGGTGCTCAGATCCAGAAATATTGTCATATATCAATTGCAATCCCAAATTTCTAAGGTAAATATTCCAAGGAAACATTTATTTTGGGGGGAGGGGAGGAAGAAGGGAGAATAAAAGAAACAAATTAATTTAATAGAACAGTGATTTTTCTAGCTACCTAAGAAGGTTATTGTCTTTCATTCTTGAAGAGAATTATGATATCCTCATAGATGCAAGTGAATTGGATTTAAGAGAGGGAAGGCTATGTATGGTCACCTGCCTTACTTTGTACTCCAGAGCCATCTGGGTAAACCAGGAGAGTAGAATAGTATAGACAACTAACTTTGGGGTCAGGAAGATGAGAGTTTAAGTCCTATCTCCAGGACTGTAATATGGGGCAAATGACTAAATCTTTCACTGTTTTCCCCTCTAACCCACCAACACACACACACTCTCTCTCTCTCTCTCTCTCTCTCTCTCTCTCTCTCTCTCTCTCTCTCTCTCTCTCTCTTCCCTTCCCTCCTTCCCTCCCAGTCTTTTTCTCTCCCTTTCTCTTCTTCCCTCCCTTCCTCCCTCTCTGTCTCTTCTGTCTCTCTCTTTCTCTCTGTCTCTTTCTCTCTCTCCTCTTTTCAATAGTATTTTATTTTTCCAAATACATATAAAGATAGTTTTCACCATTCATCTTTGTAAAACTTTGTGTTCCAAAATTTTCTCCCTCCCTTCCTTAACTTCTCCCTCTCCAAGACAAGCAATCTGATACAGGTTAAATATGTACAATTCTTTTTAAAGATATTTCCATATTTGTCATGTTGTGCAAGAAAAATCAGATCAAAGGGAAAAAAACATGAAGAAAAAACACAACAAAAAGGTGAAAATATTAAGCTTTGATCCACATTCAGTATCCATAGTTCTCTTTCTGGATGTAGATGGCATTTTCCATCCAAGTATATTGGAATCCAGGCAACTCTTTTAACACTATAAGGAACAAATGAAAAGATGAAGCCATAACAGAATTTTTTAAAAGTTAGCATTTGTGGGTGCCCCAGACTTGCAACCCTCTTTACTTCTATTAAAAGACACTTTCCCCTCCAACTTAAGAGTTTGACTTACTTCAGGACTCCACAACACCTTTTCCTGTAGATTTTTATTTATTTGGGACTTGATTTATTTCAGGACTAATACATAGCAGGGATCTTAGAGATCAATCAATTAAGAAGAATATTGGATTCCACATTCTAGTCTCTCCCATTTTATAGATGAGCAAGTTAAGGCCCTGAAAATTAAAATTCCTTTCCTCGGGTTGCAGAGTGAGTTAATGGCAGAATAGGACCTTAATCCAAGCCTCCTTATTCCTCAGTGCTCTTTCTGCTACTTTGGTACTGGTTTCTGATGCTGCTGGGTTCAGACAGCCATTAGTATTAGTCCTTGGCCTTTCAGCAGAACATGATACTGAGGAATTGGAAATTTGGAACCGCTGCTACTTATTCCTCCAAGTTTCTTTCATTTCTGTTCCTTTCAAATGTTAAGTAAATATTCAAAGGAGATGCTATTCCTTCTGCTTGCCTCCAGAAAAGTCAATCTAACTTGCCTAAAGCAGGAACTCGCTGTATCCCATTAGTGGTGGATAGAAACAATACAGATGATAAATTGGCCACTTTCTAATTTTGCACAAACAGGCCTGCACTCATCTCCCAGTGTTTTCAGGGAGAGGAGAAAGAGATCTCTAAGGATAATTAATTGTACTTCAGGTGATTAGGACTGCTGAGTGACCTCAACTCTAAAAACCCAAGGTTTGCCATCTGGCTGACTATATTGGGAAATTGGGATGATTTAACTCCCACTGGTTCAGTGAAATTTCAGAGGCCTTACTCAACTAATGGATAAAATAAAATTAAGGTCAGAGGATCATAGTTCTCGATCTGGAAGCAATCTCACATTGACATCAGAGTAATTTTCATTAAAGCAAATCTGACCATGTGATTCTCCTACTTAATCAACTCCAATGGTTCCCTAGGATAAAATAGAATTACTTCGGTTTAGTTTTTAAAGCCACAACAACCTGCTTACAGTTTAGCTTTTCAGACTGTCTGTACATCACTTACTCCCTTTCCTATACTATTTAATTCCCTCTACTCCTCACACCTGGTATTCCACTGCTGTTCACTCAATGCCTGGAATTCATTCTTTCCTTATCTCATTGAATCAGTCTGTTCCTTTAGGATAAAGTTCAAGAACCATCTTCTACATGAAACTTTTTTTGATTCCTCCAACTGTCAGAACTACTCTTCCCAAAGTAACCTGTACTAACTATTTTGAATATTTATAGTTATTCACTATATACATTTTGCTGTTTTTTGCTTCTTTTTGTATCCCCAGTACTTAGCACAGTCATTGGCAAATAATAGGTACTTGTTCTTTAGTTGTTTTCCAGTTGTGACCCCATTTGGGGTTTTCTTGGCAACATTATGGATGATTAAACATAATACCTCTTCTCAATAATACAGTGATTCAAGAAATTACAAAAATCTTGTGATGGAAAATGCCATCCACATTCAGAGAAAGAACTTTGGAGTTTGAATGAAGAGTGAAATTCACTATTTTCACTTTTTTATTTGTTTTTTGTTTTTCTTTCTTGTGATTTTTCCTTTTTGTTCCAATTCTTTCATAACAAGATGAATATAAAAATATGTTTAACATGTTTGTACATGTATGGAATTGTTGCTATCTTGGGGAGTTGGAGGGGAAGGGAGGAAAATCTGGAACTCAACATCTTATAAAAATGCATGTTGAAAACTATCTTTACATGTTATTGGAGAAAAATAAAATACTATTAAGTGCAGAAAAATCTCTTTTCAAGAAGCTAACAGTCCAATGAGGAAAAACAACCATGCAAACAAATACAACAACACCAAAAAGGAAAATGAAAAGAAGGGAAGGTACTTGACTTGAGAGGGTTTTGATGGGACAAGTAGGAAATGAAGAGATGACTGTTCTGGGTGCCTTCCTTAAATGGAGATCCAATCCAATCATTGAAGTTAAGGGCATTACTTCTGGCAAATCTGAATCTCAACTCAGGTAAGACTTACTTATTTTTTAGCTGAACCAGGACAACTTCTGGATCATTTCCTGCTTAAATTCCAGACTTTTAGATTTGGAGTATCTAGCAGATAGACAGTGAGATACATACTGTATTGTATTTAAATAAGAGCCAAGGTCAAAGGGCCATTTAAATTATCTGGGATATCCTGTGGAAATATCTTAATAAAACTCTGGGGAAACATAATCAGCAATGGATGGCCTTGTTTTCTGAGTCTGAATTAGGTGAAAGGTAGTAGGCATTATGAGGTTACTGTCCTCAGCTCCTACTAGATGTCTCTTTTTTCCTTCTATAAATGATTTGTACTAAGTTGTCCAGCATGATGAATAGAGAGTTGCTGGCACATCTCTCACTTCTGTCCCCCTCAGGGAATTTACTTAACTTCAGTGCGTTCAAGGCAAAGCCTTAATACTCTCAGTTGCAGAGAGGATGCTGACCTGCATTGGTAGAGGTAAGATTCTTCACTTACACCATGAAATCACTGGTCCAGTCCCTTTCCCTAATTGTTAATTGCTTGATGGTCCATAAAATACTTCCCTTCACTACTTCCTTCTCCCCTCTTTTCCAGAATGCATTGTAGGGCATGTATGAGATCCAAAGGATGGAGATGGACTAGGGAGAGTTCTCTTGGAATTTTTCTTGGTAGCTCTGGATATTAGGCTTAAGTCTTCAACTCCTTGAGATGAACCCAAAGGAAAACATTGAGGAAGCTTCATATAGTGAAGAGAAAGTCTAACAGGGTGAAATCTCACCTCTGATGCTTACTAGTTATGTGATCTGGGGCCAATGATTTCACTGCTCTGGGCCTCAGTTTCCTCATCTGTAAAATGAAGGCATTGGACCAGATGATCCCTGTGGTCCAGCTTTAGATGCCTTGGGACCCCCAAAGTGACTGAATCCCACCCCATGCTCTAAAATGCCAGAGGCTAAGAAGTCATGGGCAAAGCCAATACTAGAGCATGATTCCTTCTTCTGATCCAAACTCTTGTCTACCATGAAATGCAAGCTATTAATTAATGGGAATTTCTAGAATAATGTTACTATTTAAAATCCAGTGCTAGGAAATGTCATTTAAGTACAGCATATTTCTTACTTTGCTCTGGGGTAAAAACAAACATATTCATAATTCACATTGTTTAAAATAGAATCATATTTCACATGAGCTAGATCAGTTACCTTCAGCAACCCTGGGGTGAATCCTATCATAATTGCTTTCATAATGTGATTTTTAACCCATTTCTCCAACTTTCCTTTTATACGAATAGGAGGAGTTGTTTAAATATTCTATTTTTGATCTTGATCTATGATAATTCCTCAATGTATTTGGGATTTCCATATAGAAATTACCTTGATCAATGCTGCAACTTAGTTTTAGAGAATTTAGAGAATCAAGCCCACTTTCCATTGCTCCATACTGGAAGGAAACAAGCATTTATTAATACTCTTGGGTCTTCCATGCTCAGGCAACTGGGAAAATCATGTCTACAATATGAGTCAGAACCCTTAGCCAGTCATATCTCAAAAAGAGTCATGATATCTCCTCAGCAAAAGAATTAGCCTAACCTGCATGGGGGTCCTTAGGAAAAGCTATATCACCTGACATGATAGGATGTTAGGAAATATTGCTCTAATTACACAGTGGAATTTAGAGGAGCACCCTCAATACAATTATTAGATTTCCTAAAACCTACTTATGGTAAACATAGATTAGCGTTTTACCTGATAACTGGGGCATAGCTGGGCTATTATTTGTGTTACAGGAAGAAGTAACCATGCTGATGAGATCATAGACCCATCAAACTAAGTAGGGAAAATGGTTTTCTTACACCCTTGTCTTTGTGCTGATCCTGTATAATATAGGTACATGATATTGTTCCAATCAGTGGGGCTCTGTCATAACATCATTAGCACTAACATGTGTCATAAGTTTGAGAAGTTCCTTTCTAGTGGTTGTTGGCCAGTGGGTAGCAAATGTGGAGAAGGACTTAAATCAGTTGATTAGGGACGATTACAAAAATAAGATGGTCATGAAACTCGGTCACTCAGTTGCCAGCAATCAGAAATAGTAAGCAAAATCATGCTTTCTTTTTTTATTTTTAAAGCTTTTATTTTAAAAACATATACATGGATAATTTTTCAACAGTGACCCTTGCATAAGCTTGTGCTTCAGATTTTCCCCTCCTAGATGGCAAGCAATCCAATATGTCATACATGTTAAGATATATATTAAATCCAATATGTGTAAACATTTATGCAATTCTCTTGCTGTACAAGAAAAATCAGATCAAAAAAGAAAGAAAATGAGTAAGAAAACAACTCTCTTAAGGGACAATAGGCTTACTGGCCCATTTATAGCATTATTCCTAGAGTCAACTTCAATCATGTTTTCTTGGAACTAGTGAGACAGTGTGCCTGGTTGCCCTACCCAACTTATTGATACATTCCTCCTTTATCATTAACAGCTATGATTTGTATTTCTTCTCAAAAACTGAAATCAGAAATGTTCAAGGGATATGAATAGACAATTCTCAGATGGAGAAATTGAAACTTTCTAGCCATATGAAAAGATGCTCCAATTCATTATTAATCAGAGAAATGCAAATTAAGACACTTTTGAGATACCACCACACACCTGTCAGATTGGCTAGAATGACAGGGAAAGATAATGCATAATGTTGAAGGGGATGTGAGAAAACTGGGACACTGATACATTATTGGTGGAATTGTGAATACATCCAGCCATTCTGGAGAGCAATTTGGAACTATGCTCAAAAAGTTATCAAACTGTGCATATCCTTTGATCCAGCAGTGTTACTACAGGACTTATCTCCCAAAGAGATACTAAAGAAGGGAAAGGGACCCACATATGCAAAAATGTTTATGGCAGCACTCTTTGTAGTGGCCCAAAACTGGAAACTTGAGTGGTTGCCCATCAATTGGAGAATGGCTGAATAAATTGTGGTATATGAATATTATGGAATATTATTGTTCTGTAAGGAATGACCAGCAGGATGATTTCAGAAAGGCTTGGAGAGACTTACATGAACTGATGCTGAGTGAAATGAGCAGGACCAGGAGATCATTATATACTTCAACAACAATACTATATGATGATCAATTCTGATGGTCGTGGCCCTCTTCAACAATGAGATGAACCAAATCAGTTCCAATGGAGCAGTAATGAACTGAACCAGTTACACCCAGTGAAAGAACTCTGGGAAATGAGTATGAACCACTTCATAGAATTCCCAATCCCTTTATTTTTGTCTGCCTGTATTTTTGATTTCCTTCACAGGTTAATTGTACACTATTTCAAAGTCCAATTTTTTTTGTACAGCAAAATAACGGTATGGACATGTATATATATATTGTATTTAACTTATACTTTAACATATTTAACATGTATTGGTCAACCTGCCATCTCGGGGAGGGGAAGGGGGAAAGGAGGGGAAAAATTGGAACAAAAGGTTTTGCAATTGTCAATGCTGAAAAATTACCCATGCATATATCTTGTAAATAAAAAGCTATAATAAAAAAAAAAACTGAAATCAGAAGAAAACAATTAATAACCAAGAATTGAGAAAGAGAAGTGTAAAGTACATTATCAAAGAGTATTGACATTAAAAAGTGGCCTCTTCAAGTGGTAAAATGAAGGGATAATGGATGGATGTCTCATATAGAATCATAGATTTAGAACTGAAATGTGTGAAAGATAAAGCATTTTAAGTGTTTTCTAAATGTCAGTCCCTGGGGATATGAAAAACCAAAACAAAACATCATCTCTCTCAAAAGGAACTAACATTCTAATTGGGAAGGACAACAAATAAAAATTAAATTTTACTTCAGGGCATATGGAAAGGGCAGGAGTGTAACAGTGAGTCAGCTGGTAAAGCCAGTGGGAATTTAAAGCCCACCTAGTCCCTAACCCTTAATTTGCACAACTCTACCTCATTTAAATCCAATTCATGTGCAAGTCAAGACATTATTCCATGATGTCCTTTTCAGAAAGGATGAACAACACCTAATTTGACAAATGAGGTAGCCAATGTCCAAAGAAGATGAGGAATTGGCCATTATAAATATATGTCAGAGAAAGGATTTAAATTTGATCTTCTGACTTGAAATCCAGCCCACTTTCCATTGCTCCATACTGGAAAGAAACAAGCATTTCTTGCACCAATAATGTGCCCGATATTATGTCTAATATTTTATGCATTATATCACCGACCTGATATAATGCCTAGTCAAATCAAAGCTCCCTTATTAAGGTCTTACCATGTGCTAACCATGGAAGATATGGCAGATACAGTTTTTACCCTCAATTACATTTTTTTGATTGTTTGGGAAAGAGCACTTTAGAGGCAGAAAGCTTGGACTTGGAGCCAGAAAACCTGGATTTCAGTCCCAGCTCTTCAACCTTCCCATATCTTGCTTTGCTTATCAGTAAATTGGGGATAATGGTACTTGAAATATCTTGGGAGTGGGAAGGGAGTCATGTAAAGCTCAAAATGAAATGAGGGGTGGGAACACTGCTTCCTAAGGATAAATCTGAGCTATTATTCCTACCTAGCACAGCAAGACCCAGGAGAGAGAAAGGCAAATGAGCCAACATAATGATTTGATCAAATGAGTATCTGGAAAAGAACTGTTGGATGAAGCAGGCAAAACAGTCAGAGAAGGCGAGGTCATAGTTTGTCACTATCTACTCCCCCAGTTAAAGTAAGTGATGCAGCCATAAAAGAGATATAAATAGAAACACACATCTGTTTAATACCTGCCTCATATGTCTTGCACTTATGTGAGAAGCAGGCTGTGGATCAAGATATAGTCTTAAGCCTAAACCCAGGTCTAGGTTCAAATCCTATTTCCAACACTGTTTGTCGGACCCTAACAAAGTCATTTTACTTCTCCATCCATCAGACAATTCTTTAAGAATATAAGCTGCAGACAAGGTGCCAACTCACCCTGGTAAAAGGCATTAACAAAACTACAGATCTCATTCCTATCCTTCTTCATTTATAGTTAGAAAGTAGTTTTTAATCTAACATTTCTTAAACTTTTTCTACTCAGATTCCTTTTTGCCCAAGAAATTTTTACACAACCCTGGGTATATAGGCATATAAAATAGATATACAAATCAAACATTTGCTGATGATAAATCATAATTTCATGATCCCCACTTTAAGTTATGTAACCCTATCTGGGATCATGACCCACAGTTTAAAAAGCTTTGCTTTAACTAAAGATATTCAATAATCAGAAATGATGGGGAGAGATTCTGGTCTTGGGAATGGACCAAATGAAATCTAGAGAAGGAGAGCTCTTCAGTTCAGAGTTACTCCAAAAGTCATAGTATTCAGAAAGAATTTCAGGCCATTAAAATGGAGTACATTCTTCGGGGGAATGGCAAAAAATTGGGGGAGGTAATTTAAGCAAGGGGTAAAAGAATACAGCAGTATGCCAATATTCTAATATAGTGGAATGATACTGTATTCCTTTGACCCTTATTATAATCAAAGATTCTTAAACTGTGGGTCACGACCCCATATGAGGTTGTGTGACTGAATGTGGGGATTGAAAAATTATGATTTATTATCAATTAATGTTTGATTTGTGTACTTATTTAATATACCTATATATTGAGGGTTGTATAAAAATTTCTTGGACGTGAGTAGAAAAACTTTTAAGAAGCCCTACTGTAAATCACTGTCTAATTTTTTTTCTTTCTCAATTTTTTTTCAAGAGAACGTGGTCTATCCTCTCCCTTGCCTCTATTATATCCTACCTCATCTACCCATATTATATTTATCTGCTGTAATTGTAGCTGATATTTATAGAGTGTCCCAAAAGACAGTCAAATTTTGTACTATTTTAGATATTCTATATCATGCTTTAACAAAGCATAAAGTTAACATAGATATAAAGTTAACATAGTTAACTTTATATCTAGCCAGGTTGTGTAATTGATAAGAGCACTTGTTAAAATGAGGAAAACCTGAGTTCAAATCTGACTTCAGACACTTAACTTGCTGTATTACCCTTTGCACTACTCTTGGCCAACTAGGTGATACAGGGGATAGAGCACTGGGTTTGGAATCAAGAAAAGTTGCCTTTCTAAATTCAAATCTGACCTCACTTCTTAGCTGTGTGACCCTGGGAAAATCATTTCACCTTGTTTGCCTCAGTTTATTCATCTGTCATATAATCTGGAGAAGGAAATGGCCTCCACTCCAGTATCTTTGCCAAAGGTCATAAGAGGAATGATTTTAAATTACTGAACTAAAAGAAGTCAGTCTTTGCCTCAATTCTTACCTAGTCTTTATCACTGGTTTTCAGTCAAACCGAAATTTGTTAAAAATCTTAGGTCAAGGTCTCTATTGGATTCAGGGCTATCTCTAGTTATCTTGGTTTATATCTTGCTACTGGACCCAGATGGCTCCAAAGGAGACTTTGCGCACCTCTCTCTTGCTTAAATCCAATTCATTTATATGTCATAGCATCCCTGAATGAATGAAGGACAAATAACAAATGACTGAACAACATAATCTCTGTAAGATCATTTTCACTTCTTCCAGGATTAGTTTCTGTATCTGTAAAATGGACATGGTAATAATAATCTATGTCACATGGCTGTAAGGATCAAATGAAATAATAGATGTAAAGTATTTGGCAATTCTTAAAGAGCTATATCTCAATTATGCTCATTTAAATCAGAACAAATCCTACTTGGAGAATGCAAATGCATTGAAGGCAGGGACTGTGCCCCTTTCTAATCTTTGCAACCCCATAGCCTAGCATAATGTCTTGTACTTAAAATTATTTGTTGAATGAATAAATAGTAGTGGACTCCAAGTGAACTTGAATGACACATTTGAGGAGCAATCTCCCATTTCTTTTGTATGAAATGAGAATACTTCTGAAGTAAATATACTTGAAGGTCTCCTGGCAGTTTCCTAGATGGCAAAAGGGAACTGAACTGGTTGGCATTAAGGAACATGGAGCCCATCTGACGCAAGAAACCATAAGGCTAAAAAAGAATGGATGAAGAGTTGACATGGGAGGTAAAGAGATTATGGATGGAAGTGGACTTGGGATACCCAAGGAAGTAAGAGTGGCAATATTGAATGGGAGCAAAAAGAATTCCTAGAATGAAATAGATGAGCACCCAAGGGAATACTTCCTCTTTGTATCAATTTTTAAATCTATTCATGAAAAGCTAGATTGTGAGTTTAAAGGGACAATGTTAAACCTCAGTGAAGAAAAAAAGAATCAACAGAAGGGGATTATATCTTTTGCCTTTTTGGTGTACATTTTTGCTTCTAATAAACCTGTTTCTTGTTCAATGACTTGTTAGCCTTAGTACTTGCAAGGAAACAGATTCCCCCAAAGAGACATGAACCAAACTTTTGCAGGGCTTTACTCTCATAGAAGCTAAATCATAAAAACTGTTAAGAGACATTAAACATAGCCCATGTGAAGTCAGAGGTAAAATTCTGAGCCATGAGTTGCAAATGAATTAATTCCCTCACAGTCATTTTTAAATTTTTGCTTAAACATTCTGCAAAACAGCCAGGGTCTGTGGACAAGCAGACCCTAGATTAATTCTGGGAGAAGGGGACATAGTTTAAGGGTGACTTATATCAATATTTTAACATAACAGGCCTCCCCCTCCCCCATCTTCAAACATTATGATCAATTCAACTTCACTTAATTCTAAACTGAACAAATGACCAGACCTTGTTTTTCTCTTGTGGAAAACTTGTTGCCAGAGAAGGATTTCCTCCTTTTGTATCTGTGAGTTCCAAAGTCCCAAAGTGTTTACTTCAGCTTTTTGTCTCAGGGAGTGAGGGACACATTTGCTTTTTCAAGGATCTGAGGACCACTAAAACTGGGAAACCTTCCATCCCCCCAACCACTGGAGACATCTTTGGTGTCTACAAGCAACAACTGGGCCAGTTTCCCAATTCCCAATTCTTCCTTCCGCTGGCCACATTTCTCAAAAGCAAACACATTTGGAGAGGTCATGTGTGGACATAGGAGATAACCTGCTGTTTGTTTAAGGTCATTTTTTTTTTGAGGGTGGTCTTTCAGCCAAATTAAAAACATACACACACAAATCCTTGGCTTGTGTGTGTGTGTGTGTGTGTGTGTGTGTGTGTGTGTGTATTTACTAAAAGACATACAATTCAATTCTTATTGCTTCAAGGAAGCATTTCTCATTCTTTTCCCACTGCACCTGGGGGAGAGGAGAAAGGGGGTGGAGGAAGGAAGGCAAGATACAGTCTGATACAGGTAAAGAAAACAGAAAATTTGGCTCACCATCAAAGGATCTAACATTTATTACAATATAACCTAAATAGCATTTGTTGGGCACCTACTGTGTACTGCCTCTTAAAGTCACAATCTCTCAATGCTCTGAGTAGCTTTCTAAGAGTATAAGTTGAAGAGAAGACACCATCCTGCAAAGGTAGAAACAATTTCTTATATTAATGAATTCTCAGGTTCAGTTCCTATCCCTACTATAATAAAGTCAAAAAGCAACACACGATAAGGGATTCAGGAAGATAAGAATTTAAATTCTTTCTCTGACACATCATTGTCATAGTATAAATGTTCTCTCCCTCCCCCCCCCTTTTTTTTGGTCATGCCCTGCCCTTTACCCAAATTTGTAGGGCCTATTGATGTTTTTGCAGAATAATTCATCATTGAAAGAAATACATTTTAGTTAGAAGTTAGTGAAAATTAAGATGTTGTAGACGAAAAAAAGGTAAGTCATCCACAGACCTCTTTGGGTCTGGGGTTGCCAAGTAAAGAATCCTTGAGTAATGGAACATATACTGTGGAGGGAGAGGTTAATGGGAGAGCCAGTGTGGCGTCATGAATAAGGTAATGGTCTTGCAACACTTGGAATCCTACCTCAGACTAGCTTGAAAGTTGGGCCATAGGACAGCATATTGTCTTATGGTTCCAAATACAATCCCTGTGACTTTCCTAACCACACTCCCCTTCCCAGACCACCATTATTCTGTATGGATTGTCTCCTTATATTAGAATGTAAGCTCCTTGAGGGCCAGAACTGTCTAATTTTTGTATCTGTATCCCAAGTACCTATCACTTTGTTATACACATATTTAATAAATTTAATTTATAAGTTATATTATATATTATACATAATATATAGTATATTATATTAAAAGATGACAAATTGTATATTATAAAACATGTAATATATAGATTATTTAATTTAACAAATGCTTTTTCCATTAATTCATTCATTGACTACTGAAGCTCTGTGGACTACAGAGATGTTCTGTAAACCTGGATTAGAAAAAATTGCATCTTTATTTTCACTAACTCTTAAGTCTGGCGTTCTTGGGCCCATTATCCTTGTTTTAGAAAATATTTTGAAAATCATATTTCAATGTAATTGGTTTCCTTTGTAGGCCTATATATTTTAATCTTACATATTTAAAATGAGAAGAGGTCCATAAGCTTCCCTAGGCTGCCAAAAGGGTTTGGGACACCAAAAAAGTTAAGACCACTTACATTAAATCAGGCTTTCTTCATTCATTGGTAGTAGCCTCTTCCCTTTCCCCCAGATCTTAAGAGTTATCAAAATTGATATCACTTTTGAGAATGTAGGCTCAGTTCCAAAACATATAATTTTATAATTGTGAGGGTTTTTTTTGGGGGGGGTGAAGGCAATTTGGGTTAATTGACTTGCCTAGGGTCACATAGCCAGTAAGTTTTTGGATATGATTTGAACTCAGGTCCTCTTAACTATAGAGCTTGTGCTCTTTCCACTGTACCACCTAGTTTCCCCGAGAGTCCAGAGTCAGCTACAAAACCTATAATTTAGTGGAATAAATTTATAATAAAAATATTTGTAAAAACCCACCATACACACACACACACACACACACACACACACACACACACACACACACAACCACAACCTACTGCCTTCACATCACTGCTGAAATTCTCTCAGTAGAAAAGTGTATGACTCACGTGAAGAGTTGGCAGATTTGTGAAAGGAAAGTGACTGATTGAAGGCTGCCAAGATGTTCAAAGCATCCTTTCTCAGAAGTCTTTCCTGAGGGACCTGGCTGCTTGTAAGAAAACATAGGAATCTTTCCATCTATGTCTTATGCAAGATCTTTTCACCAGCCTTGAGATGCAGAGAATGGATTCTGTCATTTCCAGAATCTCATCATCTCCAGGGCTTTGAGCCCCTCTCTGCATCCTTTTAATGACTGCTATTGCTTCATACCCCATACAAAGCAAGCAGGATGTGTCTCTCCTTGGTGGACATATGGTAATGCATTTCGCAGTTCCCATAGATGGAAGAGGCAGCACAATTACTTATATTTTTCTCAGTTATCATTCCTTCTTTGGCTTATGGGGACATTCTCTTCAATGTCATCTTTATCTTTTAAAGTTTTGTTGATTGTACTTTTTTCTAACATCATGGTAATTCGTTTGTTTGTTTTCAACCTTCAACAGGGATATTAGAGGACTCTTGATTTAATGTAATAAAATCTCCAGAGTATGCAAACCCCATTGAAAAGGGAGGGCCATTAGCCTTGGAGTTAGGATGCCTGAAATATTGAAAGGCTGCTTATGTGACCCTTGACAAGTGCTGAGAAAAACTACCTTGTGTTGCTGAGAACAAAATCGATCAAATGAAGCACCTCTTTTTCCAGGGATATTTCTATGTTGTTAGAAAGTATGTTTGTGATATAGATGTCTGCTGGAGACTATACAACTTATCACCCCTTCTCAGTGAAATTAGCTGCGTTGGCTCTGAAATTTTTATTTTATTTAAAAAATTGTATCCAATTTAGCAAGTCACAGTATCTCTTTCAATAGAAGGCAGAAAAAAGAAATTCTTTTATAACTGGGCTTCTTAGGCTACAATGTAGACCTTGTTTATAAAGTATGTTGATAACTGTACTTTAATGTAATTGTTTTTTATAATCCTATAATATACATATATATATATTATGCATTTATGAATATTATTCTGAGAAAGGGCTCCAAAGGCTTTACCAGATAGGCTACAGAAAAGCTCAATAGCCATGATTTACAGTAATACAGGGTATTTATACAGGATGTCTCAAAAGTCTTCCTGCAGTTTTAAACTTTACGGCTTTCAAGTTTTACAAATTACTTTATATAAATTAATTCCTTTGTTTAGTTTAGTTTTGTTTTTACATCAACCCTGTAAAGTCAGTTCTACAGGAATTATTTTTTCAATTTCACAGCTGAGGGGACTGAGCCTTAAGAAATTGGATGACTGGATGTATATAGAGCTAACTAATAAGTAGCAATAGTAGGATGTGATTGCGTCTCCCCTACTTCAAACCCAAGTTCTTCTACTACATTAGTTTCCCTCTCTTAATAATCAGTGTCCTCCAAAGTGTACTGTGGGAAGGATATAGAAGGCACACAGCTGAACCCTAAAGAATGATAAAGGTTCTGAGAAGCAGAGATGAAGAGATGGTGCATTTCAGATATGGTAGACAGCCTGTGTGAATGCATTGAGTTCTGAAAATAGCTAAGAGGCATTCATAAATCCACGCTACATGTAGTCAGACCACCGATTTGTTTGAGCTAAGATCAAAATAATTATCAAATCAACATAAAGGATAAAGATGAGAAGATATGGCGTATGTGACAATTCTAACCTAAACTTAATCAAGTTATTAATGCCAAAATATGGGAAAGACGGGCACAATGGATAATGACCCTAGACAGTCTCAGAAATTTAACACTTTCTAGCTGTGTGAAATTGGAGTTTTCACTTAACCCCAACTGCCTTGGCCCCCAAAAAACAAAAAACTCAACCCAACCCATAAAGTAAAACAAATTATAGGAAAAGGATATGGGGATTAATATTGATGTGCACTGTTATAATTTATAATTTCCATTACAAGTAACATAATTCAATTGTCACTGCAAGAAGGCCAAAAAAATATATATATAAAAATTCCATTGGCCAACAAGTATGCTTGTTATAAATATAAACTTTGTAAATTCATTTGCAAAATCTTTTTGAGGAAGATGAAACAATAATCAAATCAAATCAAAATCATTTCAAGACTTTTTAAAAATGTTATTCAACAAACAAGTTTGTGAAAAGCACAGCATGAGACACAATTAAACCAACTCATCCTAAAAGCAATTGTAGATTAAACTGAACAAGGACAATAAATAATGGAAGAGAATTTGTCCATTTTTCTTTAAAAAGCAATTTCCTTTTTCTCCCCATTAGAAAGCAATTTAATCAGTAGTTTTTTTTTGGAATTATGGTGGATCACTGTCTAAATCAGATTACTAAGTCTTTCCCAATTGATTAGCTTTACAATAATGCTTTTAATGTGGATGAGGTTCTCCAGGTTCTTCTCAGTTTACATTGTATCAGTTCATGTAAATTTCCCCAGGATTTCTGACAATCTCCTTTCCTATTTCTTTTTTTACATAAATATTTTTATTTTCCCCAACTACCTGGTTGACAATTTTTTACATTTGTTTTTAGAATTTTGAGTTCCACGGATACATTATTGGTGGAATTGTGAATACATCTAGCCATTCTGGAGAGCAATTTGGAACTATGCTCAAAAAGTTAACAGACTGTGCATACCCTTTGATCTAGCAGTGTACTGTGGTTATATCCCAAAAAGATCTTAAAGAAGGGAAAGGGACCTGTATGTGCAAGAATGTTTAAAATATTCTTTGTAGTGGCCAGAAACTGGAAACCGAGTGGATGCCCATCAATTAGGGAATAGCTGAACAAATTGTGGTATATGAATATTATGGAATATTATTGTTCTGTAAGAAATGACCAGCAGGATGATTTCAGAAAGGCCTGGAGAGACTTACATGAACTGATGCTGAGTGAAATAAGCAGGACCAGGAGATCATTACTATATGATACTATATGATGATCAATTCTGATAAATGTGGCCCTCTTCAACAATGAGATGAACCAAATCAGTTCCAAAGAGCAGTAATGAATTGAACCAGCTACACCCAGCAAAAGAACTCTGGGAAACGAGTATACATATACACACATATCTATCTATCTATATGTGATCTTTTAAAAAAATCCCATGGGATTCATGCCTACTAATAGTATTGTTAGATCAAAGGTTATGTATGAATTTTTAATGCTTTGAATAGAGATCATATCTTTTGATCATTTATCAATTGGAGAATGGAAGAAGCCATTTTTATCAATTATAGCTGTTACCATATTTAGATTCTCAAAATCATAGCCCTTGAAGCAGGATAAAAATATACAAAGACGTCCTATGCTAGAGACAATATATTTTGAGGATACTGAAGGATTAATTCTTAAAATGTGTAGAAGAAGGGAAGATAATAAATGAGTAGAAAAAACAGATGATGTTAATTATCCAAAAAAGGTGATTGAAAGGGCAATGATAACTAATAAACCTTATTCCTACTTTCTTATTTCTACAAGATATTTATGGGAATGGTCTACTTTTATATGAGAGCATCCTTGATGAAACATGAAAACAAAAAATAGGTTTTTGCAAACAATAATCTACAGCAGACTAATTTTTATAGTATTAAAATGGATTTAAAGATAGAGAGAGTACTAGATACCTTAGTGTTCATTTTGTTAACTATAAAAAGCATTTAATTCATTAATGCAAATGCCTTCCCCCAATAATGTATCACTCTTGTAGATAAGATCATGTAAAATTACTTGATAAGGGTAACAGACATAATTTTGTTTAAAACTCCTCTGATTATGAATATCAAGGAAAACTTAGAATGTGCTTGACAAAGTATTTGCCATAGTCATAAAGAATACGCAAAAGAGTTAATATTGAAGAAAGTTTCCCTAAGGATGGTGAGATACTCCCAATTTTCCTCTTTGTAAATGACATGGTATCAATTGTACATCATAACCCTGGGACATTTCAGAACCCCCTACCTGAGATTCAAAACTACTAAAAGAATTTCACAAAACAATCCAAATAGGAAAAAACAAGTAGATGAAGAATGTGTGTAATCACATCAGTTATCCATTACAGGACCAAGTCATTGAGATGGTCCTTCAGAATTTATGGGATAGACATTATAGGTAGATGAGAAGTCAAGCCTGGAATGAAATAGTAGGCAAACAGTCCCTGCCATCAAAGAGCTTTCAGTCTAGTTGGGGAGACATCATGTAAATATATAGTAAGTCCATGGTTTTCATTAACCTCAAGATTATTCCTAAACAAGCAAAATTAATTTTTATGACAGAAATATCCTTCTTGTGATGTCATAAGGCTATGAATCATAGAAAACCATAATCTCTAAATAAAAATTTCAGGTCACCTAAAGTTCAATGGCAAATGTATATGGTATAATTACAAAGGTATATTAAAGATATAATCAAGAGACAAATATCCAGAAAAGGAGGAGGGCTGGTTATGAACCAAGAGAGACATTACAAAAGGATAGTTCAAGTGACACATTGGTATCTGTATAATGTGCAGAAGAAGAAACCTAGCACAATAGACAGACCCTACTTGGAGAGGATTCATGGAAGGACTTGGAAAAGAATGATAAGGCCATAAGTGGGTTGAAATCTTTACTGTTAGAGGAAATAACTCCACAATGGAGATGACAGTGTGATGTGGCACCAAGAAGCTAATTCAATTTTAGGCTGCATTCAGAGTCTAACATTTCTAGTTGCCAAGTTTTAGAAAGAACATTGATAAGTCACAGAATATTGAGAGTGATCAGGCTGGTCAAGTAAGTTAAGATAATGACTCATGCAATTAAAGAAACTAGAGGTGTTTAGTCTGTAGAAGAGAAGACTTAAGGTGGGATATTTTTATTTAGTCATTTCAGTTATGTTCAATTCTTCATAACTGACTCCTTTTGGGATTTTCTTGACAAAGATCCTGGAGCTTGCCACTTCCTACTAGGGAGATAAAATCTATTTACAGGAAAATGAATAGATGCCTATCAACTGGAGAATGGGTGGGTAAATTGTGATATATGAATGTTATGGAATATTATTGTTCTATAAGACGTTACCAGCAGGATGAATACAGAGAGGCTTGGAGAGACTTATATGAACTGATGCTAAGTGAAATGAGCAGAACCAGATCATTATATACTTCAACAACAATACTGTATGAGGATGTATTCTGATGAAAGTGGATTTCTTTGACAAAGAGAAGAGCTAACTCAGTTTCAATTGACAATGATGGACAGAAGCAGCTACACCCAAAGAAAGAACACTGGGAAATGAATGCAAACTGTTTGCATTTTTGTTTTTCTTCCCAGGTTATTTTAACCTTCTGAATCCAATTCTTCCTGTGCAATAAGAGAACTATTCAGTTCTGAACACATATATTGTATCTAGGATATACTGTGACATATTTAACATGTATAGGACTGCTTGCCATCTGGGGGAGGGGGTGAAGGGAGGGAAGAGAAAAGTCGGAACAGAAGTGAGTGCAAGGGATAATGCTGTAAAAAATTACTCAAGCATGGGTTCTGTCAATAAAAAGCTATAATTATTTTAAAAAATCTATTTACAGAGGTATTCCCTGACACATAGCAGGTGCTTAAATAATGCTTATTGAATGATAGTTGCTGTGATGAGTAAAAACAATCCACAAAGAATAAATATATAGTAATGGGGGCAGCTACATAGTACAGTAAATAGAGTGCCAGGTCCAGAGTTAAGAATACTCATCTTCCTGAGTTCAAATCTGACATTTACTTATTTAGATTTATTAGCTATGTGATCCTGGGCAAGTCACTTAACCCTATTTGTCTCAGTTTCCTCATATGTTAAATGAGCTGGAAAAGGAAATGGCAAACCACTCTAGTATCCTTGCCAGGAAAACTCTAAATGGGATTATGGAAAGTTGGACATGACTGAAATGACTGAATAACAATAATAAATACAGGGGGAAAGGAATACATTAATGGCTGGGGGAAATTAGGACAGATGGAAAATATGGTTACGAAGGTAGACTGTAGTCAGAATGTAGAAGGCCTGATGTGTCAAGTTGAGGAGTTTTAATTTTAGCCTAGAGGGAAAGGAGTACTATTGAAAGTTTATCCTGGAAAACATTCCCAGTACTACTGCTTAAGGACCAAAAGTCTGGGGTTATTTCACCACTTGGCCCATTGCAATCTTGCTATTCATGTCTAAAGTGTTACATTCTGTATGTATGCTAGGGGCCACAGCAATTTTGAGTTCCTTGAAGGGCAGGGGTTGTGTTTTGTCTCTTTTTTTGTATCTCCAAAGCTTGGCATATAGTAGATACTTAATAAATGCTGATTTCCTATCTGTCTTCCCATTACATAGCATAGTGCCTGGTACATAGTAGGCACTTAATAAATGCTGATTGCCTAATTCTGTCTTCTCATTACCTAGCATAATGCCTGGCACATAGTAGGCACTTAATAAATGCTTTTGTCTATTAATTGACTTTGTCCTCCTAGTACAAAGCACAGTGCCTGACACATAGTAAGCTCTTAATAAATGCTTATTGACTATCTTTCCTAATATGTAGTACAGGCACATAAGTCCTTGTTGACTGTTATTATTAAATATAAAATTTAAAATATTTTTCTAACTCATTGAAGTGGTCATATGATTAATTCCTATTAAAACTTTTCGTTTCCTTGGCACCTTTGATGTGTAGAGCTCAACGCATCTGTGAACTTTAATTAGTTGGTACCTCACCTATCCTTGAGGGTCACATATAATTTTATTCAGTTTATGGATGAGTAAACTAAGGTACCTCAAGGATTTGGGAGACATGGCCAAGGAGTGAGTCACTGGCAGAGGTTAAACAAGAATTCAGCCCAACTCTGAGTACTGGTTTACTAGAGATTTTGCCTCCAACTGCATGTACCATTCAATTGCATTGTGGTTGCTTTGTATAGTTTCCATCTGTTTAACATCTGGAGCTAGGAATTTCTGAGTCTGCACAAATGTCTCTGAGTGGGGAAAATGGGCTAGGGGCTCATTAATTTCTTCCTAATTATCTATAGAGTGGTCAAGAGGGCAGCGATGGCCAGGATGGGTTTTTCCCATCTCCAAAAAAAATGTATATAGGCTCTAATCATTTGCTTAAAACCTTCAAGTGTACCACATAGGAAAGCTTCACTAAACCAATGAAATAGTATCTATAAAGTGCTGAATGCAATGACTGGCACATAGTAGGTGCTTAACAAATGCTTGTTCCCTTCCTCCTCCTCCTAATTCAGACCAATTGGAAGAAATAAAAGGCATTAGAGATAGCAAGAGATAGCAAATGGCGTTCAAATTGGGTCTCTGACACACACTGACTTAGAGATCTTGGACAAGCCATTCAACATTTCAGTCGTCTGAAGCCATCTAAAGCTATAAATTGGAAGAAAGATACTAATCTTTACTGGTAAAAGAAATTTCCTCACCTGAGAGTTCACAGATCCAGTTTCTATTCTTATTTGGTTAAAAAAAAGTCATCACACCATTTTTTTTAACTTTCACATCCTATAGTACTTTAAACTAAGAGGTACTTTTCAAGGAGGGGACCCATTTTAAACAAATATAGAAAAAAATAGACATACACATATATAGGTATGTGCACATATACATATATAACAAATACATAGCATATCACAAAAGGTACATCTATATTTTTTTTATCAGTATAAGAGAAAATTCCCAGTATGGAAATTCTCTCCACCAATGCACATTTACAACTATTTGTAGCTTAGAATTATCAGAGTTGTATGAGGCATCGAAAAAATTAAGTGACTTGGCCAGAGTCACATAGCCCACATGTGTTAGAGGTAAATCTTGAAGCTATATTTCAAGATCTACATCTTTCTAGGATACTAAGGCTGGTTCTTTATAACAATGGCTCTCTATACTAAAGCTTCTTAAACTATGATTCACTACTCCATATGGGTTCTCATAACGTAATATGGAGATTGCAAAATTATGATTTATTATCAGTTAATGTTTGATTTGTAAACTTTTATATACTTATATAACTGGGGTCATATAATTCCTTAGGCAAAAAGGGGTCACAAGTGGACCACACTATCTTCTAGTTCATGTGTATATCTGTGTATATGTGTATATCTGTAACAAAAAGGAATAGGAGAAAATTGGTATGGTGAATAGATAACTGGCCTTATAACCAGTTCAAATTCTATCTCAGATATTTATTATCTGCGTGACTGTACAATTTAATTAACTTTGCTTCAATTTTCTTATCTCTAAAAGAAGAAGACAGGACTCAATGACCTCAAAGATCCCTTTATTTATTTATTTATTTATTTATTTTATTTTATTTAATAATAACTTTATATTGACAGAATCCATGCCAGGGTAATCTTTTTACAACATTATCCCTTGCACTCGTTTCTGTTCCGATTTTTCCCCTCCCTCCCTCCACCCCCTTCCCTAGATGGCAAGCAGTCCTATATATGTTAGATATGTTGCAGTATATCCTAGATACAATATATGTTTGCAGAACCGAACAGTTCTCTTGTTGCACAGAGAGAATTGGATTCAGAAGGTAAAAATAACCCGGGGAGAAAAACAAAGATGCAGATAGTTCACATTTGTTTCCCAGTGTTCTTTCTTTGGGTGTAGCTGCTTCTGTCCATCATTTATCAATTGAAACTCAGATCTCTTTGTCAAAGAAGTCCACTTCCATCAGAATACATCCTCATACAATACAAAGATCCCTTTAGATCTATGGTCTGTGATTCCAACCTTAGACACATTGGCTGTGTGATCTTAGTCCTCTTGGAGCTTCAAACAATTCTCTATGATTTTATACAAAGTGTATTTCCTGAGGAACAACCAGCTATAGTGAGGCAGTGGGTTTGCATCACCAGCTGTCAGAAAGCCAGAATTCAAATTTCACTTCTGATACTGAATAGCTGTATGACCTGGAAAGTCATTTCAGTCCTGCATGTCAGTGTAACTCCCTGGGATTTGCCTCCTAGGTCACTGAAAAGTTCCTTGCTAAATTGGCTCAGGAAAATTTCCTACATAGGAAGTTCCCCATATTGCTTAAAGTCATTTCTATATCTGAGCATACTTTCTTTCTTTCTTTCTTTCTTTCTTTCTTTCTTTCTTTCTTTCTTTCTTTCTTTCTTTCTTTCTTTCTTTCTTCTTCTTTCTTCTTCTTCTTCTTCTTCTTCTTCTTCTTCTTCTTCTTCTTCTTCTTCTTCTTCTTCTTCTTCTCTCTCTCTCTCTCTCTCTCTCTCTCTCTCTCTCTCTCTCTCTCTCTCTCTCTCTTCTTTTGAATTTCAATAGCTTTATTGAAAAATCACTTTTTTAGTACCAAAATATAATGATACTTGATTAGGTTACTTCATCCAACTTAAGTTTGCATTGATGAATTGAAAAGGAAATTCAGGTGTTTACAAGTAACTGAAGAATGCTTTGCAAAATGCAGCATGGGTCATATGAGACATACTGTGGTTCTTTGCTTTATCTTTAAAGGGAAGTTGTTTTTTTTTTTTTTTTTTTTTTCCCCACCACATGACGTCAAAGGGAAATTTGAACTAGTTATAGCTATGGTGGAAGTTAAACTATACATTGTGCTAATTAGCTATAGTGAGTGACATTATTTATAAACAAACTTCTTTGTCCACTCAGCTTGATAAATGGATTTCTTTCTTCCTAAGTGGAAGAAAAGGACACCAGACCAGCATAATTTTGACTTTGTGGAGGTCTAGTGAATGAGTGGCTCCCATACTGGACTCTGCTAACCCAAGATCAGCTTTTCTTTTTCTTGTTGAGATCTTAACCTTAGAAAGAGCCTGATTCAGAGCCAGACATTCTAATAAGCATCTATTTTCTCGGCAGCAGTGTGTTTAGGGGATGTCCTTGTCTCCAGGCAGCATTTAAAAACCACAAAATGTGATGAGTTATGATTTGGAACCTATTCAAGAGAAACCTAGATGATAATCCCAGGGCTTTCCCATGTGGAAAACATATTTACCTGGCTAGAATACTACTGCCCACTGAATCACCTAAGATCCAATTATACCTAAAGTAATTGAATGTCTACTTTAAAAATCCTTTTACAGAAATGGGTGGTGGTGGTGGAGAGAGAGAAAGAGAGAAAAAGAAAGAGAGAGAGAGAGAGAGAGAGAGAGAGAGAGAGAGAGAGAGAGAGAGAGAGAGAGAGTATGGATAGATCACTGGCCTTGAAGTCAGGAGGACCTAAGGTCAAATCCAGTCTCAGACATTTAGCACTTCTTAGCTGTGTGTTCCAGGGCAAGTCACTTAATCCCAATTGCCTCAGCAAAAATACAATAAATAAAAATCAAAATCCCTTTAGCAGCGCACAAAAAGGAAATGTACAGGGCATGGGGCAAAGATAAGATGAAAAAACATTTTCTGCTTTCAAGAATCTATAATTTTCCTAAGATGGGGGAGAGGAATTATATAATAAAACAACACTCAAAATGATAAATAAGTTTATTGGATAGAGTACCAGGTCTGGAGTCAGGAAAATGCAACTTTGTTAAATTCCAATCCAGAATTGAACACTAGTTACTAGAATGTGACTCTATTTACCTTGGTTTCCTCATTTGTCAAATGAGCTGGCAAAGGAAATGACAAACCACTCCAGTATCTTTGGCAAGAAAACCCCAAATGGAGTCATGGAGAGTTGTACGTGACTGAAACGACTTATCAAACATGATGTGGTGGATACAGAGCCAGCCTTGAGAGTCAGGGAAAATTTAGGTCAACACAATATTAGCTATATGACCCTGGACAAATCACCTTACTCCCTTATTGACTCAGGCTACTCTCTAAGAGCTACAAAAAAAAAAAAAAAAAAAATGCTGGTGTGAGCAGACAAAGAGAGGTACTTCAGCAAGAATTTCTATATCTATGAAATCACAAGTACAGATCAAAAATAAAACAAAACAAAACACAAAAAATGAAATCAGCATGATTTGAGGAGGGAGAGAAGAATAATCTAATTGGGATTAAATAAATGAGTCTAGATCTTGTACAACTTCTGAGAAGCCATATGTGTTCTGGTTCAGCACAGAAAGACAACATTTTGGGGATGAAGTGGCAAACCCTGTATGTTCTTTGATCCTATCTGTGACAGTTTAAAAGGAAAAATTCTCTCTCTCTCTGACTCTATCTCTTTGTCTCTCTCTCTCTCTCTCACTCTATCTCTTTGTCTCTGTCTCTCTCTGTTTCATTGTCTCTGTTTCTCTATATCTCTGTCTCCGTTTCTCTCTGTGTGTCTTTCTCTCTTTGTGTGTTTCTCTGTCTCTGTCTGTTCCTGTCTTTCTGTCTGTGTATGTGTCTCTCTCTGTCTCTGTCTGTCTCTTTATCTCTGTTTTTGTTTCTCTCTCTCTGTCTCTTTGTCTCTGTTTCTCTCTCTATCTCTCTGTTTCTCTGTTTCTCTCTGTGTGTACCTCTTTTTATCTGTTTTTCTCTGTCTCTCTCTATCTCTGTCTTTCTCTATATCTGTGTGTGTGTGTGTGTATGTCTGTCTGTCTGTCTCTCTCTTCATCTCTCTCTGTTTCTGTCTCTCTCTCTCTGTCTCTTTCTGTCTCTGTCTGTCTGTCTCTCTGCCTCCGTCTCTGTCTCTTTCTGTCTCTGTCTCTCTCTGTTTCTGTCTGTGTGTCTGTGTGTCTGTCTCTCTCTGTCTCTCACAAAAAGAAAGCACCTTAAAATTACATTTTCTGCTAGGATAGAAAAGGGGGTGAGTGAATTCTGTATAACCTTCACAATTACTTCTTGAAAATTGTGGCCTCTTTGGATGGAAAACTACTTTCAGAAGCCCCAAGTTCAAATTTTACCTTTGGTACATATCAAATGGGCAAATGATTGAGCGTTGCATTGGTCCAAACAGCTCCCTAAAACAAGAGTTCTCACCTGCTGGTCCATGGATAGGTTTTTTAAGTAGGAGGAAGTCTATGATAGGGATAAATATCTTTAAATTTTATCTTTGGGTAGGAAAACAAAATTTATCTTTACTTCAATACAATTAGTTCCCTTTATGATCAACATTATTTTACAACATCATTTTTTTACAACATTATTCTGAGAAGGAGTCCATAAGTTTCATCAACCTTTGCTCTAAGACTCTATGTTGCCAAGGAAATGCTACCTGAATTGGTGGAGGTAGTGTCCCTACTGAAAGTTATCCACACCAGTGAAATTACGGGTCCAGGATCTTTTCCTTTCTCCTTGCCATTCATTCACCCCAACCACCTTCAATGACATTGTTTTATCTGCATTTTGTTAACACTACAACAGCAAATCCATTTCTCTCCTCATGCTTTTCATCTAGATTTGTCAATTCCTGCCTAATCCATCTGATCTTTGTCTAATAACTTTACAAGGAAACAGAAAGACTAAAACAAATGAGTAACTAATGTGCAAAGCTGACTACTGGGATTCTGAGCTTGAATATAGTCTAATGGAGGCTTATCATCATAGTATTAATAATGCTTAAAGAACAAACATGGTTTCTTTATGCCTAATGCATGTGAAGTTTGTATTCAATGCATTGTTCTTGATGGTCCTTAGGGATTCTCCTGGTGTAGAGAAGCAAATAAGCTATGTGATTCAGTGGGGAAAGTACTGGATGAGCAGTCAGAAGATGTAAGTTCAAATCCTTCTTCTGACTCTTCCTATTTACACTCTTTATAGACAGGACTTGGGAAAGCTAGACAATTAGAAATGAAATGAAGAACAGGAGTGCATATGTTTATAAGTTGGTGAGAGATGTGGGTTGAAATCCAAGTTTCAAAATTGGGCAAGTCATTTCATTTCTATCTGCCTCGGTTTTTTTCATCTGCAAAATGAGAGAAATGGATCCAGTGTTCTCTAAAGTCCCTTCTAATTCTATATCTGTGGTACTGTGATTTATTGTTGAGAATCTACAGAAGAACTTAGAAGGAAGATCAGGATGGATAGGCACTGATCTGTCCTAATGGACAGAGTATCCTTATCAGTGAGATCACTGATAGAACATGCAAGACAAATATTTATCTATGCAACAAACAAGATAAGATCCTTAAAGAGCTAAAGACTAATTAAATAGATGAACTAGTCAAGAAATAACTATAATACCAAACAGAATGCATAAGAGAGGTTCACATAAGAAGTGATGAGAAGTCAAAGGATACAGAGGAATGGAGATAGGTTTCATGGAGGAGATAGCATCTTAAGTGGACTTTGAAGGATGAACCGATCCAGGGTTGGAAGGTGCCAGAAAAGTCTCTCATTATTTAGATAAGCAAACTGAGGTCCAGAGAGGGTAACCAGTGTTAGAGGAAAGATTTAAACTTAGGATCTCTGACTCCAAATTCATCACTATTTCCAATACACCTTTATGTCCTATTAATGAAAAAATTACTTATTAAGCAACTGGAATATTGCATTATATACAATGTTTTGTAAGAATGTGAAGTTAACATTTGAAGAATGAATGAAGGAAAAAGTTGTTTACTATGTTCTAAGCACTATGCTAAGTACTTGGGATAAAGATGATTCTTGTGCTTTCAAGTTGTCTAGTTAAGGATTTATTAAGAGAAATTGGGATGTTTGAGGGAACATTCCTAAAATAAAAGGCATACTGTGAATTCCTTGTTATACTGGGGTAAGCAAGACTATCTAATTTCAGGCAGTTGACTTCTGGTTGAACTTGGCATTTGGAAGAGGGAGCAGCAACTCTGGGAGTTGGCAATGAAAAGCAGAGTAGGGAGGTGGGGAGGATGAGCTGAGTTCACCAGAAATTATAAGAAACTCCACCTGGCTCTCTAATAAGGATGAAAAAATGATATAAAAGGGGAAAGATGGAAGGAACCATGGAAGGAGGTGGAAAGGATGAATTGAGCTCACCAGAAATTATAAGAAACTCCACCTGCATCTCTAATAAGAATGAAAAAATTATATAAAAGGGGAAAGATGGAAAGAACTGAGGAATCTGAGCAGGGAGGAATGGTCATAAGCAATTAATGAAATTTGCAGCTCTTTATAGACAGAGTTTGGGAATGTTAGGCAATTAGAAATTAGATGAAGAATGGGAGTACATATGTTTATAAGTTGGTGGGAGATGTGAGTTGAAATCCAAGCTCTGACATTTACTAGCTGGGTGACTCTGCTGAATGAACCACCTCTGAGCTTCAGTTCCCAAGTTTGTAAAATGAGATTGGAACAAGGGAATGAAACTGTGATCTCATTATGTAGGGAACTCCTGGATGAGGAAATGTCCTCTAGTAATATAGGTCAGTACATAGAGCACTGACAAATTAAGTGAACTGTCCAACATCATACTGCCAATATGTATTAGAGGCATGAATTGAAGCCGGTTCTTTTCTCATTCTACTAAGCTGCCTGTCTACAAAGGATAATTATATATCTCCACTAGAGAGACAGCAAGGAATTGTGGATAGAGAAGTAGGTATAGTGTCAGAGAGACTTGGGTTCAAGTCCTATCTCAGAAACCCCCTTTCTGAGTGCCCATGGAGAAATCATTTAACTTGTCTTGGTGACTGAGCGCAATACTCAAATGCAGGTATTTTCACTGAACATTTCCTTTAGCCCTGAGACTCAAGCACCATTGACTCAAGGGCCAAATAAATACTGAAGGTTCGGTATATTGTTCATGTTCTCTTAAGGAACTGGACATAATTTGGGGGATTAATAGCTCTACATCTTATATAAAAAGTTTATAGAAATACAGATTCAGAGCTTGAAGTGTTTTAGAAGCTATCGAGTTCAACCTCCTAATTTTACAAATAAGAAAACTGAGGCCTAGAAAATTGAAGTGATTTGCCTCAGTTTTCACTGATGATAAAGTGTCAGAGACAAGATTTGAACCCAAACTTCAACACCAAATGAATATAGAAGGTATGAGGAACACCTAGAAAGACATACATACTGTAGTTTAAGGCCAGTGCCTAGAGTTGAGAATTGCTTAAATGTTATGTACCATTTACTGATGTGGACAGGATTTTTTTCTGAAAGATATAATAGCATACACAATAGATCACACAGTTATCTATATTGTTTAGCAAAAACTTCCTTGATAGAGAAAAAAAAATTGTGGCAAACTCAAGTACTGGTTGAAATGTATCTTGCTATTTGATGACTGATGATTGATGTGTTTATGAAACAGTCACTCAAGTTTCAGGAAGTTTTCCTGAAAAGAGAAGGAAAGTGAAAGACACCTAATGAAAGAAATCGTGAGAAAGCTAGCAAAGCGTGGGCTAAATGAAAGCATCAAGCCTGTAGTCAATTGGAACTCCTAGGTCATTAGTTACATGACCTACAATCTAGCCAAGGATCTCTTGTTATTAGTTCTCATCCTTTCTAATGCTCCTGCCTCTACTGACCGTGCCCTCTGTTCCTAAATATTCTCTTTCCCCTGTTCAAAAGTAAAAGGGATTTTCTGGGGAGCTAGCAAATTCCCTTTCTCTGGGGGTCTTTAAACCAAGACTGAACAATCAATGATGTAAAGATGACAATTCTCCAGTTTCAACTGTGACTCCATGATTTTGTAGAGAGCTCTGAGATTTTGTGATCCCATAACTGATAAGATTTATAATGAGAAGGAACCTTAAAGATCATCTAGTCCAAGCTTTGTGTTCACAGAGCAGGAAACTGAAATGGTGAGTTTATAAAGATATACTGAGCAGGGCAGAAATTGCCTTCTCTACTTTACCATATGCTTATTGTGCAGGGTTACTGAGAATAAGTAAGGACAGGAAATAGAGAATTATAGAATTAGAGCTGATCAGAGGCCATTTTGTCCAACTTTTCCATTTGAAAGAGAAAATGAGGGGAAGTGCAAAAGGTTACAAAGATGCTTAATAAAGCAGACACTTGGACCCTTTGAATTTCAGTGCCTTGGCCCCACACCATAGGCAAAGGGCACAGGGAGTGTGAGAAGAAATAAGGGCAGGAATTATAGGGTCTTCAGTCAAGGGCTGGATGGGGCTTTGGAAGACATGAAGTTCATTTTATAAATGAAGACAGCAAATTCTTGGATAAAACAGTAAGTGGACCAAGCAGCCACAGTTTCAGTCAATTTCACTGGACTTTCTCTTTCTGTCTCTCTGTCTCTGTCTCTCTTTCTCTCTCTTTTCCTTTTTCCTCTTTCTCTCCATTTCTTTCTCCCTTTCTCATCTCCATCACTCTTTCTTTTCACTTTTCCCTTTCCTCCTCTTGCTTCTCCTCTTCCTCCTCTTGTTTCTCCTCTTCCTCCTCTTGTTTTTCCTCCTCCTCTTCCTCCTCCTCCTCTTCTTTCTCCTCCTCCTTTTCTCCCTTTCTCTCTCTCTCTCTTTTTATTTCTCAAAAGAAGGCTCCTCACTAAAGAGGGAAGAGCAGAGGGCTATATTTGGAATGAATGGGATATAGAAAAGACATCCTAAAATAAAGGGAAAAAAACCCTGGTCAACTGGAAAAGAATAAAGATTCTGCTTAGGAGGAAGAACAAAAAAGCCACTTGTTGTCATAGTCAGCCTTGTCCCAGCCAAAGCACAGGCTAAACCTTAGCAGGAAATGTGAAAGCAGAAGTCATGCTGAATGGGTCCTAATAGTGAGTTGTGGAGCTGCCAGTGACATTTGCTTCTGGACTTCCTTGGAGCAGATTCACTTCCTGTCCAGGATTAAGGGAATAACACAAATAGTAGAAAGAGCTAAAGGCAAAGGGAAAGTTCTTCTATAGATCAAAAGAGTTATACAGATATTTTTCAAAGTAGCAACAAAGTGGGCCTTCACTGATTAGAGAATGACTGGAGATCTCATGCCATATGACCATAAGGGGATGTTGTCATTAAACCACAATAAATGGATAAAATATTTAGAGAACATAAGCTTAATGGCAGGCACTGTGTTAAGTACTGAAAATATAAAGAAAAAAAAAAAAACAGTCCCTCAGTGAGATTACCTTCTAGTGGGATTTGTATTGTCTAACCACAAATCACCTCTTGACTTCTGTCCCCAGTGACCTTCTTCATCAACCCCCAGGATTTTCCTCAGATTGGTGGGCTCCAACTTGAACACCTATTTGAGACAGCATCCCTACTAATTATCATGCTCCCTTCTACCCTAGATCAGCTCATGATGCCTCAGAACACTTTTGTACCTTGTCCCTGCATGGATATCTTCCTCATTCCTTCCTCACCATCTCAGATCCCTTAGAACATATAGAATTAAAAAAACAAAACAAGCAAACAAAAAACATCTAATGTGGTCACAGATTCGAGTATGAATTAAGGGTATCCTTGATGAGGATATTAGTAGTCCTATGATGGACCACATATCTTTCCCATTGTACAATCAACTGAGAGTAATAAAGGCTATAAGATTCCACTGTATTTGATATTTGTCAATTATATTTTTTATACATTATACTTTTATAATGAGATTTGTTAGAATAAAATACTATTTCAAAACACGGCATCTCCCATCCATATATCAGAATTATTAAAAAGTTCTTTGGAGATATAATATCAGAAATAATCCTGTTTAGTGAATCTGATAATAAATATCAAGTTAGACATAAAATAGAGAGATATTTGCTTGTCAAAGGTAGGTTTTCATGGAAGAAATGGAGTGTAGTCTCAATAAAAGAGGAAGTCATTGTGGATAATGCTTCTGTTTATCAATGACATAGTATTATTTGTCTAGAAAGGATTTGTAATCACTCAAGGGAATGTGACCTGACATCCACATAGGAAAGACCCAGTGGATGAAACATGTCTATTGGCTAGATTTCCAACTGAATCTAAGTGATTACCCATATTGAATTTGTCCAAATACAGTTATATCTGAGGTATGCAGATGACAGTGAGCTGGGCTCAGAATATAGCATGAGGAAGAAAGCAGGCTGGATTTTTTTTAATGGTCACAGGCTTCCAATGAAAGCAAAAGCCTGTCTTTTCAAATAACAATAATAATGAGAAAGATGGATTACAGTTCACCCAGGGTTCACTTTGGGAAGAATATTGTAGTTATTGATTATGAAATCATTTTGTTTTCTCATCTGTTATGATTTAATTGTCAGTACTATTAAAATGGTGAAGCCTAAGTTTGCTCTTATTAATAATATGAAAAATAGTGGTAACTAATATTTATATAGTATTTACTATATGTCCCAGAAACCGTGCTAAGCTCATCTCTTTATCTCATTTGATCCACACTCCAACTCTGAGAGGTGCCATTATTATCCCCATTTTATAGACCAGGTTTGTTGTTCAATCATTTTTGTCTGATTCTTTGTGACCCTAGTAGGGGTCTTCTTGGAGAAATTAAGGAATGGTTTGCCATTTCCTTCTCCAGCTCATTTTACAGGTGAGAAAACTGAGGCAAATAGGATTAAGTGGCTTGCCCAGGGTCATACAGCTAGTAAGTGTCTAAGGCCATATTTGATTTCAGGTGTTCCTGATTTCCAGCTTGACACTCTATCCACTATTATTAACTAGTTGCCTCATAATATAGTAATATTTATAAAGTGCTTTAAGGTTTACAAAGAAAAGAACCTTTACATTTGATTTTCACAACAACCCTAAGAAGTCGATGTCATTATTATCCCCATTGGAATAAATGGATATCCCCAAGACAAGGACATTGAAGCTCAATTGTAACTTGTAGATCGTAGCTTGCCTAGGATCACACTGCTGGTTAGTTAGTCTAAGGTAGGTTCTGAACTCAGTTCTTCCTCTGATTTAGAGGGGGTGGGATTTCAAGGGTACTCATAGCAACTGCAATCACTGAGCAGCAGAGAAATCCACAGAATGTAGTTTCTAGTTAATAAGGATGATAAGCTAACTCTAATCATTACAAATGAAGTGCACCCATCTGTGAGCCACAGCTGCTGGGAGCACTGTCAGAATGGGGATTAACTTGGAAAATTCCAGATTAATGTACTGACTGAAATATACAGGATATCTGTACTTCAAAAGACTCCCTATTTGCAGACATTTACCCAGTTACAATGAGCCTCTGTTTGCTTCAAGGTGTAAGCAGTCAAAAATACTGCCTCCTTTCTGCAAGATATATTCCCTCTCATCACCTTCAAATTTCTGACTCTGTGCACTTTTTATTTGCTTTGGAAAAAAGCACATTGGTTTAGAATTATTGCTTGTTTAAAGACAAATTCTTCAATTCTCTTTGGAGCACATTCCATCTTTTTCTAAAGCATCATTGGCTGACAAAGGGATGGGCTGATGTAACAGCCTTGTACAATCCCTAGAAGGTCTCTTTCTAGCATTCCATTCTTTTGATTCTTTTTCTCCATAATCCCTAGCCCTTAGCACAGAGCCAGGCACATAGCAATAAATGTAATAAATGCTTGTTGAAGGATTGGCCATACATCAAGAGGTGACTGAGTCTTTCACAAAACATTGTCAAGTGGGAATTTTGAACACTGTAGTATAAAAGGAAAGGGAGGCGGGAGAAGAGTTCCCTTTTTTAAGGAATGACAGGGATTTATTTCTTTCCTCATTCTAGCTGCCTCATGCTGGGTCTGAATATCCTTATTCACATATTTATAAGGAATGCTATGAACGTTCCTAGGATTGCAGAATTTTAAATGTAGGGTCTTATTCTAATCAGTGAAGAGAACAAACTCTACTATGTGACTATGGTGGAATATTCCCACACCCAAAGAACAGATGAATATGGAGAATTTCAGAACACAAGGATTTTTTTTTTAACCTGGGACAAAAACAACTCTATATGCAAAGTGGTGGGAACATGATGACATGAAGAAAAAATTAACAATGGAGTTGGGGCACAGCAGAGAAAATGAGGACTTTGTTGGCTACGATCCGTCTTAGGATGCAGTTATATCTGGAAAAGGAGCTGATCAGATGATCTCATAGGCTATATCATGCAGGTCTGCCTTCTTTCCCAGGCCAGTAATCCCTATAAAAGCATGAGTTTATGATCCATTATGAAATTAGGGCCAGGATAGCACAACAGTCCCTGCCATAAGAAGGGATGTTATATAATTGTGCCCTCTTCTTCCATCATGTCAGTACCTGAGACAAAGCCCTAGCAACTCCACCCTAGTTAGTCTTTCCGAAGGATTCGGAGAAACATGGGCAAGTCATGTCAGTTTTTTAGTTTCCCTGTCTATAAAATGAGTAAATTGGGTTCAACAGCCTTAAAGGTCTCTTCCAGCTCTCAATCTATGATCATACTAGATCTGGGTTATCAAAAGGGGAAAAAAAGCAAACTTCAAAGACCACAACAAGGTCAATAAAGAGAATACTCTGAAGCAACAAAAAACAGGGTATTCTAAAAGTCTTGGGGTAGTTATAAGCAAAGCTTGGTTTTAAACATTATTATTATTATTATTATTAAAATTAAGGCATGTTTCTCTCCTTTCTGTTAACAACCAATAAAGCAGAAAAGTGATATGATGTCGCAATATTAGAAGAATGTATTTGGGAACGATTTGATGTGAGATATCTGTTATAATAAAATATAATAAATACAATAATACATATATAATATACATAATAAATATAATAAAACAAAATAAGCCGCTATATGTTTTTTTTTCAAAATGTAATTTATAAGAACAGAGAGGCAGTGTGGATTAGAGCAGATAGAGAAATTGCTTCTTGCTCAGCAGGTATTGCCTGGGCAAATCATTTAACTTCTTACTGCCCCAGGAGACAAATCCAACTCTCACAATATTTGTACCATAACATTTTATTTTAAAATGTGAAACCCCCCCCCCCCCCCTGCAAATAAAATAAAATGTGAAGGCCCTTTTTGGCTCATTTTTGTTATTGAGTGTTTCAATTATGTCTGACTTTGTGATCCCATTTATGGTTTTCTTAGCAAAGATATTGGTTTGCTATTTCCTTCTCCAGCTCATTTTACAGATGAAGAAACTGAGGTAAATAGCGTTAAAGGATTTGTCCAGGGTCATATAGCTAGCAAATGTCTGAAGATGGATTTGGACTTCCTGACTCCAGGCCTGGCATTCTATTCATTGTGCCATTTAGCTGCCATTTTTATCTCACAGACTGTACAAAAACAAATAGCCATAGGCTGTTTGCCTTTTCTTCTTCTGACCTATATCTTGAATCTCCCTATGCTGATGAACTCATAGATCTGAAACCGTCAAAAAGTCATTTATGATCATTCAAACCACTCTGAATTTAGGAGATCCTGGTTTGGGATCTATTTGCTCTATTATTCACATTGTAAATGTAATTCAGAGAGGGTCCTTTCAGAATTTAATCAATAAACCTATGATCTCTGGGGGTCCACATTACTGGATGGTAGATTCTCTTAAAAGTAGCCAGCCCGCCTCTCCCATTCCAGCTGGAGAGTATAAATAGGGTGCTAGGGGTAGGGAGGGAAAGAGGAGGAGAAATGAATGATTCAAACCTTGCTCAGCTTTTCTTCTCTAAAGCAAACAAAAACATAAACCATGTTGTGGATGGGGTCAGAGCACCTCACACTTTTTTTTTTTTTGTGAGATCTACTTATATGAGTCATAAAACCACATAAGTCAAAACAGTTTGCTTATTTAAAACAACACAGATTTAAATTTCCCTGAGTAGAAGAACATCAAGATCCAGGCAACAGAGTTTCTGCCTTATTGGAGAATTCTCCCCTTAGAGTAAAGCAAAGACTTTTTTCCCCCATGTATGTGTATGTGTGTATGTGTGTGTTTAACTCAAATTTAAAGCATTTGTACTCTTTTTTAGAAGATTCTTTAAAAGAGTAGAAATGCTTTTGAGTTAAGGACTTAAATCTCAGATGGGATAGCCAAAGGATATTTCAAATAAAGCATCCCAAGTTTAAAGGACCCCTCTGACAACTGTCTACCTTTGAAACAGCTTATTAAGCTTATTATTTGCCTTGAGCAAAATCTGGGAAACCCAGGGCACACTGGAGACAAGATTATAAAAGAAGTAAAATCTGTCTTTACTCTTTTCTCTCGCCTTCTGGTATGAGATATTCTTCCATGTTCCCATACAATGTCTAATAAAATATTAGAATTATATGCAAAGCCATAACTAGGGATTTTTTTTTGAAAAATTACATTTTTTGATGCTCACAATCTAGGTAATAGTATCATTATTTTAACATATAAGGAAATCTAAAATAAGATGAGGCTAAATAATTTGTCTGCAGTTAAGGAGCTAATCAGTTTCAGAGGCAATATTTAAAGCCATGTTTCTTCAAGTCCTGAATCTCTTCCACTTAGCATCCTGCCTCCCTTATTCAGGGGGGAGGAGACAAGTATTTGTTATTAGCCCCAAATCTTACCATATTTTGTACAGATTGATAACTTTGTTTGAACACCTAGTTCTCGAATGAAAGATACCTGTTTTCTTCTTAACATGCAATCAGAAAGACGTAGATGCAAATCATCTTCATTCATATCCATCCAAAAAGCATTTATAAAGGACCTACTATATATCTACCTTGGTCTACTTGTACCACTAAGTGGTCTCTGCATGAAGAATAAGGTAAAATGAGAAACTTGAACCATTTATAGACAGGGGAGGGGGGGAAGAGGAAAGGAAGGAAATAAACATTTATTAAGCACCTACTATATGCCAAGAACTATACGAAAGGCTGGAAATACAAAAAGAGGCAAAAAAGAATGTCCCTGCCTTCAAAGAGCTTATAATTGAAGAGCATGCTATATGCTATGTACTTTAGACTATATACAGAATAAAGGAATAGTTACCAGAGTGAAGACACTAAAATTAAGAAAGGTTGAGAAAGGTTTCTACCTCTTCTAACCAGTGAGTCATGCCTTATAATAAAGAACAAAGAAATCAAAAGAGTAGTAAAGCAAATTCAGCTCCTCCACCTAGCCTGCCAATATACACAGCGTTCCTTCCTCCGTCCTGACTTCTCTCTCTTTCTTTTTTTTTTTTCCTGAGGCAATTGAGGTCAAGTGATTTGCCCAGGGTCACACAGCCAGGAAGTGTTAAATGACTGAGATCAGATTTGAACTCAGATCCTCCTGTTCAGTGCTTTATTCAGTGCAGCATCTAACTGTCCCAGATCCCTACTTCTCCAAAGAAAGGTAAGTCCATTTTATTATCTCTCCTTCAGGTTAAGTTCAATCATTATAATTACCCAGAATTGTTGTTTTTATCTCCATAGTTGTAGTTATTATAGATGGACTTTTCTGGGTTCTGCTTATTTCACTCTGTATCAGCTCAGTCAGTCATCAAGTATTTATTTATTTATTTGCTTGTTTATTCATTCATTCATTTATTTCCCTGAGGCAACTGGGGTTATGTGAGTTGCCCAGGGTCACACAGCCAGGAAGTGTTAAGTGACTGAGACCAGATTTGAACTCAGATCCTCCTGACTTCAGGGCTGGTGTTCTATCCATGCACCATCTAGCTGTCCCTTATCAAGCATTTATTAAGCATCTACTATATGCCAAACACTTGCTGTATTCTGGAAGTCAGCATAGCAATCCAGGATCTGGATTAAAATCTTGCCTTTGTAATTTATAATTTATATAACCATAGATCTCTCAATTTCTTTTTATCTAAAATGAGAAGGGACCTTTAAGATTCCTTTTTTTAAAAAATAGGATTCAGCATCTGTAGTTCCAAAAGTAATTATATGCACCAGTGGAGTTCAGGTCCTGGAACACAGCAGTTGTCCAAAAAAATTTGTTGATTGATTAAGAGGGAAGAGCTCAAGGTTTGGATTGGCTGAACCTCAGCTCAAATTTTGACTCCGCCCCTTAACTACTTGTGACCTTAGGCAAGTCAATTAAAATTTATGGTTTCTCATCTATAAAATGAGAAAATTGGACTATATAGCCAGTGGGGCTCCTTATTGCTCTAAATCTGTTAATCTATGATCTTGAGTTTACAGTGAGACATTTTTAAAAAACACTATTCTATGTGCGATGATGAAAGACTTGGTTCTTCTCAGTGGTTCAGTGATCCAAAGCAATCCCAGTAGACTTTGGACAGAAAATGCCATCTGCATCCAGAAAAAGAACTATGGAGATTGAATGTAAATCAACACATGTTATGTTCACTCCTTTTTTCTGTTTTTTTTTTTTCCCTCTCTCAACAGGATTCATAAAGCAATGTGTATTAAAAAAATAAATAAATATTGGAAATAATATTCTATTTTCCCCAATAAAGACAATTTTTAACTTTCTTTTCTGTTTTTTTAAATTTGAATTTTGAATTGTAGGGCTTTTGAAATTGTTCTGTTATGTGTTCTCTAGGGAAACTTGGGGAAAATGATTTTCTCTTTCTGAGCTTCAGTTTCCTCATTTATGAAACAAAAGACTTGATAAGGGGTTCTTAATATGGGGTCTTCAGTAGGTCCATAAATAGATAGCAAGGGGTCCATGAATTTGTAAGGAGAAAAAAATCACATCATGACTTCACAAGTTTAGAAGTGCTTGGATTTAGCATTGACTCTGAGCTTCATCAGACATTGTCAGACAGTTCAGGACCCTATACCAGATGGTGGTTCCATCTCCAATGCACATAAAGGACAGCGCACAGGAGTCCTTGTTTAAGAGCTTCTTCCCACATAACACTAGGAATTCCTGCAGGAGTTTCTCTCGGAATGCTTCCAAAACTCAGCTATTGGAGCAGATATTTCCAGAATGCTGCTTTCTGGCCATTCTCTGGCATGGAGCGTGGCTCACTATATTGCTTGGTTCAGACCTCAAGCCTGGCTGCTTGAGTCTTTTTGCAGACCCTTGTTCTGTCTCTGTCTATCTTTCTATGTCTTTGTTCATATGTCTGTCTGCCTTTGTCTCTATCTGTCTCTCCCTGTCCCTCCTCTTCCCTCCTTTTTTCTCTCTCCTCTGTTTTAGTCTCTATCTCTCTCTTTCCCTCTTTCTCCTCCTCCTTCTCCTCCTGTTCCTCCTCCTCCTCCCTCTTCCCCCTCTCTATGTGTCTGTGTCTCTCTTCATGTCCCTCTGTCTGTGTCTCTCTCCCTCCCTCATTTTCCCTCCTCTCTCCATACTTCTCTGTCTCCGTCTCTATTTGTCTCTGTGTCTGTCTTTGTCTGTCTCTTTCTCTTTTTCTCTGCCTCTCTCCCTCTCCCTTTCCCTCCCTCTCTCTTAAAAAGAGAGGTTCTTTCTCCCCCTCTCCCTCCATATATTTATAACTACTGGAATGATTGAAGAATCACACAGATTTACCAAGTTGGAGAATTAGCTTATTAGAATTTGTCTTGGATAAATAACTACTCTTGTAAGTGATTATTTTAAGTGTTTAATTCAATTGTTTATAAGACAAGAAAGATAGTTGAGATGAAAATTCTCTTCCACACAGGCTATCAAATGCCTTTGGAATGAGATTCTTAGCTTTGGGATTATGCGCTTTCCTTAGCCTAATATTTTGCAAATTGGATAAGTGGAAGGGTATTTTTTTTTTTTTTTTTGAGAATCAAGAAACTATGTGGTCACTTTCCAGAGCAGGGAACAAGTATTTCCCACACTAGAGAGGAAAGTGTAAAGTCAGAAAGGAGAAAATGGAAGAAAGAGAGGGGCCATTGAAAATCAACTGTATAAAAGTGAAGAAGCAAAATGGTGGATCCAGAGATCTAAGATCAAAGTTGAGTGGAGTGTCAGGTGCAATTTAACATGGCTGACTTGTACTATTTCTGAATAAAATCTTGGTTGTTTCTACCTTGTATTATACTTATTTTTTTTATTATAGCTTTTTATTTACAAGTTATATGCATGGGTAATTTTACAGCATTGACAATTGCCAAACCTTTTGTTCCAATTTTTCCCCTCATTCCCCCCACCCCCTCCCCCACATGGCAGGTTGACCAATACATATTAAATATGTTTAAGTGTATTATACTTATTTTATAGCATGCTGAGTCTGGAATTGGAAAGACTAAGTTCAAATCCAACTTCAGATATTTACTGAGTGACCTAGGCAAATCACAACCTCAATTTACCTCAGTTTCCTCATTTATGAAACAAAAGACTTGATAAGGGGTTCTTAATATGGGGTCTTCAGTAGGTCCATAAATAGATAGCAAGGGGTCCATGAATTTGTAAGGAGAAAAAAATCACATCATGACTTCACAAGTTTAGAAGTGCTTGGATTTAGCATTGACTCTGAGCTTCATCAGACATTGTCAGACAGTTCAGGACCCTATACCAGATGGTGGTTCCATCTCCAATGCACATAAAGGACAGCGCACAGGAGTCCTTGTTTAAGAGCTTCTTCCCACATAACACTGGGAATTCCTGCAGGAGTTTCTCTCGGAATGCTTCCAAAACTCAGCTATTGGAGCAGATATTTCCAGAATGCCGCTTTCTGGCCATTCTCTGGCATGGAGCGTGGCTCACTATATTGCTTGGTTCAGACCTCAAGCCTGGCTGCTGGAGTCTTTTTGCAGACCCTTGTTCTGTCTCTATCTATCTTTCTATGTCTCTGTTCATATATCTGTCTGCCTTTGTCTCTGTCTCTCCCTGTCCCTCTTCTTCCCTCCTTTTTTCTCTCTCCTCTGTTTTAGTCTCTATCTCTCTCTTTCCCTCTTTCTCCCTCCTCCTTCTCCTCCTGTTCCTCCTCCTCCTCCCTCTTCCCCCTCTCTATGTGTCTGTGTCTCTCTTCATGTCCCTCTGTCTGTGTCTCTCTCCCTCCCTCATTTTCCCTCCTCTCTCCATACTTCTCTCTCTTTCTGTCTCCATCTCTATTTGTCTCTGTGTCTGTCTTTGTCTGTCTCTTTCTCTTTTTCTCTGCCTCTCTCTCTCTCTCCCCCTTTCCCTCCCTCTCTCTTAAAAAGAGAGGTTCTTTCTCCCCCTCTCCCTCCATATATTTATAACTACTGGAATGATTGAAGAATCACACAGTTTACCAAGTTGGAGAATTAGCTTATTAGAATTTGTCTTGGATAAATAACTACTCTTGTAAGTGATTATTTTAAGTGTTTAATTCAATTGTTTATAAGACAAGAAAGATAGTTGAGATGAAAATTCTCTTCCACACAGGCTATCAAATGCCTTTGGAATGAGATTCTTAGCTTTGGGATTATGCTCTTCCCTTAGCCTAATATTTTGCAAATTGGATAAGTGGAAGGGTATTTTTTTTTTTTTTTTTTGAGAATCAAGAAACTATGTGGTCACTTTCCAGAGCAGGGAACAAGTATTTCCCACACTAGAGAGGAAAGTGTAAAGTCAGAAAGGAGAAAATGGAAGAAAGAGAGGGGCCATTGAAAATCAACTGTATAAAAGTGAAGAAGCAAAATGGTGGATCCAGAGATCTAAGATCAAAGTTGAGTGGAGTGTCAGGTGCAATTTAACATGGCTGACTTGTACTATTTCTGAATAAAATCTTGGTTGTTTCTACCTTGTATTATACTTATTTTTTTTATTATAGCTTTTTATTTACAAGTTATATGCATGGGTAATTTTACAGCATTGACAATTGCCAAACCTTTTGTTCCAATTTTTCCCCTCATTCCCCCCACCCCCTCCCCCACATGGCAGGTTGACCAATACATATTAAATATGTTTAAGTGTATTATATATAGCATGCTGAATCTGGAATTGGAAAGACTAAGTTCAAATCCAACTTCAGATATTTACTGAGTGACCTAGGCAAATCACAACCTCAATTTACCTCAGTTTCCTCATTTGTAAAATGGAAATAATAATAGTATCGACTGTTGAGAGAATCAAATGAGATAACAAAAGCTCCTGGTACATGTTATTATTGTATTGTTTCAGGTGTGCTCATTTCTTTGTGATCTCATTAGATTTTCTTGGCAGAGATACTGAAGTGATTTGCCATTTCCTTTTCCAACTCATTTTACAGATGAGGAAACAGAGGCAGAGTGAAGGGACTTGCCCAAGGTCACACAGCTGTCTCAGGTGGGATTTGAACTCATGAGGATGAGTCCTCCTAATTTTAAGCTTGATGCTTTATCCCTTGCAATAGTACATAGTACTATTAGCATAGTACATAGTACTGCCTGGTACATAGTAGATGCTATATAAATACAAGGTAATTTTATTATTATTACTTATTTGCCCTAGATTTGGAGTTGATATCCCACTTGGAAAATTTTAAAAATGATATAGAGAAAATGAAATTCAGATGATTCTTAAAAGGGGAAAAACATTGATGGATGGCTCTGGCAAAAAAAAAAAAAAAAACAAAAAACAAAAAACAACAAAAAAACCCAAAACACAAGCTTTTGTTGTTAGGATATTTCTCTTTAGTAATGTAATTCAATTTAATTAAACCAACATTTATGAAAGAACAGCTACATGTGAGGCAGAAAGGAAGGAAGGAAGGAAGAAAAGAAAGAAAGAGAGAGAGAGAGAGAGAGAGAGAGAGAGAGAGAGAGAGAGAGAGAGAGAGAGAAAGAAAGAAAGAAAAGAAGGAAAAATAAGAAATAAGAGGGAGGAAGAAGGAAAGAGAAATGAAAGCAAGAGAGGAAGAAAAGAAAGAAGATAGCAAAAAGGAAGAAAAAAGAAAAAGACCAAAAGAAAGGAAGGAAGAAGGACAAAAGAAAGGAAGGCAGAAAAAGGCAGAAAGAAAGAAAGGAAGAAAGGAAAGAAAAAAATTATGGAAATCAAAAAAGAAGAAAGGGAAGAAAGAATGAGAGGGAGAAAGGAAAGCAGGAAATAAAAAGGAAGAAAAGAAAGAAAGGAAAAAAGAAAAAAGCAGAAAAGAAGAAAAAAGGAAAAAAAGAAAGGAAGGAAGGAAAGAAGAAAGAAAAGAAGGAAGGAAGTGTGAATCTTTAGCCCCCCAAGTCAATTAGCTCTCTAGGACAATTCTAATACTTATAAAGGAAAAGTACTAGCCCATATCATATGGTCAGAGAGCCTGGCAGACATTCCTCCTACCACTGAAGCAGAGGAAGGGAACATTCTTCCCTTGAAGGCCAAGCTACATGGGATGTGGTTCCACTGTAGCCTTGGCTGAAGCAATAAAGGAAATTCTCCCAGAGATGCCTTGCAATGCATCTTTCTAGGGCACACCTTGAAACAGGGTCAGTGTGGTAGAGGACACACAGCTATATTGTAGGGGGAAATTATTGGATTTGGAAGGTCATAAGGTTAGAATGTTAAAGCTGGGAGAAAACTTGGAGATGCTTTTATCCAACTTCCAAATGGTACAGAAGGACAAAGTAAGACCACCATGTCATTCAGTCATTTTTCAGTCATGTCAGACTCTTCGATGACCCCATTTGGGGTTGTCTTAGCAAAGACATTGAAGTGGTTTGCCATTTCCTTCTCCAGCTCATTTTACAGAGAAGAGACTTGCCCTGAGCTATTGTTTTTTGTCCTTTGTTCTCAAAAATAATCAAAACATCAGGGAGGTAATTCTATGATATGCAAGTGAATTGGATTTAAGTGAGGGCCAGTTGGGTAAGGCTACCAATCTCACTTTCTCTTCCAGAGCCATTTGGGGTCCAGATATAGGTCGATATAGACCAGGATGACTAGAGATGGCTTTGGATGCAATAGGAGACTAAGATCTTTAACAGTCTGAGTATCCAGCAATCAGTGTCAGGTAAGAAATGAGGCAGAAAATGGCTTTTTTTTTAACCTAGTCAAAAAAAAAATAGGGAATCAATCTGGGTGAAATGACTTGCCTACAGTCACACAGCTAGGAAGTAACTCAGGCCAGATTTGAAGTCAGGTCTTCTGACTCCAGGGCTGGCATTCTATTCAATGCCCTACATAGCATATCTGTGATCTTGAACAAGCAACTTAATCTCCCTTTGCCTCAGTTTTCTTACCTAAGGCCATGTCAGTTCCCCATTTTTTATCTAAGGCAATCAAAGATTAGCCTGTATTTAAGGGAGAGAGAGAGAGAGAGAGAGAGAGGACAACAGACCAGAGAATGTGATGTGAATAGACCAGACTTGAAATAGGGGAGGAGAAGCGCCGGCAAAAACCTCCTCCTCCTCTCTGTTATTTGAGTATAAAAGCAGCCAACACGAACTCAGAGCCTCAGAGGGTTTGATAAGTCAGTTCATTAACACCTACTCCTTGATGACTTAAGTATTGGCTGCCAACCTCTTCATCTGCAAGAGAAATATTAAAGGAAGCAACTATCCCCATCATTGACAAATAAGCCGGAAGGGTTCAGAGCTCTCAGCTGCCTGGTGCTGGCTCCCCTGTTTGATCATTTCAGCTTTCAGTCTTGGGAATGAAAAGGGGATGTTTGGCAAAGTCATCTCTCCATGTAAATTACAAGTGCTTTTTGTCAAAGTAACGGGGCATGAAATCACTCTGATCAACACAATGACCGGCTAGGATTCCTGAGGACATGTGATGATAAATTCTGAGGGTTATCGGACCTAACCTCCCACAGAGGTGATGGACTCAAGATGCAGAAATGAGATACATATTTTTACAAGGCCACTGTGGGAATTGTTTTTGCTTGTGGGAATGTTTTGTTTGATTATGTATACTTCCTTTCCTTTTAAGCTGGTCGGGGAAGGAAACTGGAAAAAAAAGAATTGAAAATAATAATTCTAATTATTTGAAACAGAGAATTCTAACAAGAAAGAATGAAAAGTATTAAGTGAAGAGAGAGGAATTTTGTTGATGATCGATCCACTTGGACTACATACCTCACAAGTCTGCCCCTTCCAGCTCTGATGAGCAGATCAGATTGATCCTTTCTGCCCTTCCGCTGAAGGCAACTTTGTTCCTCTAGCAAAACACTGCAGGCTGATAATATCAGGGTGGGAGAAGCAGTAGAGACATCCCGAGAAGGCAACAGAGAACTCATAGTAACCAGAGGCAGAAATTGTTCATTTGCCAATGTCAGACAAAAGCCTGATTCTTTTAAAGCAACATAGTTAGGGATGTTTTTTTCCACGGTGAAGAATCAGATCATATTCCTGAAACGAATGATATTTCTGAGGAGGGCTTAGGGTTCTTGCAAAAAGCCAGCGTAAAAATATTAGTTCGTGACTTGGTGAAATCAGATTCACAAAACGACTTCCCATCTTCTAGTTCAACCTATATTTGAAAAGGAATCCTCTCTATAATAATCCCAGATTTTCCTCAACGACATCCAACAAGGGAGAAGCTGTATCTCCCAAGGTAGTCCTACATTTTTGACTAGTTCTAACATTCCTTATATCCAACCTAAAAAGGTTCAATCTGTGTATAGTGTGTGAATTTCAGCAAAGTATCCCACAAAGTCATGTACAAGATGCAGGGATGTGAATTCTATGAAAGATTAATTAGATGAATGTGGAACTGGTTAAATGGCTCAACTCAAAGAAGAATCATTGATGGATCAAGTCAAGGTAAAGGATGAACTATATATATGTGGTCTTGTATTGTTCAACATTTTTATTAATAACTTGAATTAAGGTTTATTAGCACACAGCACATTTCCGTTGGATGAAAGAGTACCCAAAAGAATCTAAAATCATGTAAAGTCCTTCACTTAGGTTAAAAAAAAGAGGGAGGACAATTATTATTTATATAAACAGCAGAAGTATTTTGATTTTAGCCCCATGAGAATCCATACTGTTTTTAAATATTCTAAGAAAGTTGAACCTATATATTCTAAAACAAATACTCTACAAAAGCCCATGGTACCCATGAAGCTATGGAGATGACCTGGGTTTTCAAAGACTATAATACTGCTACAGAAATTCTGACAGGTTTTACCAACCTGGGAAGACTTTTAGTATAATCCTAGTGACAGAAGGTATCTGCCATCCCTTTGGTCCCATATCCTCAACCTTTCTTTTCTCTCTCTCTCTCTCTGTCTGTCTCTTTCTTTCTCTCTCTGTCTCTGTCTCTATGTATGTGTGTGTCTTTCTGTCTCTCTCCCTCTCCTTCTCTGTCTCTCTCCCTCCTTCTCTCTCTGTCTCTGTCTCTGTCTCTTTCTTGTTCCCTTTTTTCTTTCCCCTCATTCTATACCTTTCATCTGGGCAGCCCTCACTAGAAATTTAAATAGACATTTTAAATAAGTACTTGAATTAGTTCTTAGTTTGCATTTTGATGATCTATAGTTTGAAATACCCTGTGCCAAAACTCAAAACTTGGGGATGATTTTCCCTTGCCTTTGTATGATTCCTGGTATTATAGTAAATCACATCCCAACCCCAAAGTTAATTGAATCGACCTATTGCCTATGAGAACACAGCCTGGATTTCCCCCTAACAGTTCCAGTAACAAGAAAAGAAAGTGAGGTTTGAATGAAGAATTGCCAAAAGAATGTCTATTCTTTGGCAGCCCTGGGCCCTGAGTTTTGAGCTGGAAAACATATCTTTCTATACAGCTGAGATTACTTTCCCTATGGATGGATCAATCCGCCCACACCCAACAGCTGTTCTTTTGTGAAGGCAAGTGAGACACTGAAAACCCCTCCTATTTTATTCATTTCAAACTACACACATGCAGTTTTCCACAAATGAAGTTTTACCTGAAGCCTTGACCATTTTTAGTATTTTATTCATTCATTTAGTTATTTTTTTTAGGGAAGGGGGGTACAATTAATTAGTTGTTAACAGAAAGGAGGGATTTCCCACAATCAGTACAACAAATCATTATATAATGACCACTATATCCTGGATGCTATATTAGGCAATAAGGCAATAAATATAAAGCCTGCCCTTCTGGAGCTTACACTCAACTAGGATAGGTCCTTTCACTTCCTTTTGAAACTGCTTTGATCCCAACATTTTCCACTAAGAAAACAATTAAACAACATGCTGATGTGGAGACTGCATAACTAAAAAAAACATAAAAGTTAATTTTTAGCTTTTGTCCACATTGGATTTATTATTGGCTCTGGGCAAGTCACTCAACCCTATTGCCTCATTTTCCTCATCTGTAAAATGATCTGGAGAAGGAAATGGCAAAACACTCTAGTATCTTTGCCAAGAAAACCCTAAATGGGGTCACAAAGAGCTGGACAGGACTGAAATGATTCAGCAACAATGTTACACTTAGGAGTTCATGCTGATATTTTAGCATGTGTATACTAAATTATTAGAATAAATCTTTTATATTATATAACTTCCCTGTACCTCAGTTTCCTCTTTTGTAAAATAAGGGGCATGAATAAATCGATCATTAACATCCTTTCTTGATATAAAAGCAATAGGTGTCTGTTATGCCATCATGATATTGACTGTAGTACATATACTTGTCTCTTGATAGAATAGAAGCTCCCTTTGAGCAGGGAATGTTTCATTTTTGTCTTAATCAAAGATTTAGATGAGGAAGAGAACTTGTAGTTCACCGTAATTTTCTCATAATCAGTTAGTCAATAAACATTTAAAAGCTCTTATTATACTTCAGGCTCTGGGATATGGGCTGGGGATAAAAAGAGAAGACAAGAGATAATTTCTGCCCCCAAGGAGCTCACAATCCAAGGGATAATAATATTAGCTCGCATTTATATAGCATATTAAAGTTTGCAAAGCACTTTACAAAGATTAGAGATAGGTCTTCATTACTAGAAACAATGAATCCCCTGAAATGGTCACATTACTCAACTTCATATTACATATTTCCATTAGGCTGGCACCAATGAGCATATTTTATGTCACAAATTTAAATATATGCAACCATATGTGTCTGGGAAATTCATGACTGGTACTAACTGGAAACAAGCTGTTATCTCATCTGATCCTCACAACAACTATGGGAGGTGGGTGCTACTATTATCCCCATATTACAGGGGAGAAAACAGTCTCAAAGAGATTAAATGAATTGCCTAAGATAGTAAGCAATAGGGACAGATTCTGAATTCAGGGTTTCTGACCTTCAGAGTCAGAACCTTTATCTCTGTGCCACCTGTCCCCCACTTTAATCATCCCCTTTCTTGCCTTTTCATTCTTTTCTTTTTAATTTATTAATTTATCATTTTCCCTTGTTATTCAAAAGATTTTTTTTTTACATTTTTGATGAAGACTTTCTAATTTTTGAAAGATATACATGAATAATTTTTCAATATTAACCCTTGCAAAACATTGTGTTCCAATTTTTTCCTCTTTGCCCTACTCCTTCCCCTAGATAGCAAGTAATCCAATATATATTAAATGTGATAAAAATATATGTTAAATCCAATATATGCATACATATTTAATGATTATCTTGCTGAACATCATTCTTTATTAACATTTTTCTGACTACCAGCATCCCATTCACCCTTAAAGAACTTTCACCCCACACAACCATCCCCTAAATTTCCAGTTCTACATTTCTTTTTCCCTTTCACAAACACCTAATAAAAAAGTAGCTTAGATGCCAATTTTAACAGATAGTTCAGTCCCATGGCTTCTGTACTATTTGGTTTTTCCTTTTTTCCTTTATTTTGGGAGAAAGTTAAACCAGGAAATGATTGTGATGTTTAAAAAACAACCAAAAAGACATCAGTAAGGCTATAAAAATCAGTCATGCTAACTTCTTCTGTATTACCTCCCACTCACTTCTCAATTAATCCCTTACAATTTTGCTTTCTTTCTATTCAACTGGGACCACTTTGAGTATTGACCAAAAATCTGTCATCCTCTCAATCAGATTGGTCTTTTCTTGGTCCTTATTTGACCTGTCTTCTCAATGGCTAAGAATCTTACCAAACCTCCTCATATAGATGGTCTCTTTTCCCTGGGCTTCTTAGGGTGTTGATCTTTCCTTGCTCTATTCATTCTTGTCTGACTACTCCTCCTTCACCTTCTTTTCTGGATTTGGTGGAGTTTGGGTTTTATCCTACAGGAGCCAGTGAAGATGAGGAGGAGGCGGCTTTGAAGTCAGAGATTGTAGTTGTGGTTCAGATGTGTCCAACTTTTTGTGATCTCTCTCTCTCTCTTCTCTCTCTCTCTCTCTCTCTCTCTCTCTCTCTCTCTCTCTCTCTCTCTCTCTCTCCTTTTTCTCTCTTTCTCTTTTGGCAGAGATACTGGAATGGATGGCTATTTCTTTCTCTGGCTCACTTTACAGATGAGGAAACTGAGGCAGACAGGGTGAAGTGACTTGCCCAGGATCACACAACTAAGTAAGTGTCTGAGGCCAGATTTAAATTCAGGAAGATAAGTCTTCCTGATTCCAGGGCTGGCGCTCTATCCACTACCTATATATGTTACTTAGCTACCAGCAGTGGAATAGTATTCAAATTCTACCTTATGATACTGACTTCCTTTGAGACATTAACCTCTCTAAGCCTCAGTTTTCTCATCATTAAAATAAAAGGGTCGCACTGGATAACCTCTGAGCTCTCTTCTAGATCTAAAACTCTGATTTTAAGACCCTAAGGTTGACTGTAAACTAGAGTGGTGGCCTTTGGGATGATGAGAGGACAGTGTGGTCCAGTGGAGAGTGTGATATAGACTGGGCGTCAGGAAAATCTGATCTAAATCTGACCTCAGCTACTTACTAGATGTGTCCCTCTTGGAAGTCCCTTAACTTCTCTGGGCCTCAGTTTCTGCATCTATAAAATAGTGAGATAGGGTCTGGATGATCTACAAGTTCTCTTCCTCATCTAAATCTTTGACCCTATGAAGGAAACAAACCATGACTGTGTGAAGGTACAAGTGACAAGGCTTGACAGCTGATTGGCTGTGAAGGACAGATAAAGGTCAGACTCACTCAGAAGTTAGAAACCTGGGTGCCTGAGAAATGTCTTCCAAAGGATTAGGTAAGTATGAATGGAAGACAGATGGAGGGGGAAAGATAAGATTCATTCTGATGTATTAGCTTTGAGATTCTGATGGGAGATATGCAACAGGTGGTTGTTGAGGGAGAGCTAGCATACTGGAGAAAGTAGCTATACATGTCTGGAAATCATCTGCAAAAGAATGCTCCTCGAAACCATTGGAACTGATGAGATCACTTAAGGAAAGAATGGGAAGAAAGAAAAGGGAGATAGAGGGAGAAAAAGGAGAGGGGGAGAAAGTAGAAAAGAAAGAGGAGAGGGAAAGGCGGAGAAAAGGGAGAGGGAAGGGTGGAGAGACAGAAAGACACAAAGATATAGGAGCAGAAAGAGGTAGAGAAAGAAAGAGAAAGAGGGAAAGTAAGAGAGAGAAAAAAGAAGAGGAACAGAGAAAGGGTGAGAAAGAGGAGACAGAAAAAGACAGAGAGAGAGAGAGAGAGAGAGAGAGAGAGAGAGAGAGAGAGAGAGATGGAGATATGGAGATTCAGGCCATCTGAATCTCACCTGTTTTCTGACCCTGTGAAATTCTCAATTATAGAGAGCACCTCCCTTCTATGTTAACTTGACTCAATTAAATCCAATCAGACTTTATTCACATGCTGGCCTGCAATAGCTACAAGCATACGGGACAAACACATACCAGTCCCCACCCTACATTCTACCTCAGGAGGAAGAGATTTCAGGGAAATACAGGCTGAACATATTTTAATCCCCAATTTGAGGATTCAGATTTTTATTGACAGACACAGATTTTTATTGACACACTAGTGAGGAAAGTCCCTCTAGATTGGCACCTACTCTGCAATTTATAGATTGCTGCCAGGGAGGGGCACATAGGGAAGTGACTTGCCTAAGGTCACACACAAAATGTGTGTCAGAGGGAGGGTACAGCTCTTTCTGCTTCTGAAGCCAGCTCTCTCTCTATTCTGTCATCGTTGCCTTTACTTCCATTTTACCAGAGACTTAGGCAGTTTAAATTGCTCCCTAAACATTACACACTTAGCTTGAGAGCCTAGATTTTACCCAGGTTTGTAAACAGTTGGGCAATCTTCTATTATTCCACACTGCCTCTTGTATTCTTCAAGATCCAAATTCAAAGGCAATAGCATTTTTTTTTTTTCATTTTCCCTTCCAGAGAAAAGGAAAAATCTTTAGTTGCAGGCACTCCAGGGAAATATTTGGCATAACAGGCAGGTGAATTTCCCAGCATGTCATTCTAAGGCATCTCTGCCACCAACTACCCCTCCTCCACCCATCACCCATAAATTCTCTCTGCTATTGAAAAACAACTCTCCTCTGCATGCAATTCTCCTTCTTAGTAATAGACCTGAGCTTGCCAAGAAGTTGCAGAATACAAAACAGCAAGAAAAAAAGCAATAGAAAGCCAACAGCATTTCATTCTCACTCTCACAAATGGCTTGGCTCATAAACAATATGAAGTCTACCGAGAGGGCTTGATTTCCATCACCCTTTACAATGCTCAATGACATCTCAGTCTGGTGAAGAAGGCTGGGATCACTCCCCTGACTCCATCCCTGGGGACACTTGGCTGCAGGCTCCAGACTCTGAGGGGTATTTCACAGGCAGACACTGGGTAAAACCTTGTGCCTTTAAGAGCCAGGCAGGATGGCGTTTGGGCCTGCCAAGCCCCAGTGACCTTTTAGGTAGCAGTGCCTGGATAAACTTGTATTCTACTATTAATTTTTTAAAATTCAATTTAATTTTCACTGTTAAATTCTCTTCTTTCTTCTCTCTCATCCATTGAGAAGGCAAGAAAAATAAAATGCTTACAAATGTGGATAGTTGAGCAAAATAGATGTCCACATTAGCTGGGGGGGTGGGGGTGGGGAAAGGAGGAAGGGAGGAGGAAGGGAGGAGAGAAGGAAGGAAAGAAATAAAGAATAGAGAAAGGAAGGAAGAAAGAATCAAGGAAAGAAGGAAGAAAATAAAAATAAAAAAGAAGGAAAAAAAGGAAGGAAGGAAGAAAAAGAAAGGAAGAAAGGAAGGAAGGAAGGAGGGAGGGAGAAAAGAAGAAAAAAGAAATTCAATCTCTATTCCATCTGAAGGTTCTAACAATTTATATAGGAACAAAAATGTTTAATGCAGTGGTATTTGTGCGAGCAAAATACTGCAGACAGACAAGGAGACATAGAAAATTGAAAAAAATTATTTAATATCAAGAGCTATTTCCCAAGAGATAAGATATGGGGGAAGCAGTGTTTTCATTTTCATTTGCTTTATTGATGTCCTTTTTTAAAAAAAAACAACATATCCCTTCTAGATATGTCTCTGATTCTTTTCCCATCATGGCTTCAACACACACTTTTCTTTTTCTTTCTTTCTTTTTTTTAATTGCAGCTTTTTATTTACAAAACATACACAACACATGCATGGAGAATTTTTCAACTCTCACCCTTGCAAAACCTGCTGTTCCAATTTTTTCCCTTCTTCCCTCCATCCCCTCCCCTAGATGACAGGTAGTCCAATACATGTTAAATGCAACACACAGTTTTCAAGAATATTAAGATCTCAACAACTATAGAAAAAAACATGCTCCAAATACCCAATAGAAAGAGACATACAAAATAAGACAATCCTGAGTTCCAGCTTCACTCATCAACTTGGCAAAGGTGATGGAAAATAGGCATTGGTGGGGATGCTATGGGATAACAGGCATTCTTATGTGCTTTTAGTGGAGCTGTGAATTAGACAAGCAATTTGGAAGCAGGTGAGAAGAGCCATTAAGCTACCTCAAACCTTTGAGCCAAAGTTTCCAAGGATGAACATATGTATACCCTTCAGAAAATCACAGACAGCAGGAAAAGGCCCATATATGCCAAAAGTAATCACAGAAACACTTTTTTAAAAAGCATTTTTTTTGTTTTGATGTCACTTTCATTTCCCAGAATTTACCTTCTTCCTCCTACTCATCTATTACAATAAAGAATTTAAAAGAAGAAAATATTACATAGTCTGTACTTCTGCAAAGAAGTATGGAATCAGTCACTCTTTGTCCTTGGCACCAAACTATGTTAGGACTTCATCTTAAAGATGTCATGAAGAAGAGAATAAATTCTCCACAGGGGATTTATGTAAAAAAAAAAACCAAGAAAATTGGAAACAAGTTATATGTCCAATAGTGAGATAAATGGTTGAATGCAGCATAGCACATTAATGTAAAAGAATATTACGATGTTGTAAAAATAATTTTAAAAAAGAGCAAAATGGAAACATGGAAAGATTTATGTATGAGCTAGGGGCATCTCAATTTTAGGTGGTTCTGAAAGGGGATACAGAACTAATAATAATAATAATGATGAAAGTTGATATATACATAGCTAAGAAAAGGTGGTTATGTATATTATTTCATTTAATCTTCACAATAACTCTATGAATTGGGTATTGCAGACATTTTTATCTCCATTTTATGGATAATCAAATTAAGGTTAAGTGACAGTTGACAGCAGGTAGGGAATGTAGAATATAAAGCATAGATCTGGAGTCAGGAAGACCAAGTTTCAATCCTGTTTTAGACATTTCTTAAGTTGTTATGAAGCCGGGCAAATCACTTAACTGCTGTGCCTCAGTTTCCTCATCTGAAAATGGGTTAATATTAGCACTTAAGTCACTAAATTGTTGTGAGAATCAAATGGCTTAACATATGTAATCTTATCACTATATGTGTGTACTATGCATAAACGAAATATATACATCCATGAGGTCTTTTAATTCCACTTAGTTAAAAAAGTTAAAAAATACACTATATTATGCTTAGGCAATGTTCTTTATTTGAATGTCATTTTCTTGTTGTTGGTTTTTTTTTTTTCCATTTGATTTTCTCTTGATGGTTATTAACTCTGTAATATCTTAAAGCCCTGATGAATTCTCTGAAATATTCAAATACTTTTTTATATACTTGTTTTTTTTTGCTTAATACTTATCATTGTAATTTTCTTAGGGAGGAATTTACAGGCATTTTGATTCATAGGTAGGCAAGCTACCTATTAATACTACGGCTAAGATAAAGAATAAGATCTTATTCTGACACGTTCATCAGCAGAACATTTCATTTGCCTTTTAAAAAAATAGTTATTTAATTTTTGACCAAGTTATTTGGTCAAATTTTTTATATTTTTAAATAATTTTAAACAATTTTTTATATTTGTTTATAAAACTTTTGAGTTCCAAATTCTCTCCCTTATTCCCACCCCAGCCTCCATGAAGAAACTATATGTGATGTTATGCAAAACATTTCCAAAAATGTCATGTTGTAAAAGAAAATATAAATCTCCCAATCTAAAAAAAACTCTCAAGAAAAATAAAATAAAAAACTTTCATTTGCTTTTTTGATGGCATTTGGGATTAAGTGACTTGCTCAGGGTCACACAGTTAGTAAGTGTCAAGTATCTGAGGAAATATGTGAATTTATCTCCTGACTCAAAGGCTGGTGCTCCATCTACTGTACCACCTAACAATCCCCTTTTATTTGCTTCCGCAACAATAACTCATATCAGTGGTCTTGCTAGGAAAATATGATGGTTAATTTCCATTCATTCTTCAACTGAGTATGGTCTTCCTGCAGACAGGGATGGCACCATATGCTTTTTGTGGATTTCCTCCTTGCACTAAAGTATAATGTATTATATACAGTATTCTTTTGATCAGCGTCTCCAGACTAAAAACAGAAATATGTAAATGATACCCAATTTCTATCCACTTTTGATGAATGCCCTTTCTTCAGTGTTACTCAGTGACATCATCAATGAAAAGAAAGAGAATTCAAAGAGACCCAGTAGTCACCTCCTCCACCCTATACCTTAATGAGAATCCCCTCAGCAACATACGCAATAAGGGATCATTTAATCTTTGCTTGAATACCTCAAGAGAAGGGAAATCCTTTGCCTCTTGGGTGCATTTTCATTGTGGACAACTCTTTCCCTTGTATCAAGCCTAAATTTACATTTTGGCATTTTCCATCCATTATTCCTAGTCTTATTCCTAGGATGAAGCAGAACAAATTGAATATCTCTGCAAAATTATAACTTTTGGTCTGGACCAAATTTTGGTATTTCATCACTGGGTGAAGTTTCTAGTGAAGAAACTCCTTCCATAATTGAGTGGATGCCCATCAACTGGGAATTAGCTGAACAAATTGTGATATAAGAATGTAATGGAATATTATTATTCTTTAAGAAATGATGAGCAGGTAGATTTCAGAAAAAACCTGGAAAGACTTGCATGATCTGATGCTGAGTGAAGTGAGCAGAGCCAGGAGAACACTGTACACAATCACAACACTGTGCAATCATCAACTTTTATAAATGTAGCTCTTCCCAGCAATACAATGATACAAAACAATTCCAAGACTTGTAATAGAAAATACTATCCACCTCCAGAAAAAGAACTATGGAGTCTGAATGCAGGTCAAAGTATACTTTTTTCACCTTTTTGTTGATTTTTCTTCTTGTGGTTTTTCCTTTTTGTTCTGATTCTTCTTTTACATCATGACAAATGTAGAAATATGTTTAATATAGTTGTACACATATAATCTATGTAAAATTGCTCTCTTGGGGAGGGGAGCAATAAGGGAGGGAGAGAGAAAAAATGGAAATCAAAATATTATAAAAGTAAATGTTGACAATTTATAAATAATTTTTTAAAAAAGAAAAAAGAAAAATGATTGGCAACTGTTCTACAATTTAAAATCTTAGAGAATTGCTGAGGGGGCGAGAGCAATAGGGATGGGGCGGGGGAGTTGGGGGAACTAAGAGGGGACTTGCCCAATGTCATACAGCTGGAACGTGTCAGGCAGGACACCAATTATAGAGTTAATTCAAATAATTGTAGCAGATGGTGTTTGAAATAACTAGAAAGTGAAAATCCTTCTCATTTTCACATCTGCCAAGCATACAAATTAGTGAGGTCATTACTTACCTTTCTTCCTATTTCTACTAGACTCATCCATCTTTCCCTCTTTGGTTGTCAGTAAGAGAGATCTATGCTGGCGAATCCATGTTATAGGGAATAGCTCCCGCTGGCTAGCAACACCATGCCAGAAAATTTCAAAGTTAAACATCAATTAAAATTCATAAAATCCATTTATGTCCTATTAAATAAATCGATGCATTTCAAGCACAAAATTAATCCAAATTATTTTCCCCCCATCATTTTTAAGTTATCAAACACACTGGGTCCCATTTTAAATGTTAATTGCTCATTCAACCCACACCAAGTGGGCACTAAAAAATGAATCCATTATAAAAGATGCAAGTATTAGAATATTGATGATGCCATTCTGGATGAGTTGCATGGTCCATCCAGCTATCTTTGATGGAGATACCAAAAAAGTTTTTGTGGGAGGGCATCTCTTTCTTTCCAAAGGTCAATTCTATCCTCCCTCATATCAGGAAGATCTGAATCTGAGTTTGACCTCACACATTTATTAGCTGTGTGACCTTGAGTAGCCACTTAACTTCTGCCTGCCTCAGTTTCCTATTGTTGTGCTACAGTTCCTTTTTATTGTCCTGACTCACTTTTCCTAAATTGTCCTGCCTTGGCTTCCCTGAATTGTTCTGTTTCAGTTCCTAATTGTTCTGCTCAATCATACAACATTACCCCTCCCTCCTAATCATCATGATCCAGATAAGGAGAAAGACCTTCTATCTTAAGCATCATAACCCCATATCTTTTCTACTTATCAGAATGTCTGGTGTCTCCCCCGACCCTGTCAGAACCAGATAGTCTGTTCCTGCTCTCAGTGCTCTGACTCCGCCCCTGCCTCAGTCTACCCAGGTTGCTTGGAGCCACGTACGTATATATATACTTCAAGGGAAGCACACATTAGTGGCTGTATGCTGCATTCTTGGAGACGTTAGTCTCATTCAGCCCTGGGACCAAAGCATAGAACCATTTGGTTCTAGCACAATCTCTCCCTTTCAAATAAAATATTAAAACTCTCTAATCTCTGTCTTACCTCAATTTCTCTAGCATTACAATATAAAAAAGGGATAATAGTACTTATCCCACAAGGTTGTTGTGAGGATAAAATGAAATCTTTTTAGCTCTTGTGAGTCTTAAAATATTTACGCTATTGTTATTATTAGCCTCAAAAAAACTGGATACTCCTAGTTTCTCTGAACATACCCATTTGAGATTTACCATTCATAAAATTTCTCTAAATGGTTCTTTTGGAACCTATATTTTTTCCAGCTTATTTTACATCTTGGGACTAAGGCCAAGATATTAAAAGGGTTGATGGACAAAGAGAAGACAGTGCAGGAGATAGAGGAAGAAGAAAAAAATAGTATACTGTCATGTAAGCCAAGGAGAGAGGAAAATTTCAGGAAGAAAATTGACATGGTCAGCAGTGTAAGGTGTTATATGGAGGACAAGAGGAATAAGGATTTAGAGCTAGAAAGAACCTGGGCAAGCTGGGGATGGCAGAAGGAGAGATAAAAAGGTAGAGACAGAAAGAGAAAGACACACAGAGAGACAGACAGGTGGACAAAGAAAGACAGAGAATGAAAGAGAGAGACAGAGATGGTAGATCATGAGCAGGTAGGTGATACAGAGGATACAACATTAAATCTGAACTCACATACTTGACACTTAGTAACTATGTGATCCTGTGCAGATGAGAGACAGAGACAGAAAGAGAGACAGACAGAGAGAAAGAGAAGGAAAGAAAGAAGAAACAAAAAAAAGGAAGAAAGAAAGGAAGAAAGGAAGGGAGGGAGGGAGGAATAAAAAGAAAGAAAGAAAAAAAAAGAAAGAAAGAAAGAAAAAAAAAACTTGAAAGGTCATCTAATCCACCTCCCTTTAGACAGATAAGGAAACTGAGGCCCAGAGAGGTAAATCACTTGCTCAAAGTCACACAAATAAGTGGCAAAGGTAGAATTTGAACTGATGATGTTAGAGAAAGGCTTTTTTATTTGTGTGTTTGTTTGTTTGCTTTAATCACACAAACCACAGTGTTCAGCTCACACATGAAACCCTGTGTTTAGTTCCGGGTAACTTATTTCTGAATGGACATAAGTTGGAATAGTGTTCACAAGAAGGTAGCTAGGATGGTGGTAGGATATTTTGTACTGAGGACATTAGAAAGATCTGGTTATATTTATCCTGAGAAGAGATTTTTTTTTAAAATTGGGGTTTGGGGAAAGGCATGATCACTGCCTTTAAATATCTAATGTGGAAGAAGAATTAGACATAGACACAAGTAGGTAGTACATGGATAGAGTCCTGAATCTTGCACCAAGAACACCTGAGTTCAAATCTACGTGTAGACACTAAGTAGTGAAATGATCTTGAGCAAATAATTTAATAATTTAATCTCTATTTTCTTGTTTATATAATGAAGAAGACAATAGTACCTACTTCCCAGTATAGTTGTGAGTATCTAATGAGATAATAATTGTAAAATGCTTAGTACAGTGCCTTGAATATAGTCTGCACTATATAAATGTTAGCTATTACTATAATAATTATATTTGGCCTTAGAGGGCAGAAATAATAGCCAAATATAATAATTATAGTAATATAGTATAGTATAGTATAGTGTATAGTATAGGGAGAAAGTCAGATTAAAGTCTGATATGTGGGAAAAAAACTCTAACCAATAGATTATTTCAACTTATAATAGGTTACCCCAGGTTGTTGTGGAAGCTACTTTGTTAGAAGTATCCAAGAAAAAAAATAGGAATTTTGCAGAAGGGATAATTGTGCAGATATAAGTTAAATAAGATGATCTCAGATGTTCTTTATCATAACCATGATAATCTGCAAACAAAATTTGGTATAGATTTCAGCTGACATGGCTGAGCATGAGAACCTCCAAGCTTTACCCCTCTATAATCAGTCTGGCCCCAGAACTTCATTCTTATTCCATCAGGTAGGACATTGTACCTATACTATCCCTGACCTCTTGGGTACCACTACTGAAAGCAAGGCCATTGTGAAGGGTAGGTACATCATTCTATTTCTTTATGGTACTATTCAATATTCATGGGTTTCAGAGATAATGGCAGCCTAAAAGAGGTGGTGGGTTGTGAATCTGAATTTTCCTTCCTCTGAGACCAGATCTCTATTTCCTTAGATGGGAGTTCTTCAACACTGTTTTGGTCATGGACCCCTTTGGAAGTCCAGAGAAGCCCGTGGATCCCTTCTGAGGATGATATTTTTAAACTGAAGGAAAAGCTCAGTTCCACTTAGAAAATAATGAAAATAAAGATAGTGTTTTTCTTTCAACATAGTTTAAAGGGTCCCTTGGATCACTTTGGGGCCCACAGCCTCCAGATTAAGAACTCCTATATTATACAAAGCAGCTCATATCTTTATATAATAATTGTTATTGTTATAATAGCTAGCATTAATATAGCACTTTAAAATATTATCTCACTTGATTCTCACAACAACCCTGAGAGGAGGCAAGGGCTATTACTATACCTATTTTACAGATGAAGAAATTGAGTCAGACTGCATCACACAACTATTATCTGAGGTTGGATCTAAACTAGACTGTTTCCTACTGGTTCACTATATTCCTTAGCTACCAAAGCTGGATCTAAATAGGGAATTGTGATCACATGCATGTAGGTCCTTGTCTTAGGATGCAGACTACAAGTGATCCCCTGCCCATTTGTTGATGTTTCCCTAGAACTCAGGCGCACAAAGTCCTCTCAACATACCATGGGGTATCAGAGTGTGGGATGGGAAACTACTTCAAAAGCAGGGAGGATCATGGCTTAAGGGTTTGAACAAGAAAATTTACAAAATCTGGCCCATCCTGCAGTGCTTTTGATGACTAGCAAATCTTTTGCCTCCAGGACTATCACCAGATGGTGCCACATCTGGGAAACACTCATGCACAGTGGGTACAATTCCTAACTACAATTTTAGAATGTTATTAACATGCTGGTAATCGCTAGGTCCCATTAAAGCAGGAATCCTTACATTGATTTCAGTAGGCCCATGAACTTGGATGGGAAAGAAATTACTCCTATACACTAACCTCTAATGGAAATTTAGCATTTCCTTCAATCATTTAAAGACATTATTCTGAGAAAAGATCCATGGGCTTCACCAGACTGCCAAGACCATATGATGAAGAAAAGGGCTTAAGAACCCCTTCATTAGAAGATCTGTATTGATCCTGGTTGGCTAAAAGGGAGCAGAATTAGCACCCTCCCTCTCCTCCTAATGATTTGGGATTTTTCTTCCTCTCCCCGACTCCAAGCCTATGAATCAAGGTTGAACAAAAATCACTACAAATGTTATTGAGATGTGATAACAAGAGGGCCACAGAAGTACATGCAACTCTGATTCTGTCACTAACTAGCAAGTGTTGGGCCTTTGGTTTCCTCTCCATAAAACGAGAAAATCAAAGGATCATAGATATAGAATGTGATGGGTGCTCCCAGAAAACAGGGATTATTTTTCCTTTAGCCTGGTACATACATAGGGAGTTTAATAAGCCCTTGTTGAATTGAATTGAACCTTAAATGTAAATCATTAGCCTTTCCTCTTCATTTTACAGATAAGCAAACTGTGATCTAAGAAAAGTTATCATTGCATCCGAATTTGAATTCAGGGTAGTGGAATCTAGGTCCAACTCATTATACTAACTACCTTCTATCTTTCAACTTATCCAACCAGTGATACAAATGCATCTGTGCCAGTTTTATTTATTGTGGTACTTAGGCAAATGAATTTGATAGATGGTAGATAGTATGGTACAAGAGAAAGGGCACTGGGAATTTCAGGATCTGGGTTTAAATACTGGTTTTGCCATTAAATATCTGTATGATACTGAGCAAAGCAGTATGACTCTCTAAGTCTCAGTTATTTTCACTGTAAAATGGGGCTGTTGGATTAAATGGCCTCTGAAATTCCTGTCTGGAACTGGGCCACTGGGAAGCTGTTTCTCAGTGTAATAAACTCATGTTTTTTTTTTTTTTTTTTTTTTTTGGCCAAAAATCTCACCTGGAGATTGAGACTGTGAATTCTTTTGCAAAAACTTGTGACACTAGCCTGGGGACCCCATTGCTGTTAGGGTATCTCTCACCTCTCAACAAAATGATCTGGAAAAGGAAATGGCAAACCATTCCAATATATTCACTAAGAAAACGCCAAATGGGATTACAAAGAGTCAGACATGACTAAAACAATTGAACAACAATTAAATATATATATTCAAAATATAAATACAAAATTGATTGACTTTTAAAGTTCTTCACAGCACTGCCCTTTCCCACCTTCCCAATATCCTCCTTTCACTCCAAGTATTATCAATCCAGTGACACTGGTTTCCCTGCTCTTCCTTGAATAAGGCACTCCATTTTTTGAGTCCAGGCATTTTCCTAGGTCTTCCCCTTATACTCCCTCCTCATCTCTGCCTTCAAGCTTCCTTTAAGTCACAACTAAAATCTCTCTTTCTCTATAAGAGACTTTTCTCATGTCTCTTTAATTAATGCTAGTGCCTTTTCCCTATTGATAATCAGTTTATTCGGTCTGAACCTCATTTGTAAAATATTGTTTATATGCTGTCTCTTCCCCTTCTTCCTTCCCCATACCCCTAAGATTGTGATTTTTTTGCTTTTTCTCTGTATCTCCAGAAGTGGCTAGCACTTAGTAGGTATTTGATAAATGCTTGTCATTTTGACTAAACTTTATCTTCCAGGATTTCAGATCTGACTTCAGACACTTTCTAGCTGTGTGATCGTGAACAAGTCACTTCACCCCGTTTGCTTCAGTTTCTCATCTGTAAAATGAGCTGGGGAAGAAAATAGCAAACCAGTCCAGTGTCTCTGTCAAAACAAAACAAAAAATAACCCAAATGGGGTTATAAGGATTGGACATTATTGAACTATGTTTTGTATGAGCATAGTTGTTTGTATGTTAGCTCCCCCATTAGATTGTTAGTTCCTTGAGGACAAGGGATGTTTTTTTTGCCATTTGTGGGGTTCCCAGTGCTTAGCACAGTTCCTGGCACATAGTAGGCCTTTAAAACAAGGTGTTTGTCTGACAGATGGATAATCCCCATTTTTCAGACAAGAAAACTGAAGAACTATCTTGAAATAACTCTCTCCTCGCCATAGTAATTCTTTCCAGGCTTTTTCAGCCATCTGTTTTCCCAAGCTTCCCAGTCTCATGAAGACTAATTGGCTTCTTATCACCAGCCATTCTGAAGAGCCAAGTTCCTTAAAGCCGTCCACATATTTGAGGTGTTTGTTTTATGCAGTGCAGATAGCTGGTCCCTAGATCCAGATAAGCAATGAAGAAACAGAGGCAAAAGAATTCAGAGCAGGGTGAAAAGCAAATGGGAAATATCTCTCCACAAACTCTTTTTTTTTTCCTATTATAATTAAGTATTTCTTTTTTTTTAAATTTAATTTTATTTAATAATAACTTTGTATTGACAGAATCCATGCCAGAATAATTTTTACACAGCATTATCCCTTGCAATCACTTATGTTTCGTTTTTTCCCCTCCCTCCCTTCTCCCCCCCCCGCCAAGATGGCAAGCAGTCCTATATATGTTAAATATGTTGCAGTATATCCTAGATACAATACACATTTGCAGAACCGAACAGTTCTCCCGCTGCACAGGGAGAATTGGATTCAGAAGGTAAAAATAACTCAGGAAGAAAATCAAAAATCAAATAGTTCACATTCATTTCCCAGTATTCCTTCTTTGGGTGTAGCTGTTTCTGTCCATCATTTATCCAATGAAACTCAGTTAAGTCTCTTTGTCAGAGAAATCCACTTCCATTAGAATACATCCTCATACAATATCGTTGTCGAAGTGTATAATGATCTCCTGCTTCTGCTCACCTCACTCATGCTCATCAGTCCATGTAGGTCTCTCCAAGCCTCTCTGTATTCATCCTGTTGGTCATTCCTTACAGAGCAATAATATTCCATAACATTCATATACCACAATTTACCCAGCCATTCTCCAATTGATGGGCATCCATTCATTTTCCAGTTTCTAGCCACTACTCTCCACAAACTCTTAAAGGCAAATCTGTTCTCCCTGATCAGGAGTTCTTGTTATTTGTCCTTCATTCATTCTAGGAATGGAATGTAAGGACTAGAATGTTTCTTAGAGAGGTCACCTTTCTTCTCCTTCAGGGAGACTTCATTTAGTCCAACTCTTAACACTTTAATCTTTCCCCCTTCTAAGCCTCAGTTTCCTGTTCTGTAAACTGAGCAGGTTGAATAATATCGTCTCTCAAAGTCCCTTCTAGTTCTAACCCCTATGGCCCTAGAACTTTCACTGGGGCTCTGCCAACACTCTGAAGCCAGGCGCCACAGAGACACATATATCCCAAACAGCACGGGAGAGAGGAAAGGAGGAGGGAACCACCCTTCCTGAATGCTGTGGGACATAATCACAATTGTCTTTAAGGGCAATTCATAGGGCATTCAAGGACTGGAAGTCAGGAGAGCATCATATAATATTTCTGGAATTGTACAAAAGCATATGAAAAACTTCTCCTACACAAAGCTAGCTTTATCAGCCTTCCCATTCTCCCTGGGCCATGGATTCTGAATTTTATTCTACTAATACATGGCCTGTGCCAAGTGCCAAGTGCCAAGAGCCTGCAAGTACAAGGATGATTGGCTGGAGCAAAGGGAGTAGGAAAGAGTAGCATCTCTGTTCAGATCTGACATCAGATGCTTACTAGCTGTGTGACCCTGAGAAAGTCACTTCACCCCATTTGCCTCAGTTTCTCACCTGTCAGATGAGTTGGGGAAGAAATTGGCAAACAAGTCCAGAATCTCTGCCAAAAAAACAAACAAAACAAAACCCCAAACCAAACAAACCCAAATGGAGTTATAAGGGGTCAAACATGATTGAACTATATCTTAGCCCATCCTGGAATAGAATTAGGAATTTATTAGCATGAGCAGCATGGTGAAAAAGAAAGGGGGCTGGGTTCAAATGATACCTCAATCACTTACTAGTTGTGTCACACTGGATGTGTTGTTCTGCCTCAGTTTCCCAAACTGTAAAACGAATAATGATCTTTAAGGTACCTTCCAGGTCCTATTGGAGAAGCTGGAGAGAGGATTCTTGACCAGGTATGGGTCGGGCTTTGTGCCTTACTTTCCCCATCTTCAAAATGAATGGGGTTGTGAAATCACCAATTCTATGGTTCTGGCTCAGATGTTTACTTACTTTTTGTATGATCTTTGGTGAATCACTTCATCTCAGTAGGTCAATCAACAAGAATTGATTAAATCTTACTATGCACTAAGCATTGGTAGGACAGTCTGCACCTTGAAGGAATTTAAATTCTAAGGAGGAATTTCAGTTATTTTCAGTCATTGGAGATTTTCTTGGCAAAGATAGTAGAGAGGTTGGCCATTTTGTTCTCCAGATTATTTTACAGATGAGGAAACTGAGGCAGAGTTAAGTGGGGGTCACACATGTAGTATCTGAAGCCAGATTTTAACTCAGGAGAATAAGTTTTCCTGATGCCAGTTTGGGTGCTCTGTGTACTATGGTGCCCCTAGCCCCTAGCTGCTCCCATGACAAGTATTATTGCTCATCTTTTAAGCAGAATAAATGGATTTAGGATCTTTCAGCCTCCAAGAAGATGAGGTTGAAGCCCTATGCGTTCAGTATGAGGAACATCCATCCAGAACATGACAGTCTAGTAAAAAGGCCTCTCTCTATTTCTTGGCCCCGCTTCCTAGTCCCAAGCTCCATGCTGGCTTGGACCTCTCCTAATGGTCCTTAGGGGCACCAGCTCAAGCTGCCCATGTTGATTAGCCCATAGGAAAGGGAAACGATGGTGCTAGAGGCCAGTTTAGTCACTGGGGTCACCAAAAAGCAATTTAATCTTGGAAGGAAAGTTTTGGCTTGCAAGAACTGTATCTCCTGGACTCATGACCTATAGTAGGAAAAAGAAGGGTCTCAGACCAGAATGCCCCCATTTTTAATTAAGCTCCATTTGTGGCGGTGATGGAATGATTGGTTAATCAGGGCGGCAGCTCAGGGAGGTCAACCAAGCTGCCGGGATGAATTCTTAATCTGTACACTTGTTTTTGCCAAATGGAAAACACCATTGGAGGATAGACCCAGCAGAAGTCACTAAATGATTCATATGAGGCTACGGGGTGCTTCTGGGTTTGTGAAAAGATCTCTTTGTTTTGCACGTCATGGGAAAGGTCTTGGCTTCCAGATTTAGGTCAACAAGTCTGTTTGCTTTCCTCTCTAGGCTCAGTTTGTGCAAAAGACTCTAGTGGGTTGATTAATTGAGAGAGATTGTTGGTTTTGCTCTAGGAAATAGAGATAACTTGAGAGTGATGGAGAGAGTCCCGGCTCTGGAAACTTCATGTTCTGACTTGGACACAAAGTAGTTGATGACCATTGGCAAAGACATTTAAGATTTCAATGCTACAAAGTAATTGATCCCATCTCTGATGCTTACTTACACCTGTGATCTGAAGCGAGTCATATCATATCTAGATTTCATCTTCTGTAAAACTGGGGGAAGGGGATGCATTGTAACAACAAACAACTTTCAAAGACTTAAGATTTCTGCAGTGACTAACCATGGTTCCAGATGACTGAAGGTGAAGCCATTTACCCACCTCCTGACAGAGAGATGATGGATTTGGGGTACAGAATGAAACATATTTTTGGCCACAATGTGAAAATTTCTTTTGCTTGGCAATACATATTTGTTATGAAAATTTTGCTTTTATGTATTTTTTCCATTGAAGAGGAAGAGAGAGATTTTTGTTTTGTTTTGTTTTCCTTTTTAAAAAAAAACAGTATTATTTTCGTCAATATGGAAGACAAAGATAATAAGGTAGTTTTCAACATTCATTTTGATAAAATTTTCTGCCCCCTTTCCAAGACAGAAAGTAATCTGCTATAGGTTAAACATATTCAATTCTTCTAAACATGTTTCCATATTTGTTCCATATTGTACAAGAAAAATCATATCAAAAGGAAAAGAAAACCATAGAAAAAAAAACAAACAAAAAAGTGAAAACACTATGCTTTAATCCACATTCAGTCTCCATAGTTCTCTCTCTGGATGTTCACATAGCGCTTTCCATCCCAAGTCTGTTGGAATTGCCTTGAATTATCACAATGCTGAGAAGAACCAAGTCCACTATAGTTGACCATCACATAATCTTGTAATTTCTGTATATAATTTTCTCCTGGTTCTACTCACTTCACTCAGCATCACTGCATATAAGTATTTCCAAGTTTTTCTGAAATCTTGCTTATCATTTCTTATAGAACAATAATATTCCATTACATCTATATACCATAACTTGTTCAGCCATTCCCCAATTGATGGGCATTCAGAGAGAGATTTTTGTAAACTGAAAAAAAAATTAAATTAAATTTTTTTGAAAAATAAATATAATAAGGTTGGACTAGATCATTGAACTAGATCATCTCACAGATCTCCTTCTAGCTCATAATCCTAGAGATCACAAATGAGTTTTTGGTTTGCCATGAGCCAAGAGGTATTTCCACATAGGAACCCTTCAGTGGACCCTAGGAAAGTCACTTTATCCAAACCTCAATTTCCTCATCTGAAAAACAAGGGTGGAGGCAGCTAGGTGGCGCCATAGTGCATAGATTTTCCAGGCTTGGAGTCAGACTCATCTTCCTGAGTTCAAATCTTACTTCAAACATTTACTGGCTATGTGATCTTGGGCAAGTCACTTCACCCTATTTGCCTCAGTTTCCTCCTTTGTAAAAAGAGTGGGGAAAAAGAATTGGCAAACCAATCTAAAATCTTTGCCAAGAAGACTCCAAATGGGGTCACAAAGAGTCGGACATGACCTAAAGCACTCAACAAGAACAATAAGGGACTTGAATTAGCACCATAGGACCACAGGTTGAGAACTTGAAGGAGCCTCAGAAATAATCTTATCCAACTCTTTCATTTAACAGATGAGGAAACTGAAACCCAAAGAGGATATATCACTAAGTCCCTTCTAGCTCTACATCATTTGATGCTAAGTAAATGATCAAGAGTGCACATGTGGGAGCAGTTAGGTGATGCAGTAGATAGAGCAAAGCTTCAGACACTTGATACTTACTAAATGGATAATGCTGGATAATGCTGGGGAAGTCACTTAATCTCGATTGGGGAGAGGAAAAGAGAGAGAGAGAGAGAGAGAGAGAGAGAGAGAGAGAGAGAGAGAGAGAGAGAGAGAGAGAGAGAGAGAGAGAGAGAGAGAGAATACCCCATACATGTATGGGGTGAGCAGAGTGTCAGGGTGAAGAAAGAAGAAAGGGAGAGATGGGAAAAGGGGAGGGGATGGAAGCTATATAGCTTTAACCTTGTTTGCTTATCCCCTCTGTTCTCACTTCTGTCACTGGCACAGTTTCAAAGCTAATAAATTTCACGGCCAGGTGGCTCAGCTGTGCCTAGGGAATAAAAGTCTTGAGACAAAGCACAAGAAAATTGCATCTTAACTTTTAGAAATACCTCAACTTGACTGTTTTAGCTTTGGAAGTCATGTTTAACCTCAAGCCTATTTACAATAATTAGGAGTAAGTGAGGAAGGGGGAATCAGACTCATGGACTCATCTGGCTAGAACGGACTTCATAAATCATTTTGTCCAACTCTCTGACCCAAAAAGAGGAATCCTAACAAATGATTGTCCTAAATCCAAGCTCTGCTTGAATATCTTCAGTGATGGGTAATTCACTACCTCAAGAAGCAAACCATTTCATTTTCAGACATTTCTAACTATCACAAAATTCTTCCTTATATTGAGATGAACTGTGCCTACCAAGCACTTTCAACATATTGGTCCTTGGGAAATAAGTGCAATAAGATAAGTAAGTGCACTTGGATTCCTTATGCATATGTAGAGCAGGAATAGCCCTAGATTCAAATTCAGAAAACTTTGGCATGAGTTCTGAATCTGTCATTTATAATCTGTCTGACTTGGGTAAATCACTTAGCCCCTCTGGGCCTAAGTTACTTGACCCATGAAATAGAGGATTGGATAAAATAAGCACTGAATTCTCTTCCAAATCTAAATTTATCATCCTATATGTGATTCTCTGTTCCTTTTCTTGTCCAAGTGCTTGCTCTCTTCTCTCTTTCTCTCCCTCTTCCTCTCTCTTCCCTCTACCCCCTCTCTCTCCCTCCCTTTTTCTTTCCTTCCCTTTCTCCCTCTCTCTCCCTCTTTCTCCTTTCCTCCTTCCCTCCCTTTTTTTCCCCTTTTTCTCTTTGTTTCTGTCTTTTTGTCTCTGTCTGTCTGCCTCTCCCTTCATGCTTCTTCCTTTCATCCCTCCCTTCCCTTCTCTCTTCCTCATTTTCTCTCTGTCTTTCCCCTCCTATCATCTAGCTATTCATCTATCTTCTCATTTGTCCATCCATCCATCCATCCATCCATCCATCCATCCATCTATCCACTTATTTTACCATCCATCTACTATCTGTCTTCTATTTGATTTGTCATCTATCTCAAAACAGCCAATATTTATGTAACACTTTAAAATGGTTTACATATATTTTCTCATTTTAATCTCAAATCAGCCCTCTGAGGAAAATGTTATTATTCTCCTGATTTTTACAGACAAAGAAATGGAGGCCAAGAGGTAAAGTTACTCACCCTATATCATACAACAAGTAATTATCTAGGATAGGAATAGAATAGGCCTTCCTGACTCCAAGTCCAGTATTCTATCCACTTATACTGGCCTCAATTGGGTTCACTAGAAGGAGCCATGAATTTGGAATCAGAAAAATTTGGATTCAAATTCTGTCTCAGAAACTTACTTTACTATGTGGCCTAGGACAAGTCATTTAAGTTCTCTAAGACTCAGTTTCCTCATTTATAAAAATGAGGATAATAATATCACCTACTTCATAAGGTTGTTCAAAGGACATAACTTATTTGCAAGACTTTGCAAATCTTAAAAGATGTTATACCAAATATCATCATCATCATCATATTCTATGTTCAGTTACTTTAATTGATTTTGGTATAAGAGTTTTGAGTTATATCTCATGCTATCAGATGCTTTCCCATTCCATTCTAGGGATATGTTCCAGTTTGTGAGCACCATTCTTAAAACTCCTCCAGTGAGCTAGAGATCTTTGGAAGCCCAGTAGAAATCATCACCCTATCCCAGATGCAGTGACTAGAGTAGGAGAGGCTAGATGGGAGAAAGAGACTCCTTGGGAATAAGAGAAGAAAGAATTAAATAAGACAGATGGAAAAGAGTGAGTGTGGAAGATGAAAGGATCTTGTGCATATGGCAAAGGAAGAAGGAGAGCAAGATTGCCTCAGAGAAGAGATGAGAGACTGTCAGGCGTCCTCACAAATCTATAAAGGAGCCAGTTCCCCAGAATCTCTTGGCAGGCTTCCTTCTACTTTGTTCAAGCTCCAGTGATTGCAGAATTGAACAACCTCATCGAGAAGAGGGATGGGCCAGCTTCCCTAGATAGGAAAACAATCCTTTTGCAGTTCTTTCCATCTAAATAGAAACATTTATCTTTTACTTGTCTGGCCTATACCAGCAAACAAATTCAGGCTGGTGTCTTCATCGGAGACTGTAGATTGATTCCTTCTATGAAATGCCTCACTAGTCAGGCAGCCTTGGCCCAGAGGCATTTCTTAGGAACAGGGAAGTTCTAATAAACTCTGCATCTGCTAAAATTTGCAACAAAGCATCTGTATTTATCTGAGCTGCTTTTTAGCCTTTTAAATATACCTCTCCCCTTGCTAAAGGCAGCCTAATGCAGGGGAAAGGAGATAGAATATGAAATCATTAAGACCTGAGTCTGAAACCCAATTCTGCCCCTTGTGTGATTTATCCTTTGTAGACCTCATGAAGGGTTTGAAAACAGGACACACTCCCTCCCTCCACAGACACACAGACACAGAAAGAGAGAGACAGAGACACAGAGAGACAAATAAAAATGGACAGACAGGACAGAGAGACAGACAACAAGAGAGAAAGAGGGAAAGAGGGAAAGAGACAGAGCAGAGAAACAGAGATAAAGTGGGAGAGAGAGAAGGCAGGAGAGTCAGAGGTAGAAAGAGAGAGACAGAGAGGAAGAGGGAGAAAGAAAAGGGAGAGAGATAGAAAAAGAGGGAAAGAGAACAGAGACAAAGAAAGAGAGAGAGAGGGAGAGAGAATGACAGAGAGAGAGAGAGACAGAGAGAAGGAGAGAGAGACAGAGACAGAGTTGGAGAAGGAGAGAGATAGCGGCAAAGTGAGAGAGGAAGGAGAGAAAGAAAGAGAAGAAGAATAGACAGATAACAGATATAATATGATAGATAGACAAAAAATAGATAGCCAGATAACAGATAAGATAAATAAGAGACAGAGAGGAGGTAGACTATGATAAATAGAAAGATATATAATGTATCAATACTTACTGTGGGCTAAGAGTTTATAATACAAATACAAAGAAACCAAATAATTATAGTTTTCAAGGGGCTTACTAATCTAAGTGGGAGAAGAGAACATTGAAAGGGAACTAGAATAGGAGAGAACTCTCTGTACCCCACCAAGGCTAGGGCACTTTAATAATGATATGGAAGTTTGGGTCCCAGGAAGACCAGGCAAAAGCCAACCTCCCCAAGGAAGGGAATCAGAAGCTGAGAACAAGTTCCCAGTGGGGAAAAGTTGGAGGTGAAGGTCAGAGTAAGAGGCCCAAGGGATGGATGTCTGCTGAGATCTCTTCTAGATCTAGGCCTTTTATCCTATGATTAGACCACCTTCAAAGTCTCTTCCAGTTTTCAATGTATAATCCTATTACGATTTACCAAACCACTAGGCTGAGACAACAGAAGTAGCCTTTAGCAAATCTATTCACAGACTCCTAGGTTCACCATGGTAATTCTCCCATATGCAAAAATGTAGCTGAAAACTTTGTAAAAGGCAGTATGATTTGAAGTCAGAGGAAATGGGTTCAAATGGAGCAGCCAAGAAGTACATAGTGGGCATGTGTGGTCAGCAACACATTATCCACATAGAATAACACAAGACAATTCAAATAAAAGTCATTGGAGATTTACTACTGGAAAAGAAGGTGAGTAGCCAATGATGCAGCCAGAGGTCAAAGGATTTCCTCGAGAGCATATACCTAGTAAGTGTCTGAGGCTAGATTTGAACTCATGAAGATGAGTTTTCCTGACTTCAGGTGCTCTATCCACTGCATCAAAAGCAAAGCCCAAGGAAACCCAAGGGTATATGGCAAGATCAAACTACATAATTCATCCTCTTCACTGATGAACGGAACATTAGAAACAACAGTCATCGATGATCTAGAAAGATGAAGGAGAGTACACTCGTTCATTCTTTCGGCAAACATCCATAAAGCACCATGTGAGGCACCTAGAAGGACAAAAATGAAACAGCCTCTGTCCTTAGGGAGCTTACATTCTATTGGGTTCCAATCTCTTGCTCATTACAGGTACAGAGAGGCAATATCAAATTTGAAAAGAGGGAAGAGGATATGGTCCCAGAACTTAGGAGCAGACTGATATATTGGAGAACATTAAGTAGGATAAAGAGTAGAATGCAAATTGAAGCAATCGGATGGCACTATAATGTACAGAGTGCTGGAGTTGGAATCAGGAAGACCAGTTCAAATCTAGCCTGTATGCTGGATGTATGTATAATGTATGATCTTGAAGAAGCTCCTGAACCTTTGTCTGCCTTAGTTTCCTCAATTGTAAAGAGAGATAATAACAGCACCTGCATTCCAAGATTGTTGTGAGAGAATAATTAAAAAATGCTTAACAAAGTACCTAGAATTTAATAGGTGCTGTATAAATGTTAGCTATTGTTGTTATTATTAGGATCAAATAAGATAATATTTGTAAAGTGCTTAGAAACTTTGAGTTCTATATAAATGTGGACTGTCATCTGGACTAGCAGAAATGGGTTCAAATCCCAGCTCTTCCCCTCACTAACCATAAGACTTTGGGCAAGTCACTAGCAAAGTCTCACTTTCTTTATCTGTGAAATGGGGAGACTATTGTTCATACATTTGCACAAGTTTCTTAATATCTCTAGCCTCAATTTCCTAATTTGTAAAATAAGAGGATACTCATATGACCTCATTATTCTCAATTTTCCCCGACACCATTTTCTCATCCCTAAATGGAGAGAATAATGATAATATGATCAGTTTTCTGATTGGATCAATCATCTGTAAAATAAAATAACTAATGCCTCTCATGCTATTCCTTCTTAGTCTCTTAACTTCTCCCAACTCTCAGTTTGCCCATCTCTAAAATAGGGAGAATAATTCTCACAGAAGCCCAACCACCAGGACAATACTTTGCCAGGGAAGATATAAATGTGCGCGATTATCTAATCTCTGGAAACAGTTGAAGAGCTAGATGACCCCTGGGAGCTGGGACTGTGTCCAGGGAGCAGGAGACCTGGCACAGAGCCTGAGGTCCAGTTCAGTTTCTGTCTTCAAAGATAATAGAGGCGCTTTCTTTAAAGCTCCAACCAGATTTTAAAAGAATGAAAAGGAGAGGTCTTTATTTTTCATTAAAAGTACTAAACTGTATTATTGCTTTTAAAGTTTGGGCGTATTTACATGGTCCTTCCATTCCAGCTGTTTTAATGAAGATTAAAAAGATTTGTTTAATTTCAAAAAGGTATGCAAAGGGTGATTAGTTTCTAATCTCAATGAATAATGATAATTGATGTGTACATGGCACCTGAAAACTTGCAAAGTTCTTCACATACCTAGGTGTACCCACTTTATAGAAGAGGAAACTGAAGCTCTGAGTTTTTGTGACTTATTTGAAGCTAACAATTCCAAATTTCTCAGTTTACATTTGAAGAAACTGAGGAACAGAAGATAAGTGACTTGCCTAGAATCACACAGCTAGGAATTATCAAAGGCAGGATTTTAATGCAGATCTTCCTGACCATAAGAGTAGCAAGTTAGCCATGGTGTTTCAATTATGATTGAACTGCCAAGCAAAGCATTCTAAAGGCATCTCCAGGAGGGCCACAATTTTAGGACTTGTAGGACAAATATGAGAAGAATTTTCGTATGATTGCTAACTGGTTTCAGTTGTTTAGTTTTCAGTTAGGTCTGACTCTTTATGACTCCATTTGAAGTTTTCTTGGTAAAGATCCTGGAATGGTTTGTTATTTTCTTTTCTATTCATTTTCCAGATAAGGAAACTGAGGCTCATGGTCATCATATGTGTCTGAGGCTAGATTTGAACTCATGAAAATAATTGACTCCAGACCCAATACTCTATCCAGGGGTCCTCAAGCTACGGCCACAGGCCGGATGCAGCAGCTGAGGACGATTATCCCCCTCACCCAGGGTTATGAAGTTTCTTTATTTAAAGGCCCACAAAACAAAGTTTTTGTTTTTACTGTAGTCCGGCCCTCCAACAGTCTGAGGGACAGTGAACTGTTGGCCCTCTATTTAAAAAGTATGAGGACCCCTACTCTATCCACTATATCTCTCAACAGGTATGTAGTTAGCTCCTCCCATGTGCCAGGTGCTGTTCAAAGTGCTGGGGCTAAAGTACAAGGAATGAAATAATCCCTGGTCATAGGGAATTGACAGCCTAATGGGGACAGGGAATGGAGATGTTAAGTACATATAAAACATGTACAGAAAACAGAAAACAAATAAATATAAAATATTCAAATTCTTCAAATACAAGGTGGTTTGAGGGATCTATCAGGAAAGGTTTCATATAGGAGGTGATATAGTTGTGTTTTATAAGAGAGGGAATATCCCTAAAAAGAAGTAAGCAGCACATTCGACACCTAAGGATCTTTAGGCTTATTAACTATACATAAAATATATTAATAAATATATTATGAATGCATATGCAAACATATTTAATTATATTATAAAAACAACATTCTATCCACTATAGTGCTATGTAACTGCCCCTCTATTAGAAGATATAACATGGAAATTTATAGACACAATTATCTAAAGAGGTTTAGAGTAGTAATATTTGGCACAATCAGAAAGATTTTTTCTAATGTGTGACCCATGAAAGATTTTTGCCAACCACCAGACATCTCCAGAGATCTTTGAGACCCACACATGAATATCCAGATTTTGGAAGTATACTTGATGATGATCTATTCATTCTGCATTTGAGTATTTGGTGACATAGAGAAAAGACCAGTTGTTAGTTGGAGGCAGCAGTGGTGTTTAGTCAGACAAGAAAGGATTTCAGAGAGGGAGAAATGATAACCATCTTCAAGATTTTTTTGAATGGCTGTCAAGAAAGAAAAATGAGATTTGTCCTGGTTGGCCCTAAAGAGACAGAGAATCAATAGAGAAAAAACTGCAAGGAAGTGACTTTTGGGTCAATAGCAGGAATAACTTCAATACTAAAGCTATCTACCCTGCCAGGATTAGAGAATTTTAACTAAAGGGGACCACAGAGATGATCCAGTCTAACAACTCTTTGATTTGATTTATTTATTTTTGACTACAGGAAAGTAGAACACAAAGTCTTTAATCCAAGTTGATAAAAGGTTAAAATGACTCTCATTTCCTGTGTGGTAAGCCTACCTCTCTTGGGGACCTACACAATCCTCCATTTTTATATAATACCATCCTCGTGCTTCTGAAGTAGTTAAGGTTAGGGGAGAATCAAAGAACCCATTTCTACTAGTGAAGCTCATGTTCCCTGAGGACAATTCACCAACTATAAAACTCTTCTCCTTTTGCAAAAACAAAAACAAAATATTTATTTCATCTATATGTTTTTTACATTATAGATATTTATAGATCACTCCCATTTTGTAAGCGGTCTCTTGTAACACACAGGCAGCAGGTGGTATAATAGAGCATTGGATTTGGAACCAGAAAGACCTGTCTCAAGGAATTCAAGTCTGACCTCAGATATTTACTAGTTGTGTGACTCTGGGCAAGTCACTTAACCTTGTTTTGCCTCAGTTTATTCATCTGTCAAATGAGTTGGAGAAGGAAATGGCAAACTAGTTCAGTATTTTGCAAAGAAAACTTCAAATGAGGTCATGAAGAATGGATCACAACTGGAACAACCAATAAAACAACTATTGCAACACAATAAAACAAGTAAAACTAACAATATAGTGATCTCAAATGAAAGTATATGTAATATTTCCTATCTGGAACTACGCCCCCCCCCCAAAAAATGAACAAAGAACTATATTTCTACCTGTTCAAACCATTGAAAAAGAAAAGAAAAAAACAAATGTTCATAGTCTAGCAAAACAAATTCCCTTGCCCTCTGTATATGGCAACCCAAATTCATCACTTCTTGTCTACAGATATCATATCATATTTCACCATTGACTCTCGGGAGGCATGTACGACCATTGTATTGAAATAATAGTTTTTACAGATTTCAAAGTTTTTTTTTTTTAAATAGCATTTGTTATTATTGCATAAATTGTTCTCTTCATTTCATTCTTTATATCTTTTAAAAGTCTTCAAAATTGTTCATGGTTATAATATTCATATTATGTTCTATCTTGTTCTTCTGGCTCTGCTTACCTCACTGCATCAATTCATAGAAGTGGTTCATTTTACGGATTAGGACAATGAGTCTTAAACATATTACCCGGGGAGAGGCAGGAGAGCCGTATTCTAAAAATGACACTGGGACTTCCTTGCTGTGTGACCAGATGCAATTATTCCTTCAGTTTCTTCGTATATGAAACCAAAATACTAATATTTGTTTTATCAGTCTAACAGAGGCAGTGTGAAAAATCAAATGAGGTTGAGCACGCTAAGTGCTCTGTAAACTTAAAATGCTACATAAGTCAATTATCATTAAGTGACTTTGAGGTAGCTAGGCGGCAGCTTAGTGTACAAAGCACAGGGCCTAGAGTGAGTAAGCCCTGAAATCAAATCCTATCTCATTTGGTGGTTGACCCTTAGCAAGTCACTTAATCTCTTCAGTAAGTGTGGATAACAATAGTTCATATCTCCCAAGTTTGTTGTGAAGGAACAAATAAGATAATAATTGTCAAGCACTTGGCACAGTGCCTGGCATGTTGCTGTTGTTTAGTTGTATTAGTCATGTCCGATCCCATTTTATGGGATTTTCTTGTGAAAGATACTAGAGTGGTTTGCCATTTCCTTTTCCAGCATTCCCATTTTACAGCTGAGGAAACTGAGACAAACCCAAGTTAAGTGACTTGCCCAAGTTTACACAACTAATATGTATCTGGGGCTGGAGTTGAACTCAGGTTCAACTGATCCCAACCTTAGCACTCTGAATACTGTGCTACCTAGTTATGCCTGGAATCAGGAAGACCCAAATCTAAATGTGGCTTTCTAGCCTGGATGCAGAAAATGATCTCGGGGTCTTCAATGTCTGAGCAAATTCTAAACCCTTCACAGCACTTGCTTCCGCCCGTCCTCATGGCGGTTGGAACAAATTGTTCTCATCTTCCCATTCCATCAGAGGAAGTCTACAGGCATTCTCCTATCTCACTGATGCGTTTGAGGGCTTAACCCTCAACCTGGTTTAGTCTGTTTGCTGAGATGATGCACCAGGATGTGGCCACTACCCATACTACAGTTTCTTGGAGCCACAATTTAGAGTTGGGTGGTGGGTAGACACCAAAGATAGATGAGCAGCCCTGAAAAGGGTCCAGCAAGCCTTAACACCATAGATATTGGTCTTGCTAATACCCTGTATAACCCCTGAGTATTCAGCTTTCTGGGGTAGATCTTAAGGAATTAGAAAGGAAGGAAGAAAAATCTGGTTTGGCAAGGTCTACACAATCCTATTGTCAGCATAGAGCAGTCTACACCAACTCTGGTTCTCCAGCCCCTTTAGTGCTGGGTCAGCAGGAATCTTGGAGAAGGATCAGCATCTTTGGACCAGGATTTCTCATCCGAAGCCTCCAAAGACACTGTTTTGTTGGCGATCTAAGCCGCTTGGGTGATTTAACTCTCTTGGCCCAAAGTAAGACCCACATGGAAGAAATATTGGACTCGAATGAATCAATAACAGCAGGGAGCCTTTGGTACCAGCTGTCAGAGCAGAGCCATGAGCAACTATGCCCAACTGGCTTAAGATGATGGATTGGAAGGTTTCAATGTTTCTGAAGACACTAGATCCAAAGCTCTCTGAATTTCACATGTTGATTAAAAAAAAAAAAGAGACAATAGCAAAACATAACTTAGGCCTGAGGAATAGAAGAGGTAAGCAGGGTTTTTATTTGTCACACCATCTGGTTTTTGTATTTATAAACCTTATTGTTGCTTCAAGGAACTACCTATTGATCCAGGATTTCTAGTCTTCAATCTCATGTTAAATCTGCTGCTTCTTTTTCAACTGCCTATAAACCTTTTTAGGTTTAACCCCAACCTTAAGAAAATTCTTACATGACCCTCAAACAATCCCTATTTACCCTCCCTTTTATTTGATAATTAATAGATTTATGGAACAGAAATTAAAGGTCATCATATCTAACACCCTCACTTTACAGATGAGGAAACTGAGGCTCAGGGAGATACCTTGCCCAAAGTCACAGTTATTCAGTGCTCATTCTACCACTACCCCATGTAGCCCGTCTTGAAAGAATTGTCTACACTCCCAGTTTCCACTTCCTGACCACCCACTCACTCCTCAGATACTTGCAATCTGCTTTCCAGATGCACCATTCAACTCAAAATGTTTTCTCCCAAGTTACCAACAATTTCTTCCCTGTGAATTTTCTAGACGCTTCGGTCTTCTTGACTTCTGTTTAGGTTTTGGTGCTGTCAATCACCTACTCCCCCAGAGTACTCTCTCTTTCCTGGGTATTCAGGACACTGCTCTCTTCTGGTTCTCTTCTTTCCTGTCTGATCATTGGTGGTCCTTTAATGGATTGCATTCATTTTCTGGCCCCTTTGTGTCAGTATTCACTGCAACTCTATCCTGGATCCTCTCTTTTAGCCTGCCTACATGTTTTCTTGGCTATCTTATCAAACCCCATGGATTCAAGTTAACATCTCTGGGTCAGTGACTCCCAGATTTATATATGTTAGGAGTGGGTCAGATGCCAGTACCCAGTTAAAGTTTGATTATAGGACAAAGTGAGGCACTTATAAGTCATTGAGCAGTTAACAAAAGATGTTTACTTTGCTCTAACACAACATGAATATAAAACAAGGATAGAGTACATACATCTAACTCCACCATCATATGGAAACATTTCTGATCCGCAGGGCAGAATATAGAGTCTCTTGTAGTCTTCAGATAGCTTTCATCAGCCAGAGCGATTCTAACTTCAAATGGGTAAGATTTTGAAGCCTTAGTGACCAGGAAACTATACGAAGGTTGTTAAGTGTCCATTGGAACCCAGGGACAGTATTATTGCCTTTTTGGGAAAATGAATCCTTGCTGGGGAAAAATAAATACATCTACAGATATACCTTTGTCTATAGATATATCTAAATATAGATACCTCATAATAACAAATATGTCAATTTAATGATATATATACACACATAATAGGTGAAGTTATACATATCGGTAAATATATAAGCATATATACATACACACATACATGCACATACATACATATATAGATACACATTATATTTCTGCATGTATGTATACATGCATGCATGGTTTGCCTCAACTATACTCAAACACAAGTTATACATCATCAACTGCCTGCTGGACATCAGTAGGTATCTCATACTCATTATTTCTAAAACCGGAACTCATTATCTGGTCCCCCACATCTTCTCTTCCTCCAAACTTAATTCTTTCTGTTGAGAATATCACCAACCTCTCAGGCAGCAAAGTTCACAAACTCAAAATCATCCTTAGGCCTCCCTCCATCTCACTCTCAATAGCAATGAGAATGTCATATGTTTCTTCTCTTCTCCATCCCCCTTTTTCCACTCACAAAACCAACACTCTCCTTTAGCCCTCATCACTTCTCCCTTCAATATCATATCTCCTTAACTGGTCTCCTGGCTTCTATTTTCTTCCTACACTAATCCATCTGTTCCACATCTGCTCAAAAAAGTTTGACCTGCTCTGGATTCCTCATTGTCTTTAGAATAAAATTCAAGCTCATTGCCTTTTAAAGCTCCCCACTTTCTGACTCCCTTTTTACTTCTGACCTTATTTCATATAACCTTGCTTCTTGGACTCCATGTTCTAACTGAAGTGGACAACTACCTGTCCCCCCAGGGTAATGCCTCTTTTCCCAAGTCATACATTTACTCAAGACATTTCCATGCCCAGAATACACTCCTCTCTCACCTTCCTTGTACCACTCAGAATCCTTGCATTTCTTAAAAATTAAGCTCAGCTGCCATCTTTTTCATAAAACCTTCCCTGATTTAACAAGTCATAGATGATGGTACAGTGGATAAAGCACCAGGCAAAGTCAAGAAGACCTGAGTTCAAATCCAGCCCCAGACACTTATCATCTATGGGCAAATTCCAAATTATCTATCTATTCCAAATCAAATATGGGCAAATTAACCTCTGTTTGCCTTAGTTTCTTTAACTATAAAATGGGAATAAATTTAATAGCACCTACCTCAAAGAGTTGTCATGAGGATCGAATGAGTTATTTTAAAAATCACTTAATACAGCTTTAATCTCTGTTTATTGGCTGCTTACCTGCCTAAAAATAATCTCTCCTAATTCTCAAAAAAATTGAGATTAGCTCTTTTACATGTCTCTCCTCCTCTTTGTGGCTACATACTTAGAGAAGACACTCTATAATCTGATGCTTCTAATCCCTTTCCTATCACTCTCTTATGGTCTGTCACATAAAAAATACTATATACTCTTCTTATCATCTCTTTCCATTTCCCTGAAGACCTAAAATGAAGGAGGATTCCTTCCCTCCCATCTGCTTCCTTGTTAGATAATCCTAATGATTATAAAGACATTTCCTTATAGCAAGCTTAATCCCACCACCCCCTTCATAACTTCTACCTATTATTCCAAATTCTGCTTTCTTGAGACCAAACAGACCAAGTTAGACAGACAATGCGGTAGGGAAGATGGGTGAGTCTGGAGTCAGTTCAAAACCCTGGTTCTGCCACCTAATGCAGATGTGACCACTATATGCCTCAGTTTCCTCATCTGTAAAATGAGAGGACTGGGCTAGATAGTACCAGTCTGAGATCTGGTGCTTAGCACAGCATTTGGTACCTAGTAAGCACTTAATAAAAGTCTATTGATTCATTGATCCCAACCATGTACCTGTGAATCTGTGTTCTTCCTCAATGACAGCTCTTCAAGTACTTGAAGACAGGGACCCTTCTCTCCCCCTAAATCTTCTGTAAAGATTCCAGTCTTTATCCAGTCTTAACTGATTCTTAGAAGAGCTTTTTCAGCTGCAATTTCTGTCTCTCTAGTCACCTAACTTGCCTGGTGTAATCACAGACAAAAATGGTGGAATTGGCCTTTCTGTCTCCCAAGCTAAAGGGTTAATCATTCCAAAGTACCTGACGTTTGACAGAGAAAGCGAATATTTGTGGGTTTCAATTTCTTATAGGAGCAATGATGTAAGTCGATAAATATATGGTGTTTTTAAAATTACAGACAATAAATACATAGTATTTTTAAGAATACAGAAAACAAATACATAGTATTTGTAAGTGCAAGCGATAAATATACAATATTTCTAAAAGTAAGGCAATAAATACATAGTATTGTTATTATTTACAATTCAATTTTTTTTAGTAAAGGTAATACTATCGCCACCTTCTGGCAAATAGTGGCAATTATGATTCCTGTTTCTCATCTATTCCCAGTGACTTGTGCGATAATAGGGACACCTCATGAAGCTTTGGCTTTTGTTTCTACTTATTTTAAATTGTTTATAATTACCAAATGTGCCATATGGAATTTACATATATTTTGGATAAAGATTAGATCCTGTAGGAGAAAACATTCTTTCTAAACAAGAAATGAGACAGCATGTAATAAATGTCTATAGAATTGGCCCTGCAATCAGAAAAAAATTCGATTTTAGCCTTGTCTCTTATTCACCTTGGCTCTATGATTCTGGGCAAGTCACTTGATCTTAGAGTGCAGCCATCTCAGTTGCAGAAGTGGTACCAACTTGTGTTGGTAAAGGGAATTTCCTCCCCAGTCTAGAATTTCTAGACTAAAAAGGAATAAAATTTATTCCTTATAGCAATGAAATCAGAGGTCAATAACCCTCAAAAATGGCTGTGGGAGGTAACAACTTTCAATCAAACTTCTAAAAATTCAAAGAAATAAATCTTCCCATTGACTCTTGGGCTCAGATTCTCAGGAAAACACTCAAGAAGTACGTTGAGAGCCCTGGAATTTGTCCCTTTGTTTGCCAAGATAAGAGGCTTTGAAGATGATTTTACTAGTTTCCTCCAATCTCCTTCCTTTAAGAAAAAAACAGCAAACTTAGAAGCAAAATTATTTTGTGTCTGAGCATTCCACAAATTAAGATCTTGTGCAATTTGAAACTCTTAATTAAAGCACGTGGCTTTTTACTGATTGGTAATCTGCCTAGTTTTATGGGAAACTGCTATCACTCCTTTTTTTTTTTTTTTCAGAAAGCATTTATTAAGCACCTGCTATTGTTCCAAGAATGAAAATAAACTAGGCCATTAGATTGACAGCTGGCTTTGGAGTCCAAAAGACCGGATACATCTCCCACTCCTAATATTTACAGTCCATGTGATCCTAGACAAATAATTTGTCTTCTTAGTGACCTAATTTAGAGCTCTCAAATGCTAAGGATTGAGGAGTCTTTTTTCTGCCAAGGGCTATTTGGATATTTACAAAACATCATTCATGGGCTATACAAAATTTTCAACTTAAAAACTCAAGCCCCGGGGGTTTTATACCTAGATTTCAACTCATTATCACCTGCAGTTGCCTTAGCAAATGATTTTTGTGGGCCTTGTATGGTCCAAGAGCCACATGTTCCCCACCCTTATCTAGAATCAGATTAAAATGTGATTCAAAAATGTTTAACAAAATAAATAAGAATACACTATTGCAAATAGATAATGTTAATTTAGGGTTTTCTAAACCAATAAGGAAATTTTAAAAAAAATACTTTTTATTTTCAAAATACATGCAAAGATAATTTTCAATATGCATCCTTGTAGACAAAACAGCCAATAACTTTAATAATATAGTGTTTGACAAACCCAAAGACCCCAGTTTCTGGGATAAGAATGCATTATTTGACAAAAATTGCTGGGAAAATTGGAAATCAGTATGGCAGAAACTAGGCATTGACCCACATTTAACACAGTACACCAAGATAAGGTCAAAATGGGTTCATGACCTAGGCATAAAGAATGAGATTATAAATAAATTGGAAGAGCATAGGATAGTTTACCTCTCAGACCTGTGGAAGAGGAAGGAATTTATGACCAAAGAAGAACTAGAGATCACTATTGACCACAAAATAGAAAATTTTGATTATATCAAATTGAAAAGTTTTTGTACAAACAAAACAAATTCAGACAAGATTAGAAGGGAAACAATAAACTGGGAAAACATTTTTACAATCAAAGGTTCTGATAAAGGCCTCATTTCCAAAATATATAGAGAACTGACTCTAATCTATAAGAAATCAAACCATTCTCCAATTGATAAATGGTCAAAGGATATGGACAGACAATTCTCAGACGAAGAAATTGAAACTATTTATAGACATATGAAAATATGCTCCAAATCATTATTAATCAGAGAAATGCAAATTAAGATAACTCTGAGATACCACTACACACCTGTCAGATTGGCTAGAATGACAGGGAAAGATAATGGGGAATGTTGGAGGGGATGTGGGAAAACAAGGACACTGATCCATTGTTGGTGGAATTGTGAACACATCCAGACATTCTGGAGAGCAATTTGGAACTATGCTCAAAAAGTTATCAAACTGTGCATACCCTTTGATCCAGCAATGTTTCTACTGGGCTTAGACCCCAAAGAGATACTAAAGAAGGGAAAGGGACCTGTATGTGCCAAAATGTTTGTGGCAGCCCTGTTTGTAGTGGCTAGAAACTGGAAAATGAATGGATGCCCATCAATTGGAGAATGGCTGAATAAATTGTGATCTATGAATGTTATGGAATATTATTGTTCTGTAAGGAATGACCAGCAGGATGAATACAGAGAGGACTGGCGAGACTTACATGAACTGATGCTAAGTGAAACGAGCAGAACCAGGAGATCATTATATTCCTCAATAACGATACTGTTTGAGGATATATTCTGATGGAAGTGGATCTCTTCGATAAAGAAAGTTAATTCAGATCAAAGATGGACAGAAGCAGCTACACCCAAAGAAAGAACACTGGGAAATGAATATAAACTGTTTGCATTTTTGTTTTTCTTCCCGGGTTATTTCTACCTTCTGAATTCAATTCTCCCTGTGCAACAAGAAAACTGTTCGGTTCTGCACACATATACTGTATCTAGGATATACTGTAACCTATTCAACATGTAAAGGACTGCTTGCCATCTAGGGGAGGGAGTGGAGGGAGGGAGGGGAAAAATCGGAACAGAAGCGAGTGCAAGGGATAATGCTGTAAAAAAAATTACCCTGGCATGGGTTCTATCAATAAAAAGTTATTTAAAAAAACCAAGTCTATTGGAGTTGGCCTGAATTAATTCATTGTGGAAAGAGTCAAACCCATCACAGTTGATCATCACATAATCTTCTTGTTATTGTGTACAGTGTTCTCTTGGTTCTATTCACTTCACTTTGCATTAGTTCATGTAAATCTTTCCAAGCTTTTCTGAAATCTTCCTGCTGATCATTTCTTATAGAACAATAATGGAATTAAAAAAAAAATTAACACCATTGCCTAAACAACTCTATTAGGGGTTCTTAATATCTTTGGGTCAAGGCTATCTTATAAAGATTGTGGACACCCTCTGGAAATCATACTTTTGAATGCTTAAAATAAATTATAGGGATTACCGAAGAAAAAAAATTGAAATAAAGGTATTATTTTCCCATCTGAATGCACAGATCTCCCTGAAATCCATCCCCAGATCCCCATAGACTCCAGGCTAAGAAGCTCTGCTCTAAGATTTTGTTACAAGCCTGGTGCTTTTCTATTTTGACGGAGGAAATTCTTTACCAGGAACTACCTATATTGAGGAAATCACAGGAAAATTTTTTTTTTAGCTTTTTTTTTTTTTTTTTTAAGTTTTAGGTAAGGAGAGAATTAGTAGGAGATCCTGGAAGTACAAAGATGAAGACCAAACAGTCTCAGCTCCTTTCAACTCTTCAGCACTGATCTCTGCCACTACAATTCAGAAATTCTCACATGAGAAAATCATGTGGGTTATAGTTTGCTGTTATTGTTTAGTCACTTAGCTGGATCCAACTTTTCATGACCCCATTTGTGTTTTTCTTGACAAATATTGGAATGATTTATCATTCCCTTCTCCAGCTCATTTGACAGATGAGAAAACAGAGGTACATAAAGTTAACTGACTTTCCCAATCACATAGCTAGCAAGCAGAAACCAGATTTGAACTTAAGTTCCTGACTCTAGGCCCAGCACTCTATCCACTGTACCTGCCTGTAAGTTATACTTAAATACTAAAGATAAATATTGATACTGATATAAAAATAGGAAGTTCACATTCAATTTTTTTTTTTTTTTTTACTGATGCAATTGGGGTTAAGTGACTTATCCAGGGCCACATAGCTAGGAAGTGTTAAATGTCTGAGGTCAAATTTGAACTCTGGTCCTCCCGACTGGTGCTCTATCCACTGCGCCACCTAGCTGTCCCCCACACTTGATAATTCTTAACAATATTGCAATCTGAGCATTGTTTTCCCTATTTCTTTGCTTAGATATTGACATAATCTGTCTCCCCATCCACTCAAATCAAGGTGTGATTTATAACATATTCCAGACTAAATTCTACCAGCTGTTTCATCCCATTTCTTTCCCCTTACCAGGATCTCTTAGTTGGAGCTGGAATTAATTAATATTGGTCACAGCAACCGGTGTTCAATGATAGCAGAGAAAGGGTAAATTTAGCCCACTTCCTATGATCTCAGACAAGTTGTTGTATATCTATGAGACTCAATTTATTAAAATAAGAAGTATTAATTAATTATTGATTGAAATAGAATAGCAGTACCTCAAAAGGATTGTTGTAAGGTTCAAAAGAGATAATAAAGTGCTTTATGAAGTTTAAAGCACTAATTTGTTATTATTATTGGCAAACTGATACTGTGATTACCACAGTAGTGGTAATAGTAGGAGTTTAATAGTAGTAGTGGTAGTAGTAGTAGTAGTAGTAGTGACAGTGGTGGTGGTAGTAGTAGCAAGAATAGTAGTTATAGTTATTGTAGTAATATGACATCACCATAAAAAGATCTAGATTTGAATCCAGGTCCTACTCCATATCTGGGGATCAATCACTTAAACACTCTGGGTTTCAGTTACTTATTAATAAAATAAAAGGGTTGGATGAGATGGCTTCTCTGTTCCCTTCCAGCTAGCTATCAAACTCAGGGTACCAAGAGTTGGCAGCTTTTCCCTCAGGCTTCAGTGCAACACAGCAGCAGGGCCAACACAAAGGTAGCGAAGTTATGCCCACCTGAATCGATGCCGTATTCTTAATGAATAGCTTCTCCCTATCTCCCCACTCCAATTCATCTTCCATTCATTTGCCAAAGTGATTTTGCTAAACTATGTCAAAGAATGATGAAGTTGAGTTAGCTCAGCTGCTGTGGCTCCAGTTCCAGGTTTCCCTGGAACCAAGACAAAGGTATACTAGGATCACAATAGGCAAACCGAGGCAATCTCAGGGTAAGGTAGGGAGAAATCACATATTACTGCATCCTCAAAATTGGGGAAAGGGAAAATAGCACTATAGGAAAAGTTGTGTGAGCCAAATCTGAGCACTCTGATACCACAAAAAAAAAAAAAAAAAAACTCAAGGTAATTTTAATCTACCTCTAGAACTGTGGATTTTTCTCTGAAAGTAATGGGTTCAAATCCCCATTTTTGACACATTACTTTTATGAACTGTGACTCAGTTCCCTCATATATAAAATGAAGCAATGGACTAGAAAGAAAAAATGGATTACAACGACTAATTCCTTCCATCTCAGGGTTCTAAGAATGTACCTTTACTATTTTCTACCTTCTCCACCCCATCACTTCTTTGGCTCTTTGGGTTGGATTTCAGAAATTTCCTCTGCGATGCCATCCTTTTTCCCCAGCCATCTTGAGATGGATTCTCCATGATCCAAGGAACAAGGATTGAATTTTCAGGAGTAGAATCTGTTCCTTCTCTTCTTCCTCTTGCCACAATTTTGACCCATTTCTTCACTTATCTCCTTTTCATCAGAGGGTGGGCAGTGCAAGATGCAGGGGTTAAAAATTCAAAACCAGTTAGCTGTTTCTCAACAGCATACACCTATATATGCCAGGCATTGTGCTAACTGCTGAGGATATAAAAAGAGGTGCTCTTTCTGCTGGCCCAGCACTGTCCTGGTATCCAGGGAATGTTACAAAGTCTGGAGGAGGATCCCCAATCAAGGATTTATGAGAAGGCTTGAATCCCAAAGGACGGCAGGAGTGAGCTGTGATCAACATAATTTGAGAAAGCACTTAAAATAAGATCACAGCAACACCCACTAATCAAGGGAAGTGCTGATGTACCAATGTCACTGATTCTTTACACAGTGCAGGGTGAGAAGAACCAGAGGAACAAAGCAGGGGATGACCCATGTTTCCACCTTGGGAGAAGTATCCAAGAGTCCATACAACATATATGTTCATCGGGTGTCTGTGTATGTATTACTCTCAGTGATGCTTCTAACCAAAGGTTCTTAACATGGAGTCTGTGAACATTTTTTTCCCTATAAGTGCATTTCAATTTAAATAATTTCTTTTGTAATCCTATAGATTTTATTTTCTGTGAAGGGCTCCAAAGGCTTCACCAGAATGTCAAAGTCACTTCTCAGAGAGGACATCAGACAGGGTTTCAAAGGAATGGTATTATGAGTCACAGCTTTAGCCTAGAGGAACCTGAGAAGGGGTCCCCAGGGTTGGGTATCAAGATGTAGTTCAGTTTATGCACTGATGGTAGAACTGTGAAATGATCCAACCATTCTATTTTTTTTTTTTTTTTTTTTTTTACTGAGACAATTGGGGTTAAGTGACTTGCCCAAGGGTCACACAGCAAGGAAGTGTTAAGTGTCTGAGATCAAATTTGAACTCAGGTCCTCCTGACTTCAGGGCTAGTGCTCTATCCACTGCACCACCTAGTTGCCCCCCAACCATTCTATAGAGCAATTTGGAACTGTGTCCAAAGGTATTTAAAATTATGCATATCCTTTGACCTAACAATACCACTAGTAGACATATATCTCAAAAGAGATTAAAAAAAGAAAAGGACTTATATGTAGAAAATATTTATAACAGCTCTCTTCTCAGGGCAAAGAATTGGAAATTGAGGGTTTGTGTATCAATTGAGGAATGGCTAAATAAATTGTGATATGTGATTATGATGGAATACTATTGTTCTATAAGAAATGATGAGCAAGATGCTTTCAAAAAACCCCCTCAAATGTCTTCCATGAGCTTGTGCAAAGTGAGATATACTATGTACAAAGTAATAGCAATGTTGTGGGATGATCAGCTGTGAATGACTGCTATTGTCAGCAATACAAAGATCCAAGACTACTCTGAAGGACTTATAATGAAAAATGCTATCTATACTGAGAGAAATAACTGGTTGTGTCTGAATACAGATTGAAGCATACTTTATTATTTTTTTTCTTCTGTTTTTCTTGAGGTCATTTTTTTGAGGGGGAAGATCTATATTTTCTCTTATAACAGGACTTTTATGTAAATATTTTTAATAGCTTCACATATGCCTTATCAATGGGTGGAGGGAAATAGAGGGAAGGAGAGAGAGAGAGAATTTGGAATTCAAAGTTTTACAAACGAATGTTAAAACATTTTTTTCACATAATAACTGGAAAAAATAAATACTAAATAAATGGATTAAAATATGTAATGTAGTTGTTTCAATGATGTCCAACTCTTTGTGTTTCCATTTAGAATTTTCTTGGCAGAGACATTGGAGCAGTTTGCCACTCTCCAGGTCATTTTACAGATAAGGAAACTGAGGCAAACAGGATAGAGCGATTCGCACAAAGTCACACAGCTAGTAAGTGTCTGAAACTAGATTCAAACTCAGGAACATAAGTCTTCTTGATTCTAAGCCCAGATCAAGATCAGGGTCATCTGGGGATTCCCTTGATAAAAGAGACTTTCATTCCAGTTCCAGCTCTCTCACAAACGAGTTGAGTAATTCAGAGCAACTTACTTAAACTCTCTGAGCCTTAACCTGGGGGAGAAGATCATCTCCAATTTATTCTGCATATATCTTGTATGTTCAGAGTTTTTTTTTTTTTGCAGAGTTGTTTTCCCCATTAGTCTATGAATTCTTTGAGAGCAGGGTGGTCTTTACTGTTTCCCCTTACACTTTTTTTTTTTATTTTTTATTTTTTTTTTTATAATAAATTTTATTTTATTTAATAATAACTTCGCATTGACAGAATCCATGCCAGGATAATTTCTACACGACATTATCCCTTGCAATCACTTATGTTTCTTTTTTTCCCCTCCCTCCCTCCTCCCCCCCCCCAGGATGGCAAGCAGTCCTATATATGCTAAACATGTTGCAGTATATCCTAGATACAATACATATTTGCAGAACCAAACAGTTCTCTTTTTGCACAGGGAGAATTGGATTAAGAAGGTAAAAATAACTCGGGAAGAAAATCAAAAATGCAAATAGTTTACATTCATTTCCCAGTATTCCTTCTTTGGGTGTAGCTGTTTCTGTCCATCATTTCTCCAATGAAACTCAGTTAAGTCTCTTTGTCAGAGAAATCCACTTCCATCAGAATACATCCTCATACAATATCGTTGTCGAAGTGTATAATGATCTGGTTCTGCTCATCTCACTTAGCATCAGTCCATGTAGGTCTCTCCAAGCCTCTCTGTATTCAACCTGCTGGTCATTCCTTACAGAGCAATAATATTCCATAACATTCATATACCACAATTTACCCAGCCATTCTCCAATTGATGGGCATCCATTCATTTTCCAGTTTCTAGCCACTACAAACAGGGCTGCTACAAACATTTTGGCACATACAGGTCCCCTTCCCTTTTTTAGTATCTCTTTGGGGTATAAGCCCAATAGAAACACTGTTGGATCAAAGGGTATGCACAGTTTGATAACTTTTTGTGTTTCCCCTTACACTTAACACAGTGTGTGGTACTTAGTAGGCACTTAATAAGTGCTTGACTTTCTTTGTGTCCCCAGTGCTTAACACAGTACCTGACACATAGTAGGTACTTAATATAAATGCTTATTGACTGACTGTGTTTTGCCTTTCTTTGTGTTTAGCATGTACTTGGAACACAGTGGGTGTTTAAAAAAATGCTTACTGCCCGAATGACTATATTTTTGCCCCAGCACATAGTAGATGCTTAATAAATGCTTGTTGATTGTATTTTTGCCTTTCTGTGTGTCACCAGTGTTTAGGATAGTGCCTGGAGCATAGTAAATGCTCAATAAATGCATGCTTGTCTTGATTTGGCTAAATCTGTAGAGTCATTCCAGCTCTCTCATTCTATGATCTTATACAACAAAAATATTGAAACATGTTAAAACTGGAAGGTTCCCAAGAGATCACCCAACCCCCTCATTTTACAAAAGAAGCTGATGGCCTGAGAGTTATAATGATCTGCCTGGAGTAACACTGCTAGAACCCAGTTCCCCTGACACTTTCAAATATTTGTTCATTATGGTAAAGTCTTTTCCACAGTGCAATTAAAAAAAAAAAAAAAACAACCTAACAACACCCAGGATAATACTTCAAGATCAAGCTAAGAAGCGTGCAAAGATTCTATTACTCTAAAAAGACTGAGATGAAAAGGATCTGAAAAATTAATGCATATGAAAAGTGGCTGGAAAAAGAAAACATATTTTAAAGAAAAGGCAAGTTTGTTTGAAATAAAAGGCTGAAGTACAGAAAACGTGTAGGCTAAAGGTTAAACTTAATTAGTAGGACAATAAAGGCGCGAGAACATAAAGCTGCTTTTGCTACTACAGCTCTTAACAGTGTTGTCCAATTCTGTGAACCAAATAGCCCATATCAGAGAGAAGATGGCTGGGCAGCAAGTTACTATGAATCAGGAAGGTCTAAGGAAGAAATGGATAATCCATTCAGCTGAAAGGGATTAAATTCACACATTTTGGAATGTTTGTGAGACCAAGTTAACATTCTCTTGGGAGCACTGGAGGCTTACCTTGAGTAGGACCATAAGACCTTTGCCACGGGGTGTTGAAATTTGGAGGAGGCTGACAGCAACTATTAAATAGCACATTTCTTTCCCTCTCATGCCCATTTCTTTGGCAATAGCAGTGGCACAATGAAAAGAGCACTTGTTCTGAGTCAGAGAACTTGGATTCAAACTCCCCCTCCTTCCAGCCCCGCAACCTTAAACTTAGGACCTGTGTGACCTTAGTCAAGATACTTAATCTCTTATGGGCTTTTGTTTCTTCATATATGAAATAAGAAGAGTGGACTAGCTGGTCTTTGAAGATCCTCCTAGCTCTAGATATAGTGACCATAAGCTTTTGGGTAAGCACCTCTCTGGTCTGTCTCTACTTTTTCCCCCTTCTCTTTCCTTAAATTCCTCATGATGGAATCTTCAGGCAAAGGTTGGACAACATAATACCTACTATATTTTTGTTGTTGTTCAGTCATTTCAGATATGTCCAAATTTCTGTGATCCCATTTGTTTTTTTTTTTTGTTTGTTTGTTTTTGTTTTTGGCAAACATACTAGAGTGATTTGACATTTCCTTCTCCAGCTCATTTTACAGATAAGGAAATTGAGACACCAGAATGAAGTGTCATGCCCAGGGCCACCTTACTAATAAGTATCTGGGATTAGAATTCAAGATGAATTTTCCTGACTCCTGAACCTGGGAGTACTCCACCTATTATGACACCACCTAGCTCCTCTGCTTAGTATATAGTAAACAATAAAAATGTGTTGATTGATGACATGGGGGAAGGTATAGGTTAGACTGGGATGGACTTGGAGGTTCCTTCCAGATCAAAGAATAGTTACTGACTGTTTAGCCAGAGGCTCAGGTGAAAGTCAGGTGAGAAATCTCATTGGAAAATCAGTTGGCAAAAGGATCTAAGTCTTCCCTATTATGTTCCATACCGTATGTTCCAATCAAGGATTTATGGGAGGACCTGAATTTCAAAGGACAAGAGGGAATGAATGTGTGGTTATCAGCCACCCACTAAGAAGGTGATTTTAAGCCCAAAACAGGGAAACTATCCAAGATCATTCAATTGTAATGCTCTAAAAAAGGTTGACTTATCCCAAGCGTAGACATGGAGACCATTCATGAGTCAAACTTGAGATCAGCAAACAACTGGGCAAATGGAGATGGGGAATGGAAAAGAGGAATCTGGGTAAATTGGATCAGGGGCTTTTTTTTTTTTTTTAAGGCATGAAAGCTGGATCTACTTAATAAAATTTTACTTGCACACCATGGCATCACCTCCCTGATATCATGGTTATTTTCAAAAAGGAAGGACAAACAACAAGAATGGGAAGAGCTATAATTTGCATTAAATAGGCATCGTTAAATAAAGTACCATTATATAAAAGAGTGATCCACACAATAAACTAATTTTAATATATGAAATTAGCCATGAGACCCAGCTGTCAGGAGACTCTGGGGCTCATTAGTTTTGTGGTCTCTTGTTGAAGCTTCGGATTCATGAGAATCTGGGCTTATTAGTAAGATGGTAAAAGGTAAAACAAACTTTTACAAGAGCTTTGTGGATGCATAATTCTAGTCCAAAATGACTTGAATAGAATACCCATAAAGAAATAGCGATCAATGATAACATTAGGAAACATCAAAGTCATTCTTCATCAAAGATTTATTCATATTTGAAACAAAAACCTGCCTTCTGATCCTCAGTCTAAAGTAACATTGCCAAAGCATAAGTTTAATCAAGTCAATCTTCTGCTCAAGATGTTGCAGTGGCTCCCTATTGCTTCTAGGATATAATACAAATGTTTCTGTTTGGCATTACAGTTAAACCTTCCATATGATGGGGGTTAAAGTCTTGGTACCCCATGATCAGGAAAATCCACATAATCCCTCCCTCTGTACCAGAGAAGTCTGAACACTTATGGTATTAAAAGATAAAATATAATGATATTATATAATACTATACATACAGTTTATGCATTTCTGAATTTCTAAACTTTTTGTGTCCTTTTGGATCTTTGCATGTTGCCTGCAGCTTTTGCAAAACTCCCTCCAAATTTTAATTTTAATTTCTTTGTGCTGACTCATGATCTAGCAAAACTCTGATAGGGAAAGTTGCAACTTGGAAGGGATAATTCTATGTGCGTGTGTGTGTGTGTGTGTGTGTGGACAGATAGAGATAGACAGACATTGACAGAGACAGAGAGAAAGAGAAAAGGAGGGAGATAGAGAGAGGGAGAGAGAGAGAGACAGAGAGAGAGAGAGAGAGAGAGAGAGAGAGAGAGAGAGAGAGAGAGAGAGAGAGAAGAGTGAGAGGGACACAGAGATAGACAGAGACAGAGAGAAAATGAGAAAGAGAGAGAAAGAGATAGAGGACAGAAACAGAGGAATGAGACACAGAGAGAAGACAAGAAAGAGAGAGAAACACAGAGAGAGGCAGAAAGAAACACAGAGAGACAAAGAGAAGAAAGGAGGGAAGGGAGAGACAGAGGGGGGAGAGGAATAAGAGAGATGTTAGATGTCAATATGCTTTACTTGACCATGCAAGTTTTTTCCATGTTTTCCTTTTCCTTTTTTCCCAATAGGGTAGAAGAGAAAACAGATTTTGGTTAATTTTTAAAAAAAGATTAATTTTTTTAATGGGAGGTAGAATTAGACAATTGATAATCCTTGCAACTCAAAATTCTCTGAGTATAAACCACACATCCACAATTGGGCACAGGCCAGTCCCTGCTCAGTGCAGAGAAGGCCACTGGGCCACACGAACAACTTGTCCTTTCTCTGTTTCCAGCTGGACGAGTCCCCAATCTGCCTATAGTTTTTAGTGCACAATATTCAGTGAGTATTGGTTAAATCTTGCTCAGCTATGCTTTTTTTCCCCTTTCTTTTTAAGCACTCCTCCCCCTCCATCCCTTGCCACTGTAGCTGGCCCTCATCCCCAATTGCATTCTGCAGGATATGTATTAAAAATACTAATTTTGGCTTCCATAATGTTTACTGGCTCGAGTATAACTAATTAATGTTTTAACAGTAGAATAACAAGCCCCAGATTTCCCTTAGCAAAGCAAAGCAGAAAGTAAACAACACACTTCCCTGCTCCACAGACTCCAAAGCTACCAGGCTGGAAGGATACAATTACCTCGGGTCTGAACCTGACCCTGAACAGTGCAGAGTGAAAATTAACCAAATAATGCACCACTGGCTGCAGCCCAACATAGTATGGACTATGTCTGGGTGAAGAAGATGCAGAGGCTTTGGGAGGTAGGAGGAACAGAGCTGAGGGGACATGATGGCTCTATCCAAGTCTCTGAAGGACTGTCACATGCAAGAAGGATTGGACTTGGTCTGCTTGGCCCCAGAAAGCAGAAACTGGAACATCAGGCTCTGTGAGGAGGTGGAGGTGGGTAGTTATAGGGAGACAGATTTTAATGTATTGCACAAAGATCCTCCAAAAAATTAGAATTATCTAAAAGTGGAAGGAATTGTTTAAGGGGCAGGAGTGACAATTGGTAGGGATTTATCTGTCTTTGGAGGTTTTCAGAGGTAGCTAAGTAGTGCAGTGAGTAGACTCATCTTCTTGGGTTTATATCCAGCCTCAGACACTTAGTAGTTGTGTGATCCTGGGCAAGTCACTTAACTATGTTTGCCTCAGTTTCCTCATTTGTAAAATGATCTGAAAAAGAAATGGCAAATCATTATCTTTGTTTCCTCAGGCAAATCACTTAAATTTTTTTTTTTTTTTTTTGCCTTCAGTTATCTCATCTGTAAAACAAGCTGGAGAAGAAAATGGCAAATCATTCCAGCATCTTTGTCAAGAAAACTCCACATGAGGGCTCAGAGAGTTGGTCACAAAAAGTCAGACATGAATGAAATAACTGAACAATAACAGAGGTCTTCAAGCAGAGGTTAGGTGTCTATTTATGAAGGATTATACAGGGGATTGCTGCAGAAGAAGAATTTGGACCAAATGAGCCTTCATTTAACATTTTAGATGTAAATGGAGTGATAGAGCAATGGATTTGGAGTCAGAAAGACCTGACTTAAACAATTACTAGCTGTATGACCATGGACAAATTACTTAATCTCTCTATATCCTGAGATACAGAGATCTTTCCTTATCTGTAAAATAAGGAAATGGTACTTAATAGTCCTTTAAGATACCATCCAGTTATAACCTTCTGACCCTTTCAATATTTTTACATCACCTGTATAATACCTGGCACATAAGAGCTGCTCAATAAATGCTTGTGACTGACTAACCAATTAGTTGCTAAGTCATGGGGCTACACAAACAAAACAAACAAAAATGAAAAAAAAATCTTTCCTGCTTTCAAGAAGTTTACATTCTACTGGCTAGAAAAGTCTCCTGATTAAGTGTGATGGATAAGCTTGGTGCAGTGAACTATTTCCTCTTGAGACAGAAGGGGTCTAGTATTGGAACTCAAGATTGGTAATCAAGATTGTTTTGGTAGCCAAATAAAACTACTGACTCATATTGAACTTACATTCAAGTAAAGCTACTTCCTCTTTTCCCCAGTCCCCTCTGTCTAGTTACATCTGCCCATCCTATATTTAGAGAATTGGTTTTGTTTTAAAACTCAAGTGTGTGATTTTTCATTTCCCCCGTCTACATTGTACCTTGTTCGTTTCAGTCCATCATTCTGACTTGTGGGAATCTTTTTTGAAAGCTGACATGCCCTTCCACTGTATTAACTTGGTCTCCTAGTTTTTTGTCATCTGCAATCTTGGTAAGCCAATCTATGTCTTCATCCATATTTTTGATTAAAATGCTAAGAATGAGAGAGAACTGAAGGCAGAACCATATGGCTTGCTACAGGAGAATTTTCTCCAAGCTAATAATGACCTTTATAAGATTTTGAATACAAGTGACACTACTGAACCCTTGCAGACAGCTACATCTTTCTGGCTCGTCCATCAAGATATTATCAGGTATTCTGCCTAGGATTTTACTGAGATAAAGAAATCTCATCTAAGTCTTGTCTTCCTAAGTCTTCTCCCTGTTATACATTTCTCCCTTTCTAAACCCACAAAGCATTTAGGGATCATAAACTTGGCACTCCAGTTTTTATAAATTTGCCCAAGTCCTTGATCAAAATTCTCATGAATGATCCTTTGTATTCTATCATTGCATTAAAGTGTAAGGTAGTTGAGGACAAGATTATCTTTTGGTTCTTTTTATATCTCCAGCAAAATTAGCACTGTGTCTGGCACATAGTAGGTACTTGCTAAACATTTATTAATTGATTGATTGACTTTTGGTTTTCCTTGGTGAGAAAAATAAGGCAAACATTTTATAGATTTCATTACTCCTACTCATTTAACTAAATACACCAGTCTATCCATGCTATTCTCTCTAGTCTCCAGGAAAAGAAAGGCATAAGAAAGGATCTTGGAGAGATGAAGAAGATCTCTCATAAATTTTCAAAGTTTATTTCCAATAGGAAGTCTTTCCTAAGTGTGGTACTGTCGGCCAGTAAGCACAGCCACTATGATAAGAACTGGAGATAAAAAGAAGGTCAAAAGGTGATCCCTGTCTTCAGGAAGCTCACAGTCTATGAAGGAAGACAATATGCAAATAACTATGTAAAAATATAAAGCCAGATCCCAATAAGATAAGAGGTGAAACAAGGATACCTACTATTACCACTAATATTCAATATTCTACTAGAAATTTTAGCTTTAGCAATAAGAGATAAAAAAGAAATTGAAGGAATTAGAGTAGATAATGAGAAAACAAAATTATCATTGCAGATGATATGATGATATACTTAGGGATTCCTAGAGAATCAACTAAAAAACTACTAGAAACAATTAACAACTTTAGCAAAGTTGCAAGATATAAAATAAACCCACACAAAATCATTGGCATTTCTATATGTTACCAACAACAGCAAGAGATTAAAAAGAATGATTCTATTTAAAATAAATGAAAATAATGTAAAATATTTGGGAGTCTACCTGTCAAGACAAATTTACTAAATGAACACAATTACAAAACACTTTTTACACAAAGAAAGTTAGATCTAAACAATTGGAAGAATATTAAGTGTTCATGAGCAGGATGAGCTAATATAATAAAAATTACACTTAAATTAATCTATTTATTTAGTGCCATACCAATCAAACTGCCAAGAAAGTACTTTATAGAGCTAGAAAAAATAATAACAAAATTCATCTGGAAAAACAAAAGAATTTCAAGGGAATTGAAAAAATGTAAAGGGACATGGCTTAGCTGTACCTGATCTCTATATTATAAAGTAGTGGACATCAAAACTATTAGGTACTGGCTTAGAAATAGAGTAGTAGATCAGTGGAATAGGTTAGGTTCACAAGACATGATAGTCAATGACTATAGTAATCTAGTGTTTAATAACCCAGTTAAGAACTCACTATTTGACAAAAATTTCTGGGAAAACTGAAAAATAGTATGGCAGAAATTAGGCACTGACCAACACCTAATATTCTATACCAATATGAGGTCAAAATGGGTTCATGATTTAGACATAAAGAGTGATATTATAAGTAAATTAGGAGAACAAGGGATAGTCTACCACTCAGATCTGTGGAGAAGGAAGAAATTTATGGATAAAGAGGAAATAGAGAACATTATAAAATGCAAAGTAGATAATTTTCATTATATTAAATTAAAAAGGTTTTGTACAAATAAAACCAATGCAGACAAAATTAAAAGGGAAGCAAAAAATTGCTTTACATTCAATATTTCTGATAAAGACTTAATTTCTAAAATATATAAAGAATTGATTCAAATTTATAAGAACACAAACTATTATCCAACTTATAAATGGTCAAAGGATATGAACAGACAACTTTCAGGTGAAGAAATTAAAGCCATTTCCAGTCATATGAAAAAACTCTCTAAATCACTATTGATTAAAGAAAAGCAAATTAAGAAAACTCAGAGGTACCACTTCATACTTCTCACATTGGCTAAGATGACAGGAAAAGATAATGATAAATGTTGGAGGGGATGTGGGAAAACTGGGACACTGATACATTGTTGGTGTAGTTGTGAACTGATCCAACCATTCTAAAGAGCAATTTGGAACTATGCTCAAAGGACTATAAAACTGTGCATTCCCTTTGATCCAGCAATGTCTCTACTGGGTCTGTACTCCAAAGAGATCACAAAAAAGAGAAAAGAACCCATGGGTAAAAATGTTTGTAGCAGTCCTTTTTGTAGTGGCAAGGAACTGGAAAATAAGTGAATTCCCATCTGTTGGGGAAGCTGAATAAGTTATGGTATATGAATGTAATAGAATATTAGTGTTCTATAAGAAATGATGAGCAGGCTGATTTCAGAAAAGCCTGGAAAGACTTACATGAAACTGATGCTAAGTGAAGTGAGTAGAAGAACCAAGAGAACAGTATACACAATAACAATAAGAAATGTGATGATAAATTGTAGTGGATTTAGCTCTTTTCAACAATGAAGTGATTAAGGCAATTCCAATAGACTTGTGATGGAACAAGCCATCTGCATACAAAGAGAGGACTATGAAGAATGAATGTGGATCACAGCATACTATTTCCACCTTTTGCTGTTGTTTATTTACTTGCTTTTTTTATTTTTCCCTTTTGGTCTATTTTTCTTGCTCAGCATGATAAGTGGAGACATGTTTAAAAGAATTGCATATTCTTTATGCATTAAACTATATTGCTATGTAGGGGAAGAGAAAAGTAGGGAGAAAAGGATAAAAATATGAACACAAGATTTTGTAAGGTTTCATGTCATTGAATTGCATGTATTTTGAAAAAATTAAAAGTTATTAATTAAATTAATTAAAAAAATAAAGCTGGGATAATTTGGAGATAATCAACTGAGGGAAGGCACTAGCAAAAAAGTTGTTTCTCTCTCTCTCTCTCTCTCTCTCTCTCTCTCTCTCTCTCTTTCTCTCTCTCTCTCTCTCTCTCTCTCTCTCTCTCTCTCTCTCTCTCTCTCTTGCTGAGTCAATTGGGGTTAAATGACTATCTTTAGCAGGTCTTTTTTTTTTTTTTTTGAGGCAATGCCTAATAACTAAATAAGGCTATGTGAAAAAGAAATGAGACAAAGAATGTCTTTTTTTATCTAGTCACAAAAAACAATAAAAAGGAAGACCCTCAAGATTTTGAGTCGGAAGGAAGCCAGGAAGCTGAAATGAGGAAAGAGACAAGTTCAGCCTTGGAGTCAGGAGATGGAGTGAAGGTCAATGTCACTATATCACTGAGTGTGTGGAAAGAAATAAGTAGACTGGGACCAGATCATGAAGGGCTCTTAAAAAGAGAAAGAGACCACCTGGAAAGTTCTTACACTCGTCAAGAACAATGATAGTAGAATCAGAAAACCTTGGTTCAAATCTTGCTTACTGCCTGTGTGACACTGAGCAAGTTACTTGATCTCTCAGGACCCCTAAATTTCTTATCTGTAAAATGAAAGGAACTAGACCAACAGACTGGGAGTCCTATTATCTTGGGACCTCTTTAGTTAAGACTTTCTTGAAATTTCTTATCGACTCAGCCATTTTCCTTTCATTCAAATATAAGCATCTTGAGGATGCTTAGTTTAGTTTTTGGAGGCTCATACTTGCCACAGTGCCTTACATATAATAAGCCCTTAAATATGCTTTTAGCATTCTTCTTACGAGGATGTAAAGGACTGAGTATGAATAAATCCCAGGGGTTACTATTTGATGTAAATAATAGAATGTTAAAATATGATTTTTTAAAAAGAAGTTCATTTGAAACTCTTTGACTAATACAGAGAAAAAACAGCTACCAGTGAGAAGGAAAGAAAAATTCCCTTTTGGAAGCATCAGAAGAGGAAAGGAAGCAAAGTGAGGGAAGGAAAGAACGGAGGGAGTTAGCTCGAGGGAGTGAAAACTGGGGACATTTGGTTCATTTTCTGCATCACAATGGATGTTTGTGACAAATTCTCCTTGGAGCCTAGTCTCTCCAGCAGATGGTGAGCCCACTCTTCCCCCCTCCTTGGGCTGAGGGGGGGTCCTTTGGGAGCCTACACTGCTGTCTGCCTGTTGGCACAGTAAAAAACGCACGTCACCCATACGTCAATGGAGTAGCTTTTGCAATTCAAGGATGGGGACTGTCCAGGGATAGAATTGGGAAGCAAGGGGTCTGGGAGATGTGTGAAGCCACAGTGGGCTGGCATAGCTGGCAATGCCTGGGCACACCCAACCACTCAATTCTGGAACAATGATGAAATTAATTCTGCTGGGGAAGGATTATGTCAATTTACTTCCCAATGGCCCTGTTCACCATCTCTCTAACTTTCCAATAAAAATTCAAATAAAAAAAAGTACCCATCTCTGTCTATCTTCCCCCTAGATGTGGATATTTTCTGGCTAGAATTTAAACTGTTCTTGCTTCTGTATTTGTATCCTTTGCACTTAGTATGACGCTTGTTACATTTGACATATTATTCAGTTGTGTCTGACTATTCATAACTCCATTTAGGGTTTTCTTGGCAAAAATACTGGAATTGTCTGTCATTTCCTTCTCCAGTTCATCTTACAGATAAGGAAACTGAGGTAAACACAGTTAAGAGACTTGTCCAGGATCACACAACTGGTAAATGTCTGAAGGCAGATTTGAACTCAGGTTTTCTCAACTCTAGCGCCAATACTCTGAGCACTATGGCGCCAACTAGAGGCTCACAATCAGGCTACTAAGGACTACAACCCCTTCGTAACACACCTTCGGGGACTTTTGAGAAGAGAAAAAATCCATTAAGTGGGTTCTGCAGGTGCACCGATGGTATTCCCTAAAGACACACTCTTGGGTCCCCAGGTGAAATACTTCAATGCCAATAGATTATGTAAACCAGCATCAAGTATGATTATTAGTAAGCCTCTCATCTCTGCCACCTGCATGTCAAGTCATTTGTAGGAGTTTTCCAACAAGCCACCCATGGAGAAATGAATTAGCATCCATTTCAGAGGAACAGAGAGGGGGTGGGAGATCTGGGAGGAAGCCGAGGGGAGCCTACCTCCTTACCTGATTGGCGAAGCCCTGGATACAGAGCCAGTAAACCTGGTCTCCAGTCCCAGCTCTGCCTCTGATGAGCTGTGTGACCTTGAGAGAGAGGTCATCTCACCTTGCTGGGGGCTCAGTTTACCCAAATGTAAAATGACCTCCAAGGTCTATTTGATTTGTAGATCTTATAACTAGCATAACCTCCAAGGTCTGTTCCAGTTCTAAATATTATATCAAAGTCCCCTCTAGAACATCTCTGAGAAGTAGTCATCTGGATTCTCCTTAAACTCTTCCTGCAATGGAGAGCTTACCACCTCCCAAAACACCTCATTCCATTCTAGTACAATTTTTAAATTTATTTTATTTTTAATTTATGGAATAAAAGAAGCATTTCTATAACAGTATACTTTTAAAAAGATGATTACATATGAAATTTTAATTGTTACATATAATTTGCTATTTCTTTCAAATATATAATAATCGCATTTTTCTTTTTTCCCTCTTCTCTCCCTACCCTAGAGATGGTTACTATTAATTACAAATAGGTATTATATATATGCGTATGCACATACACACACACATATATAGTTCTTTATATACTTCTATTAATCAGTTCCTTCTCTTAATGTAGGTAGCATCTTTTTGTCTTTTATTTTTAATTCTAGTGCAATTTTAATGGACTGCTTACTCCCCAGTGTGGCTGGAATGAAAAGCTCATGTCAGAGAACAATAATTAAAAAACTGGCATCTGAATAGCCCTTCAAAGTTGGCAAAGCACTTTATGTATAAAGGCATGTACCAAAAGTTTTAGTGTAGTCTTAAATTTTAATATTATTGATAAGATATTATAACAGCATTTCATTACTAATAATCATATTATTATTTAATTAATGGCTTTTAAGTAATATTAATGTTAATTATATATGGCATATTAATATAGATTATATAATATATACTATATAGTATATTTTATATATTTTATTATGTAGTATCATTTATTTTAATATATAGTATTATTTGTTTAAATATTAATACATTATATCATTTATTTTAAAATACTGTTTTAAAATTTTTAATATTGTTTTATTTTTAATATTAGGTATATGTAGCTTGTTATATAATATTAATCCTTTTATATTAGTACTAATAAGCTATTATCAATAGCATTTAAATAAATGATTAAATCATCCTAAGACTTTGGGAATACCTAGTATATTATGATCTCATTTGATCCTCAAAACAAGCCAAAGAGGTGGGTGCAATTATTAGCCTCTTTTTACAGATGAAGAAATTGAGGCTTGCAGAATTCAACTTAATTGCCCAGGGTCACATAGCCAACAAGTGTATTTTCCTAAATTGGTCATTACACACCACTGAGTTGGAGGCAGAGGAATAGACTGTATAATGGCTAGATAATAGGTTGGTAGGCATGGTAGTCAGAAGGACTAGCTTCACTTCTAAATGGGCTGAATTTTTCCTTTGTGACCCTTGGCAAATGACTTAACTTCTCTGCTTCCCACGCATTGTAGAGAAGGTTCCAATCTGCCTTGGTGGAAGAAGGTCCACACCAAGAGCTCCCGACACTGACCAAAGCATTAGGGAAAAAAGACTGGACTGGTAAGTTATGGACAGATTGTAGAGGTCCTTGAATGCCAACTGTTCTTGGGAGACTCCCAGATACCTCTGACCCTTAAACTTTAAGGAAGTCATTTGAGTTCTTCAAACCTCTGTCTTCTCATTTGCAAAATGGGGATAATTCTTGGACTACAGGATTATTGTGAAGAAATTAGGAAGTAATGCCATGGCATAATCTCGGATTATCTATGTATCTATCTGTCTGTCTGTTTGTCTGTCTGTCTGCCTGCCTATCCACCTAGATCCACTATCTACTTGTCTATCCACCTATCTCCTTTATCATCTAGCTATCTCCTCTATCTATCCATTCATTTGCTTATCTGTCTGTCTGTCTGTCTGTCTTTTCTTTCTCCTCTACCCATCCATCCATCCAGACATTTATCTATTTATCCATCCATTTACTTATCTGTCCATACACTCACCCACCCATCTATCCATCATCCATCCATCCATCCATCCATCTATTCATATATCTATCTACTTATCTACCTCTTTATCTACTTATCTCTCAATTTATCTCTGCTCCTAAGGAGCAGCTATTCTATCCAAAGAAAGGACACTTTTTATAAATAAGCATGACTTTCTAATTTCTGTTCAACTGTCCATTGGGATGATAAGTCTTTAAAATGAGGACAATATTTAAAGTATTGTTCTGGTTTTAAATCATTATCTAATATAGATTCAGCTAAATCTAGTGTCTGATCTTTCCTTGCTATTGGTTGCCCATATAATCTTCTTCACAATTTCCTGAATCTTTAAGCGAAAGGAAAATTCAAAAGCTCTCCCTCAGTCACCTGCTAAGTGTTGAAAAGAGATCATGTAATGAAGGATTCAGCAGTTTAAAGAATGGCCTAATTAAGGCCTATTTACAACCATTTCATTTTTCCCAAATTGAATACAAGAAACTACCTTGGATTACCAGAATACTATGCCTATTTATAAAGTGAAATAACTAGGAACATCTCTCAGAGACTGTGTGTATGTGGGAAATGATGAAAAGGAATAAGGCAAGTGGCTGAAGCACAAATTATTTAGAAAATAAAGTTTCTAAATGTTCTTTTACATGTCTTAAGATGAAGACTTGAAGAAGTAAAAGAGGAAGAGGAGGAAGAGGGAGAGAAGAAGAAGGAGGAGAGGGAGAAGAAGAAGGAGGAGGAAAAGAGGGATTAGTATAATAGGGATTGGACAGTTTGTGTGTGTGTGTGTGTGTGTGTGTGACAGAGAGAGAGAGAGAGAGAGAGAGAGAGAGAGAGAGAGAGAGAGAGAGAGAGAGAGAGAGAGAGAGAGAGGAGAGAGAGAGAGAGAGAGAGAGAAGGAGGAGACAGAGAGAGAAAGAGAGAGAGAGAGAGAGAGAGAGAGATTGATTAAGAGAGAGAGAGAGAGAGAGAGAGAGAGAGAGAGAGAGAGAGAGAGAGAGAGATTGATTAAGAGCCTAGTTGTTGGACCAACTACAAGTCAGGAACACCCAAGTTCAAATCCTGCTCTTAGACACTAGCTTTATGACACTAGACAAGTAACCTTACCAATTAAAAATAAAAACTCAATACATAATAAATATACATAATCCAGGGAGATGAATGCTCCTATTGTCCGTACCTCAAATGTCTATTTCATCCTATATCTTCCCCCTTTTGACATATTAATGCCTGAGACATACTATTTTTTAAGTCCATAAAAATATGCATGGTACTTTTTTCTGAATAGATGGTCCTATGATCTTTTGCTGTTGAACAAACACAGAAACCTCTCGGTCAATAAGGGTCTGATTTTAATCCCTCCTTCCTCTCTTTGTCCCCTGAAATCTTACTAGTTTTATAGTTCGTTCTTTCAGAGACAGACTCCCTGGGCTTTCCTGTAATGCAAAAGTTCTTAACTTGTGAATATTTTAAAAGTATTTTGACAACCCTATTTCTATATATTATGAGGACTCCCTCTCACTCCAGCTCACACCCCCCCCCCTTTTCTAGCTGGGTGGAGATTAAGAGGAAATGGAGGGTGAAAAGTAGATAGTCTCTCACTGATCATCTGCCCTGTTTAGTCCCTTATATTCCTAATAGAGAATGGATAGAGGTGAAACCAGATGTCTCTGTCTCTGTCTCTGTCTCTGTCTCTGTCTCTGTCTCTGTCTCTCCCTATCCATCTATTGACCTGGCTATCTCTTTATCCATCTATTGATCTGTCTGTCTGGCTATCTATTCATCCATCTATCAGTATATCTACTTGTCTATCTATCTGACAATTCCTCTTTCTATCCTCTTATCTATCAACTTCTCTATCTATCCACCTATTTATTTATCTTTCTATCTGTCTGTGTCTATCTATTCATCTGTGTGTCTATCTATGCCTACCTGTTTATATATTTGTCTATCCATCTATCTGTCTATCATCTACCTGTTTCTATCAGTTTGTGTCAATATATCTCTCCATCTTTAGTCTTTCTGTCTATCAATCTATCTACCTATTTGGTAGCATGATGTAATGCACAGAAAACTGGCCTAGGGATCAGATGGGCCTGGATTCAAGTACCATCTCTGACACACACTTGTTATATGACCCCTGGCAAGCATTTATTATGTGTCAGGCTCTGTGCTAAGGTCTGGGGATACAGAGGGAGTAAAAATACAATTCCTGTCTTCAAGGAGCTCATCGTCTAATGGGAGAGACAGTAGGTACATTATCAAAAGCTTAAAAGGTAGGTGGAAGGTAACCTGAAAGGGAAAGGCATTAGCAACTGGAAGACAAAGAAATAAATGCCTTTTCCATAAGGGAAAATGCAGGTTGAATACTGAAGAAGGTCAGGGATGAGGAATATTTCAGAGGCACAGTTAACATTCAGAGATTTTAAGGTTGCAGAACAACTGCAGAGGGAGTTTATTTACTGCAAGAGAGAGGAAATATGTGGATTTTTAGCCTGGATCAGTGCTTTTATCTGTGTATGGAACCGTGTTCTATAATTTATAATCTTAGAATATTGCCTGGGGAGCACTTGCCCAGAAACACACAATCAGGATGTGCCAGAGACTCGAACCCTGGTCTTTCTGTCAATAGAGCAGGCTGCTACCACCTTTACTCTCCCCTCTGATGAATGTATAGTATGCATTCATGTATTCCTTTTCCTCTCTGATATGTATATGTATGGATGCGTTTTCCCTATGCCCTCTTATGTGTGTGTATATATATATATATATATATATATATATATATTCCCTTTCCCCTCTGATATATGTATATCTATATTATATATGTACTCCTTTCTGATATATGTATATATGTATGTATGTATACCAGAGGTTGTTTTTATCGAGTCATTTACATTCTGATTTTTGCCAGTGCAAGAACACCCCCCTCTGACTCTGCTCTAAACATCTTCCCCCCAGAACAGCAGCTGGTGATTGGCTACAACTCCACCATTGGGTTCATCCATTACCCCCAGCAGACAGAGGTCCTGGGAGGACACTTAAGGGGACTCCATGTGTGAAGAAGCCTGGCTCGGAGTCGTGGAAGCTGAGGGTGGAAGACCCAAATCTGAGGAGTAGCCGTGATTATGATGCAACGTTAGTACTGCTTCTTGCTTTGGTGGGAATGTCTTTCTCCAATCTTTAGTCTGTTAAATTCAAGTGCAGTTTAATGAGGGCTCTAGGCAGGGAAAAGTAATTGGGAGCAAGAAAGGCTGAGTTCATCATTATCTTCAATTCATACTCATAATGTAGACTGGAGAAGAAAACCATCCCAGGGCTAGAGGATTCATGGGTCATCCAGTCATTCAACAAATGGCAACTAAATTATAGACCAAGATGGTGTGACATAATGAATAAAGAGCTGGTTTTAATGTCAAAGAGAGTTTTCCCCATGCCAATCACTCACTGGTGCCGTCTTCATTAAGATCAAGATTCAATCTGCTGCGCATATATATATAACAGTCTTCTCCATTAGAATGTAAGATCTTTGTGGACAAGAATAGTAGCTTGGAACCAGAGACCTGGGTTCCAATCCCACCTCTGACTGATGGTGTGCCCTTAGACAAACTGATTAATTTCTCATTGCTTCAGGCCCAGCTTATTAAATCCAAATACAAAAAGATCACTGCATACATGATTTAGGCATAAAGGAGAATAAGGGATAGTCTACCTCTCAGATCTTTGGAGAAGGGAGGAATGTATGCCAAAGAAGAACTAGAGAACATTATGAAATGTAAAATGGAAAACTGATTACATTAAATTAAAAAGGATTTGCACAAACAAAACCAATGCAATCAATAATTAGAAGGGAAGCAGAAAGTTGAGAAAAAATATTTATAGCCAGTGTTCCTAATAAAGGTCTATTTCTAAAATATATAGAAAACTGAGTCAAATTTATATGAATACAAGTCATTCCCCAGTTGATAAATGGCAAAGGATATGAACAGATAATTTTCAGATGAAGATATTAAAGCCACCTATAGTCATATGAAAAAATATTCTAAATCACTATTAATTGGAAAAATGCAAATTAAGACAACTCTGAGATACCACCTCATACCTTTCAGACCGAAAAAGATGACAGTAAAAGATAATGATAAATGTTGAAGGGGTGTGGGAAAACTGGGACACTAATGCATTGTTGTGAACTGATTCAACTCAACTATTCTGGAGAGCAATTTGGAACTATGCCCAAAGGGCTATAAAACTGTGCATACTCTTTGATCCAACTGGGCCTGTATCCCAAAGAGATCATAAAAGAGGGAAAAGGACTCACATGTGCAAAAATGTTTGTAGCAGTTCTTTTTGTGGTGGCAAAGAATAGAAAAATGAGTAGATGCCCATCAATTGAGCTGAATAACTTATGGAATTTTAAAGTAATGAAATGTTATTATTCCATAAAAATGATGAACAGGCTGATTTTAGGAAGATCTGGAAAGATTTATGCGAACTGATGCTGAGTGAAACAAGCAAAACTAGGAAAACAGAGTTCACAACACCATCAAAATTGTGGGATGATCAATTATGACAGATTTCTTCTCAGTGATTCAGTGATCCAAGGCTTCCAATAAACTTTGATTGGAAAATGCCATCCACATCCAGAGAGAAAACTATGGAAACTGAATGTAAATCAACACATGCTATGTTCATTTTTTTCTTTTTCTTCTTTTTTTCCCCCTTTCTCATGATTTTTCCCTTTTGTTCTGATTTTTCTCTCCAACATGATTCATAAGGAAACATGTAAAAAAAAAAAGGAATGTACATGCATAACCAAAAAAATGTTGTTTTTAAATGTAATTGGGGAAAATAAAAATTGGCCACATATTGATTCAGAAAACCACAAATTAACATTATCTATGTTGCATCACATTTTTACTTATTTTGTGAATCATTTCCCAATTATATTTTAATCTGATTCAGGTCAGAGCTATCAGCTGCTTGCAGCTGATCAAAAATTTAATACCTCTACCCAATTATTTAATAATGCCATTATTAATAAAAAAGAATATGTGTCATTTGACATATTGACCTCTGATAACAAATCTGTGAAATAAATGCTATTATTATCCCATCTCATTTGCTCCTGACAAATAAGTGTTATTCTTATCCCCATTTTTACAAATAGGGAAACTGAGGCAGGCTTTTTACCTCAGATCTCTCCTAATTTTAAGTTCAATACTTATTAATTTTATATAAGTTGCTGAGAAGGTGCTTTAATGAGGACAAAATTATCTTCTAATAATATCAAAGATCTAGTCCCTATCCCAAACCTTGCTTAGTCAGCACAATGCCTGGCCCATAGCAAGCTTAGTAAATGTTCGTTGATTTTTTGATTGACTTGAGTTCAATAACTGCCTGACATACGTAAAGACTGGAGGAAACCTGTGCAAGTCATGTATTTTCTCATTATCTCAGTAGAGGCATCTTCCCCACTGTGAGTTCCCCAGGCCAGTAAGAGGTGAAAACCCCAAATCAATTTTTAATGGAAAGAACCTAGTACTAGGTACTAGGGAAGATACAAAGTTGGATTCTGTGTCTTCAGGAATATCTCTAACACTCGACCCATCCCATTAGAATTTGGGCATTGTTCCTCCTGGCACCCATTTGATAGCTGGTAGCTGAGGCTTCCTGCTGTCACTGATTCACTAGAGTTCAACATTTCATCTACACAGGTCTTACTTTGGGCCAAGAGAGTTATATCACCAAAATGACTTAGACTGCCAACAACAGGCATCTGTGGATACCTCAGATGACAAACTCTGGTCCAAGGCTGCTGGCTGTCCTCCAGTATTTCTGCTGACACAGGGCTAATAGAGCTGGAGTCCCAAAACTGACTTTGGACAGCTCCCATGCTAACCCTGGGACTATATGGAAGCCAGACCTGAGATTTTCTTCCTTCTTTTCTAAGTCCTCAAGCACCACTTCAGAGAGTTGGACACTCTAAAGGAAAGACATTTTCACTGTCCTGATGTTCTCTCTAATTATATAGTTGGATGCTGTGATAATGAAAGACCCTGTACTATCACATTATGTCATAGCAATGGGCTAGGTGGGGCCAGGAACTGGCAGATATGTGGATTTAACCTCTCATGGTTCCAGCTAGGGTTGGATTAGCCAAATTTCACTGATTCAAGCTGGCATCAAGATCTATATAGCAAAATGGATAACCTCTGCCTTAGGAAAGATGCTGTTAGCTTATTTCTGTGACTTATAGATGAATTCTGGATCCAGAGGTATTAGTATCCAAAAGAAAAAGAATCCGTCTCTGGATAAAGGATGTTCTCAACATCATTATGCCATCTTTTAAAATCTACCATGACCCAATGTGCCATCATTTCAGGGCAGAGAACACCAACACAGGTGTATCTTAAACCACACATTAGAGCACAGGTCTGTATATTTTCTCTCTTAAAAAAAAGAGGAAAAACAGAGCAGTCCTTGAGACCCTGAAGGGCAGATAAAGAATATGTCCAGCTAGTAATAGCTAGGAGCACAGTATATAAAGTGCCGGACTCAAGGGCAGAAAGACATGATATCAACAGCCTCAGACACTTCCTAAGTGTGATTTTGGACAGATCACTTAACTTTAATTTCCTCATCTATAAAATGGGGATAAGGATAATAGCACCTATCTCCCATGATTATCATAAGGACATTATATTAGTAAAGCGCTTAAAAAACCTTAAAGCTCTACATAAATGCTTGCTATTATTAGCTAAAAAGACATTTTGAATTTAAACACAAATGATTCTTTGATTAGCCAACATTTTAAAATATGCTCTGCAATTCTATCCACCCTTTCATTAAGAGAGAAAGAGAACTAATGAGCAGATCCAGTTTCCAATAGTTGGTCACCATGATGTCCTTATAATTTCAGAAGGGATCAGCATCCCCATGGGGAAGGTTTGGAACAACAAAGTAAGTTTGATTAGAATAATGTCTCACTTCACTGAAATGCATAATTAAATTAGACAGGCATTCTTTCTCCCAAAGCATCTATTCTTCAGAGAGCCGCTAACACGGGGACCCAGAGGAGGCCACCTGATGAAACAAAGATGCAGCTGAGTTACAAAAAATAATAGCCATAAGTTGAGAAACAGAATGATGTAATAGATGGGTCTGATCACTGACGGAACCAGGAATAAATTCCTTGGCTCAAGTATATTGTGCCTGTGTGCATGTATGTACACAATACAAAAAATATGTCTAGATATATATGCATACATCTCTACATGTGTATATGCAGACACATTTTATATTGAGATGTTTATATATTTGTAGTTATAGACTTATTTATATATACACATACGTAATACTTGAATGCATTCTTATGTATGTATGAATGTGTTCATATAAATATGCATATACACAAATGTATTCCCATTTGTGTATATATGAGTGTATACACATTTCTATATTTGTACAAATGTGTGCATGTAGGCACAAATGAACACAGACACAGACAGACAGACACACACAGCAAAAGGATAATGAAGGGAACCTAGAATGAAGTAGAAGAACAAGTCGCATTATCTTCACAAAACTATAAAGATCATTTAATGGTCCCAAACCTTTCTCCCCAAATAAATGTCCATTAAAAAAAATTACTGGGGCATCTAAATGGTGCAGCGAATAGAGCACCAGCCCTGAAGCTGGAAGACCTGAGTTAAAATCCAGCCTGAGACACTTAATACTTATTAGTTGTGTGACTTAACTCCAACTGTCTAGCCAAAAAAAAAATATTTTCTGTTTATATCACCTACATTTCCTAATTATATTTATCTACATATGTACTTGTGTGTATATGAATCTCCCACCACCTCTCCTAAGGAACCATTCCTTATAATAGTGAATTAAAGAGAAAAAAATAAAAAAGAGGAAAAAATTCAGTAGGAAGAATTTTTTTTTAAAAGTGTGACCTTGTTTGTGGCATTCTGTACCCATAATCAGATCTTTGCAGAGAAAGGGGGAGGCGTGTTATCATATCTCTTCTTCAGGGCCAGGCTGGGTCATTATGATTTCACAGAATTCAGTTTTAGTTTTAGGGTTACTTTTCTATCCTTTTGCATCATTCTATTCACTGCCTATATTGTTTTATGGGTACTGCTTAGATCCGTCTGTAACAGTCTTACCATTCGCCATTTCTGGCCAATGGTGTCTAGATGTTATAGTGGTATAGTCTCAGACTTGAAATCAGAAAGACCTGTGCCACAAACAATCCCTTAACTTCTCTCATCTATAAAATAGAACTAATATTATCACTTACCTACAGGGCTGTTGTGAGGATAAAATAAGATAGTATATGCAAATGCTTTGCAAACCTCAAAGGGCTAAAATACTGGGTATTATCATTATTTCTTAGAGCACGGTAATTTTCCTTCCTGACACAACACAAATTGTTTAGGCCATTGCATAAGTAATGAAACCGCCTATATTTATTTGCAACGTCGTTCCCAAACAGCAGTTTCCCGAAGTTAACACAATACTTCAAAAACATCCCTTTTCTCTCTGTTATTCATTCTAGTCATCACTTCTAGGTGATGGCCTCTGGGTGGCACAATGGAGCGAGCTCTGGACTTAAGTCAGGAAGATGAGTTAGAATTCCACCTAGCTGTTTGTCACTTTGTTTCACATCACATCTCACGATGTTTCCTTATCTATAAATGGGATGATAATGACTTATCTCACAGTGAGGATCAAAAGTTAGATATGTCACCTGACTTATTTTCCCTCAGTTTCCTCATCTGTAAAATGGGGATAATAGGAGCAGCTACCTCTCAGAATTGTGAGAATCAAATAAAATAATAATTGTAAAGTAATTAACACAGTGATTGGCACAATAAGGACTATATAAATGGCAATATAACATATACATCTGAATGTGGATCAATGCACACTATTTTCACCTTTTTTTTCGTTCTTTTTTTTCTTTCTCATGGTTTTTCCCTTTTATTCTGATTTTTTCTCTCCCAATCTGACTCATAGAAATATGTAAAAAAATAAATGTACATATATAACTTAAAAAAGAAAAAATATAACACATATATGTTATATACACATATGTATAAAGTTTTTATTAATTTTATCTATAAATATGTACATAATTCTATATATAAATAATATATAATTGTGCATACATATTGTAACAATATATAATACATAAATTTTGTTCAGCTGTTCAGTGGTGTCTGACTCCTATGCAACCCCATGGATTTTGTCCATGGGGTTTACTAGGCAGAGACATTTGAATGATTTGCTATTTCCTTCTCCAGTGTGTCCCCATTTAACACATGGAAAACTAAGGCAAATAGGAGTCAAGGGACTTGCCTAGTCACACAGCTAGGAAATGTCTGAGGACAAATTTGAATTCAGATCTTCCTGACTCCAGGTCTGGTGCTCTAACCACTGTAGCAGCCAACACCCCCAATGTATCAATTAGGGCAAAACTTCTTAAACTGTGGGTCACGATTTCCTATGAGGCTGAATGTAGGGGTGGCGATATTATGACTTATTATCAGTAAATGTTTGATTTGTACACCTATTTTGTAGGGTTGCATAAAAATTTCTCAAGTGAAAAGGTGCTTCTAGTAGAAAAAGATTAAGAAGTCATGTCCTAAATTACTAGAACTTACCAGGAAGGATTAGTCTGCAAGGTAGCTAGACAGATCTGGAATCCAAGATCTGAGTTCAAATCTCCCCTCTGATATTTACTTAGTTGTGTGACCTTGGGCAAATAGGTTAACTTCTCTCAGCCTCAGTTTCCTCATCTGTAAAATGTAAAAATCTATAAAACAATAGCATTAATCTTCCATGAATTCCTATCAAATAACACATGAAAAGTATTTTGTTGACTTTAAAGAGTTATATAATCACACTATTTCTGACTTTATGCATTTGTGTTCTTTCCTTTTTCTTCTCCAGATTCTTAAAGCAAGATAAAGACAGATCTCACAAGATGGCAACTAAGAACTCAACTTGAGGGAGGGTCCAGCATTGAATTGGGAGGGGAGGACTGAGAGGGCAGGGAAGTCCAATCTCTGCTCTTATGGTTCTTTTTCAAGAAATTTATATACAACTGAAATCAAGGAGCAGTGAGTGGCCCACAGATTCTGATGGGACCTGTAGGATCTCCAGCCGGGAATGCTGTCACACCAATAAAAGTGAAAAATGAAAAATCTCGGTAGCCTAGCAGCAACACTCTGGTGGCAATGGCATTTTTGGGTACAGATCGGAAAGTTCTCACCATGAGAAACAGTGAGTCATGAGTGTCAAGACTGATGGCCAATTCTTCCCATTCAGTATGTTCCCATTAAGTGAGAGTTTTATTTTAAAAAATTGTATTGCTGAATTACTTGTTTCATATTGCAGCCAAAATGAGATTCATGTTTTAAGTTTCTTTTCTGCCTCTTTTCCCCTTTGAAAATCCCTTGAAAAACTAGTAAGTATCTGCAAGTTTTTCTGAACCGAGGTACAGCATTTTATACATTGGGCTACTTTAGCTGCCAAGGTACTATGAAATCCAACCCCTTCATTTTATGGATAAGGAAATTGAAGCTTAGATAATTTAGGCAAATGACCTTAGGCAAATGATCTGCCCAAGGTCACACAGTTAATAAGAAATTATAACTATATTTGAACCTCAGGCTATCCTGACTCTCAAGTTCAGGGCCTTATCCATATATCACACAACCATTCAAATTCAAATGGATTACAGAGTTATCCTCCACCACAGCAAAGCTAAGACTTGATAGTTGAGTCAGACCACAGTAGACTATTCTTGAGGACTGGGTTCTTTGTGACTGACCAGGCTTTAGAAACTAAATCTCAGAGCATTGTCAGGAGTTCCCAGAGTGATCACCTACCTCTGGTTTCCTCTTTGGCTATTAAAAAGTACTCTGTGTTACTTTCCTCCATCAAGACAGAAGTAAATATGAAAATAGACTTTTGCTATATATAAGTCCTAGGTTTTACTTCCCTTTTAAAAGCCTAGAGCTCTCTGCAGGGACGTAGTCTTAAACTGCTTTATAAAAGGTCAAATACATTAACAGGATGCCTCATAGTCTCCAAAAATAATCGCCCACTGCCACTTCTAATCCTTTAATGTCAACACCAGAAAATTTAAAGGGACAGAGCAATGAATATTTATCATTTCTTTCACATGTGCCCCTGACTGCTCACTTTCTGGTTTTTTTTTTTTTTTTTGTTTTGTTTTTTTGAGTGAAGGTTTCTATAGCCTCTCTAGAAATCACAAAAAGCAATCTGGACAATTTGGCTGCTCTATAGAAGGGAGGCAGTAATAAAACTTTACTTTTATAGAGACCTAGAATGACCTCAGAGACCATACAGGAATCCTTCAAGTTGATCAATCCAATAAGGTAATTTATATTATATACTATATTAATATATATTAACTGTATATTGCATATTATATTTATAATTAATTTTATTAACTTTATCAATTACTAGCTATATATTTGGTAGCTATGTATTAAAAAAATCATGTAAACTTTCAGTGCCTTAGTTTTTTTCATCTGTAAAATAAGATTGAACTAGAAGCTGACTTCTAAGATCCCTGGTAATTCTTAAATCTACAATTGACCACTTTAAAAAGACACTGTATTAGACATTGGGGGATACAGAGATTAAAATCATCCCTGACCTCAGGGAATTTATATTCTAAAAAGGGAGATATATACATATAAGTACAAACCAAATGTATCACAAAAATGCAAGGTAATTTTCTAGGAGAGACACTAGTAATTGGGAAAAGGGCTCGTGAAACAATTCCTTTCCACAAAGAGCTTAAATTGTATCGGGAGATAATGTGTGTGTGAGGAAACTGAGGCAAACAGGGTTAAGTGACTTTTTCAGCATCACATAGCTAGTAAGTGTCTGAGACCAGATTTGAACTCAGAGAGATGAGGTTTCTTGACTCCAGGCCTAGTACTCTGTTCACCACACTTCTATGTCTATGTCTACGTCTATGTCCACGTCTACATCTACATTTATTCCTTTGTCTATGTCTACGTCTATGTCTACATCTACGTCTACATTTATGACTACATCTACATCTACGTCTTTGTGTCTATATGTGTATATATATACATATATATATACACACACACATAGACACATAAATATATGTGTAAGGATATGTATGCATGTACATTTGTGTATCTATTTGTATTGGTGTATACACACAAAATAAATACAAGCTAATTGCGGGAGGAGGTATCTGGGGATCAGGAAAGGCTTCATGTAGGAAAAGGATTTACTAGAGCCTTGAATGAAATTAAAGATTCTGAGAAATAGGAGTGAGGTAAAATTGAATTACAGACACGAGCATTAAACAAAAAGAAAGTAAGGTGCAAGACAGGGCTTTGGGGAATGCCCATAAATGGTGTATAGGAAGAGAACAGGAGAGCAAAAATGAAGGAGTCATCAAGAAGAAAAAAAAGAAACAAGAAAAGGAAGTGTGATGATAGCCAAGGGAGGAAGTGGTGTTCTGAAAGGGGGGGGGGGCAGCTGATGGTGTCAGCAATTATAGAGAATATAGGAGGCCTAGACTTGAGACAGAGGTATTAGCATTTGTGGTCCATAGCAGACCCATGCAACATTATTAGTTGCTTTCAAATAAACAGGATGTTCATTCAGACCATGTTATGGGGGGCAGAGAGAGGGAAGGGACATGCTGCCATATTCCATAGGAATAATGTTATTAATATACAATGATTGGACAATGTTTCAGCAGCATCTGGTTAGAATCTTCTCAAGCCTTTATGGAATATCCCCAGTATATATATACACACATATCCATATATATATATATATATATATATATATATATATATATATATATATATATATATAGACACATTCATACATACACACACACACACATATATATATATATATACATATAAATATATAATGCATATGTACACAAGTTAAGCACTAGAGAGACAAAGATAAAATAAATAAAATTAACTTTCCTCTAAAGAATAGATGTTTCCATATGGATTATATTTAATTCCATATGGGAACAAATACAGAGAACCCTCCCCAAACTCTCTCTATCTCCCTGCCTGTTTCTTTGTCTGTCTCTGTGTCTTTCCTCTCTATCTCTTTGTCTCTCTTTCTGTCTGTCTCTGTCTCTTTGCCTGCTTTTTTGTCTGTCTCTCTCTGTCTTGCCTCTCTCTTTCTGTATGTCTGTCTCTCCTTTGTCTCTCTCAGTCTCTGTCCCTTTCTCTGTTTTGTCTTTCTCCCTGCCTGTTTCTTTGTCTCTCTGTATGTCTCTTCTATTTTTATCTGTTTTTTCTCTGTTTCTCTCTCTGTCTTTGTCTCTCTCTGTTTTGACATTTCTGTCTCTGTCTCTCTCTTGTCTCTTTATTTCTCTCTATTTCTGTCTCTCTCTCCCTATCTGTCTTTTTGTCTCTCTCTGTCTCAGTTTCTATTTTTCTGTCTCCCTGGTTTTTGTCTCTTTGTCTCTATCTCTGTCTGTCTGTGTTTCTGTTTCTCCACACTCTCTGTGTTTCTCTGTATCTGTCTTTTTCTTTCTCTCTATTTCTGTCTCTGTGCCTCTCTCCCTTCTCCTTCTTCATTTCCTTCTCTTCCTCTTTCTCCCTATGAGATATCAACATAAATATGAACATACAAATATACATGCATACAAAATAGACCCCTATCCTGTTGGTTATAAAAGTAAGGTCATTCCACAGGGGTATCCTGTATGGGGGGGAAGGGTGTATGAACTGGGTAAAAGAATGACTCCCACTTTTTCCTTACTCCTGTGTAGATGAGGAAAGGAGTCTCAGTTCACATAGCACCATTAACTTTGGAAGCTGGAAGATTCCTTAAAGAAAGCAAACCCATTTTCCTTGTGTTAGTGACTATTCCCTCATGACTTTAGGGAGTCAATTACCCAAGCTTCAGAGCTAGTTAACAGCCGAGCTGGGAATAGGAACTAGGTTTCTGGATTTCCAGGTCCATTCCTTTTTCCTTATCCATGTTCTGTTCACAATCTACTGAAGAAAGCCATGGGAGGGACCTCGAAGAAACAGGAACCATTGATCTAAAATTGCCCCACAATCCTTAGCTTCTTTTTGGTGGCATCCTTAGGGGATTCAGAACCAACAAGCCTAGTAGTGTATTATTATTTCTTCTCCCTTTCTGATTTCTCCATTCCTCTTTTTGCTTCCTGTTGCTTATATTCCTTTTCTTCTCATTTTCCCCTGCCTTTATCTTCTTTCACATCCCTTTTTCTTCTTTGCCTTCTTTTCCTCCTTCCCTTCACTTTTTTCCCCTCATGTTCCTTTCTCTTCTCCCTCACCTTCTTCTCTCTCAATACAACATAAAACTACTTGCAATCAGAAAGACTTGAGTACCTTTAACCAATTTCCTAAATGTCTTCAAATCACAAAATGGCATAGCACCAAGGAATATGGTACCCAGTCTGAGGGCATAAGTTCAATCTTACCCTTTATTTTATATATATATATATATAGTTATTATAGTAGCTATAGTTACTACCTGTGTGACTATGAACAAAGAACTTCTTTGAATTTTAGTTTCTTCATCTTCTAAATGAGGATGATGACATCTAAAATGCCTTTAGCTCTAACTCTATGGTCCTAAGATCTCTGAACATGTCCTTTCATTATTAGGTAATTCAGGATACTCTCAAGGACTCAACTGCTGAGTCACAGATGGGCTATAGTTTTGGTGATGGGTATTCCCAAAGTTGACTAAAGTATGGGTCTTTTATGTATGACTGCTGAGGCTCCCAGTCCCTGAAGACTTAGTATATTTGCTTTATCTCATATTCAGTTACAATTGTCTTCATCAAATCCCACTGAGTGATTATATAGCAATAAAACACAAATTCCTCACACAAATTGCACCCACAAATCTCTCTGCCTTTAAAATACAAATATTCTCCCTAGGGAGGAAAGCCATCAAAAGACATTTTCCTCAATAAGGGCTACAGGAAACATTTTGCTGTTGTTGTTCCAGTGAGGGAAAAATATAATCACAGAAGACACAAATGGGGTTTATTCCTGATTTATTATCCTAGAAACTCTTATCAGTTTCCATCTTGTTAGCTCTTTTGGGTCCCTGGAGGAAAATAGCAGAGGAGGAAGCAGCTGGCGGTGTCAACAACATTTAGATGCTTTTATCCAAAAAACCAAGAATGTTACTGCTATGTCTTGGGGATCTTTGAAGTCCCATTGAAAATGCTGCAAGTAATATCATGGCTATTTGTGTGGCTCATTTTTAAATTAAAATATACTTCTCTACCTCAGTCCTTACAAGGAAGACAGTTTAAAAATGAACATTTGGGGGATGAAAGGAGGAAAAGTTGTCTGTGCTTTCAAATGTGGTGTAACAGAAAGAATAATGAATGTAGGGTTTGAAGACCTGGATTCAAATCCTGTCTCTGACATCAGTTGTGGCCTTAAGCAAGTCACTTAAGCTCTTCATGCCCCAGAAAACTCTCTTACTCTCTTACTAATTTGAATACTCACCACCATTAATTCCACTGATTTATTTTTTACCTAATTTGTATTTATCTACATGTGTACATATTATTTCTCCCTGATAAAAGGTAAGTTCTTTTGGGGGCAGAGACCATTTTATTTTTGCATTTGTCCCCTCAATAACTAGAACAGTGCCTAATACATATAACAGTTGCCTAAAATGCATGTTTAAATTGAACATGCAAACAATAATTTATTAAGCACCTATCATATATCATTTTGCAATTTACAGATATTATTTCATTTGAGCCTGATAAAGACCCTACATTTTATGCTGTTTTTCAGTTGTGTCCAACTCTTCCTGACCCCATTTGGGGTTTTCTTGGCAAAGACATTAGAGTATTTTGCCATTTCCTTCTCCAATTTATTTTACAGATGAGGAAATTGAGGCAAACAGGATTAAGTGACTTGCTCAGGGTCACACAGCTGGTGACTGAGGCCACATTTGAATTCAAATCTTCCTGACTCCAAGTCTGGGTGCTCCATTTACAGTGTTACCTAGCTGTCCCAATAAACTTATGAAGTAGTTGCTATTATATACCCATCTTGCAGTTGAAAAAACTGAGGTAGATGTTAAATGACTTCTCCAGGATCATATAGCTAGTAAAGATTAAAATGTGGATTAAACTCAGTTCTTCCCAACTCCACGTCCAATTCCCCTTCTATCTTGCTACTTGGCCACTTTAGGGAACCATGTTTTAAAAGTTAATTTATTTAATGTTTTTCCCCAGTTAAATTTAAAATAATTTTTTTACATTTTGTTTTTAAAATTTTTGAGTTTCAGTTTCTCTCCTAGGGAACCATGTTAGGCCACCTATTCTAGAGGGAAGCTTTTGAATATTAGCTCCTTCAGCTAATAAATCCCACAATGTGATAAAGGTAAATTTCCTGTCCTTATTAACAAATGAGTTCTGAGAAGTAGTACAGTTCCTACAGTTTCTCTAGTCCTGATACACTCATCACAAATTATTTTGCACTATCACTCTCTAGATTTGAGTCTCATCTTCCTCCTGGACCATAAGCCTCTAAGTGCCTGACTCACAGTGAACACATAATAAATACCTTTTTCCATTTATGTGTGAAGATAAGGCATGTATCTTATCAAAGCTCCATAACTTTCCCAGTGTTTAAAATAGTTTTCTGGAAACAGTCTGTATCTAGTGGACTCATAATAATTGAAAAGATCATTGCTTAGTCTTGTTTCATTCTTTATGTTTCTAATTACCTCAACTACTAAAACAGTGTTTGGATGGAGTAGGTGCTTAATAAATATTGTTGAGCCACGACTTATTTCCTGCTGAACTTCTAAGTTGCCCCCATCCTTTTGTGGGTTCAGCTGCTCCCGAATTAGTTTTGAGGCATAATTTCAAGTAGCTTGGAGGGGTTTTGGGGAGAGCTCAGACCAGCCAATGTCTTTTCTCCATCATCTTGGCTTTGACCCTAACACCTTACTTCAGAAAGTCTCTCTTTGACAGTCAACCTGCAAACTGATACAAAATGTGCTCTGTAGAATCCTTACAACTCGGTGGTGTGGATTACCATAGAGATGGCCTTTTTCCTCAGTAGGACTAAGTCTGGCAGTCCCTAATATCTCTGCTCTGATTCTAAGGCCAGAATATTGGGGAGAGATCCCATTACACCAAGGAGCTTTATGAGGGATTATCTTGAGCACAATTGGGAGGAAGATAAAAGGAGACATTTCCCATAGCATTGTATCATTCCTTATCCTTCTCTTCCCCCTTCTAGTGCTCCCTATACCAGGGGCTGATTGTCTTTCAAGCTCCTAAGGTTCTTCACCTGAGCTTACCTCTCTCTTCCTTGACTTATCTAGAAACATTCAGTGCTGAATGCTTCTTTCTCAACCTTTCAAATTTACTCATAGGATCATTAGCTTCCAAGCTGTAATCCAACCCTATTATTTTATAAATGTGAGGAAATTAACACCCCAAGATGTTATGTGACTTTCCCAGGGTCATTCAGATAGTGAAGCAAAGAATCAAGGCCAGGTGCTCTGCATCTGCTCTCCATTAAACCACAATATTTCCTGTGCTTTCTTTCTGAAGGGTCCTGCTCTCTGAAAAAAAGTTCCCACTGAAGTGTGAATGTATGCAAATGAGCTGATATGTTACACTTCGAAGGTAATGTGTATTTTACAGGGACATCCTCAAACTGATGCCTTTATTCCATACTATCTCCAATGGGAATTTTAGGCCAATGGACAGAGCTGTAACTGAAAATCTTTGTACCCAAGGCAAGAGAAGGGGAACCCAGAGAGCAGAAATGGGGACCAGTGTGAGGGGAAATAAGGGGTACTCCCTTGGGATGTGGTCAGTCAGGTATCCCAGAACACTTTTGAAGGTTCAGTTTCCCCATCTTCAAAACAATTGGATTAGGCTAGCTGGTCCCTGAGGTCATTTCCAGGATTAGATCTAAGATTTTGTGATTCTTTTAGTCTTAGTTTCCCCATCTGTCAGGACACTTTAACGGGGAGACTTTGAGATCTAGGAATATAGCATCCAGGGGAAAGGAAATTCATCCTAGTATAGTACTGTAAGCACACTCTAAATATCAGTGTCCAGATGCCAGTTACCATAGCACCACTTTAGTTCTAGCTCTGCCTCTGTGGCACACAGAAGGCAAATGCCTCTGGTCTTGTATTTGCCTTCTGATCTGCCTGCCAACCTGAGCTTGCAAAGTCCAAGCTTTGGCTGTCAAAGAATATCAAGATCACAGCTTTTGAATTAGTTTCACTGTCAGAAATGATTCACTGGTTAATGCTTTTGTTCTTAATTGCAGAAAAGACCTTTGAAATCTATCATGTTCTACAAGAGACAAACCATGGGGACATTATCAAAATACCCTGCTCAGAAATACAACGGATGGTCACCATGAGGGCAAAGGTCTTCTCTCAGAACATGCACAGCCTTCCATTTTGGCAAAATCATTCAAAATGGTGGACATCCGGTGAGCGGTCCTCTGGACATGTCTGTGTGGTCACACCAGAATAGCCAAGCAAAGATTGAGTCACAGATTCTGGCTCATCACCAAAAAAGGCACAGTATGAATTAGAGCTTGTATCATTAACAATATAATTTAATGAATAGGGAGCTGACCTGGGTTCAAGTGCTTTCTCTGACACATATTGGATGGGGGAATCCAAAGCAAGTGATTTAAACTATCAGTGCCAAAGACAGCTCTAAGAGCACCAATTATTGAGAAGGTGCTGATCTGCAATGTTAAAATGAAGGGTTTTCAGCAAAACTGCATTGCTGATATGATCTTGAGTAAATCCCAACCTTGTTGGGACTCAGTTTCCTCATTTCAAAAATGATACACTTGGATAGATGGTTCCTTCCAGCTCTACATCTAGGCTCCTGTGAGTTCAGTTTCCCCATCTTTAAAAACAATGGGGTTAGGCTAGATGGTCCCTGAGGTCATTTCCAGGATTAGATATAAGATTTTGTGATTCTTTCAGTCTTAGTTTCCCCATCTGTAAATACAATGAGATTGGATTAGATGGCTCTTGAGGTCCCTTCCAGCCTTGTGATCCAGATCTATCATTTCCTTACCAAGCTTCTCCTCTGTTGTCCCATGATGGTGTGATAAATGATTTTGGGTTCCTGAAGGTCACACCAACAGAGCCCAAGATCTGACAGTTCCCATTAGGCTGGAAAGACTTGTTTTGTAATGGCCTATATCAACCATAAAATGGTTGCCACTCTCAGTTTTAAATGGCAAATCACTGGGTGGGCCAAGGATGAGAAATTCTTGGGTCCCAGCAATTCACAAAGACCTTCTCTTCTGTTATAGGAGGGATTCTCATTATCAAGATGAAAAATCTGTTTCCCGACTTCAGTTTCCCTGAATTGTAATACCTCAGTTTCCCTGAATTATTATGCCCTGAGTGGACATTAGGACTGAGAAAATTGGGGCCTCAGAGCTCTGACCACTCTCACATTCCAAAGAGTCATAAAACTCCAGATGGCTCATCTCAAATGCTTGGGTATCTCCTGATCTCAGACTTCCCGTCTCCTGTTCGACTACCTTCTTGACCCTCAATCTGTCACAACTAAGTTATGATTTTTTCCTGGAATTTCCACTCGTTCAGTGCTCTGCTCCCCCCTACTCTTATCTTTGTTTCCCTGATAGCTAGAGCCCTATAAAAGTCTCTGGAATTACTTGCAGGGTGCTGGATGCTTTGAGACAAGAGTACCATCCAGCCAACTGGTTGTGGCTAGTCCAAATTCTCCACTATTAAAATATTAAAAACCTAATCTCTATCTTGCCTCAGTTTCTTCAGCATTACAAAGAGACAATGAAATTGTCTGCAATTAATCATGGAGCCTTGAAACATTATTTACTATTAGAAGAGTCTTATCGACTTACTTTAGAAATACTATCATGCTATGACTGAATCATGATTGAATATCTGAGGATCTTGTAGTTTCAATTACATCTGATTTTTGTGAGAATTTTCTAGGCAAAGACACCAGAATAGCTTGCTATTTTCTTCTCCAGCTCATTTCACAGATGCAGAAACTGAGGCAAACAGGATGAATTGACTTGTTTGGGGTCATAGAGCTAGTAAATGTCTAAAGCCAGATTTAAATTGAGGAAGATGTCTTCCTAACTCCAGGCCCAGTGCTCTACCCACTGGACCACTTAGCTGTCCTGAGGCTCTTCAGACCCCCAAAACAGAAGTGCAGATTATGGATTTTGCCTTTGAGAAATTGTTAAGCAAACCCTGGAACACTCTCTACTGATTAATTTGTGGGATTGAATAAATGCTTTTAGAAACTAAATACTGCATCACTATAATAATGAAGTTTGTCCCTGGAGAGTTAGAAGGAAATATACCTCCCTTCCTTCTTTGCATCTGTATAACATGTGGCCAGGTAAACTAGCAGGATGGCTACAACACTGGACTTCAAGTCAGGAAGACCTGAATTTGAATTTTGCTTCAGATGCTTACCAGTTGTGTCTCTCTGAGCAAGTGAGTGAACCTTTCCTGACTATTTTCCTCATCTGTAAACTGGGAGGATTGGACTGGCTTACCTCTAAGGTCCTTTCCTGTTCTAAATCTATTCTACAAGGCAACTGAGTAGCACAATGGATGGTTGTTATTGCTGCTGATGGTCCTTTGTTCTTGATGAAGACCAATGATCACCAAGGTGATATCGTGACTTATGGGTGAATTGGGTTGAAATGAGTCTCACTTTCTTTTCCAGAATCATCAGAGGTCAATGACAAGACAAAAGTCAAGATAGTGGATAATACGCTTTCAGGAAGTTTCAAATCTTCCCACAGATCCCTCAATTTCTGCCAGTCTCAGTGAGGATCAAAATTACACCCATTATCCAGAGTGATTGTGAGGATCTAATGAGAAAATATTCATAAAGCACTTAGCACAGAGCCCAGCAGACAATAGGTATTTAATAAATGCCTATTTTTTTCCTATTACATCCTGTATGCCCTTACAAAACTTGTTGCACATAGTTTTCTTGCCTTTAATAAGAATACATATATCTCAAGCTTGTGAGCATTAAATGAGATCTAGACGCAAAGTGCTCTATGATCCTCATTGCATATATTGACTGATTGGCTGATGCATCAATTGATCGGTTATGCTGAGCTACTTTTTCCTTCTTTCTTCTTGGCTACAAGGGATGCCCCACTGAGTAGGGAAGGAATATATTAGGAAATGAAGGTGATGGAAAAACAAAAGATGCTAGTTCAATATTTTTCCCTAAAAACAAGAAAAACCTGCCAAGCAGCCTGCATTCTTTCTCAGATTCCTGGGGTTCAACAAAACAATCTTTTCATATGGACAGGCAGGTCCCAACTCCCTATGAGGTTGCCGTACTTGTTGGTTCAGTGCACCAGAAAATCAAAATTTTTCATGTAGTACTCCCTTTCCCCAGATCCCTGCCAGCTCCCTAAGGCCAGGGGAACTCTTAAAAACTGTTTGTACTATGTGTCCATAGTGAAAATTGTTTGGGGTTTCTAGCAAGTAGTTGAAACCCTATTTTGGGGGTTTTCTTGACAAACATACTGGTGCAAGTTTGCCATTTCCTCAAATTTGAACTTCAGGCTCAGTATTCTGTCCTCTGGCCACATAGCTGCTAATCCATCAATAGAAAAAATTCCTTTTATAGATGAGGAGATAGAGTCTCAGAGAACTTGTGACTAGGCCATACAAGTATTATTGAGGAGAGGGGAAAGGGTAAATGTTTGATTCTTTAATCAGCTCTAATGATCTCACTAACAAAAAGATTGAAAAAGAGATAACAGAATTATATAGATCTCTGAGTCATAAAATGTGAAAAGTTGATAGATATTATAATTTGTATACTTAATTCCCGTAAGCTAAAAAGACAAGTTACTTGGGCCTCCGTTTCCCTAACTTGGAAAATGAGATAGCCTTTAAGGTCCCTTCTATTTGTATATCTAAGATTTCATTTTCTTATAACATGGATTAAAAATATTTTAAAATGGGAGATAGTATGGTACAATATAAAAGATAAAATTTGGAGTTTGGGAATTCTGGTTTCAAATTCAGTTGGTACTTTATGCATTAGTATCTGCCATCTGAAGAACCTGAGGGTTAAGTGATTTGCCCAAGATCAGATAGCTAGTAAATAGAAAAGCTGGCCTCGAATTCAGGACACTGACCCAAGTCCAGTAATCCTTCCCTTATTCCCCACCCCAACTATGGTGCCTTAGCAAACCTGAAAGTGAATTTGAACTTGTTTTTAGGAAGAGCTTTTGCCCCAAACTTTCCACTTTTCAATTCAAAGTAACAAGCTTTTATTATATATTATTATGTGCTAGACAGTATGATGGGTTCCTGGGATACGATGACAAAAAGGAAACAGCTCCTGCCCTTAAAGGAGCTCACATTCCATCTGTAAAGGGACTCCAGAAGCTATCTGGTCCAATCTCTCCATTTTGCAGATGGGGAAGCTGAGGTCCCAGAACATTAAGTGAATATTTGGGTTTATATGTTGTTGGTTTGTCCAAGTTTTGTCCAAGTCCAGTTAATTCTATTAACTAGGATCATTCACCCAAATCTCTTAAAGTGATTTGGATTATTAAATAAATGAGCCTCAAATCAACCCTGAGATTTAAAAATGGAGATGCTAGAGAAACCTGTCCAATGAGATGACAGTAGCATTAAAAAAAATCAGATTGCAGACCTTTGTCTCTGCAATCTTACCAACTCATCAGTCTCACTGCAGGACAGAGATTCAGCTTTTCTAGAAGGCAAGACAAATGTCTGCCCAGGTCCCTTGTCCTGCTGGTAATTTTCTGATAGTTGCCAAATAAATTAGACTTGGCAAGCTGTCCAATTTTAAAATGCCATCGGATGTAAACATGATGGCCTGCCAAGCATGTTGAAATAGTCATTCCAGACCCCAGATGAATAGAGCTAGCTGGTCCCTTTGGGGATAGGGAAGCCATCTTGCTGTTGCCATCTTGATACAGTACCAACCTTGTGGATTCAGTTGTGTTGTATCATAGCACTTTTAATTCAAGAAGAGACAGCAGGCAAAGCAGGGAAACAGATTTCAGTTACCTAAGTCACCGGTCTGCATCCCACAAATGGATGGCTGCCAGTCAAGAATGAGCCAACCATTCATCATTTTCCTTTCCCAACCCTTCTGGATTGTCAGGGCTATATCTATAATGGACCTTTAAAATATGAAAAACCTAATTTCTGTCTTGCCTCAGTTTCTTAGTTACTTAGCACTCTCTTTTTACAGAATTTCAGAGCTTTAACTTTAGATTCAAATTCTGTCTTCTCTGTTATCCATGCTTGATATTGAGACCAAATTGATATTGTTATTGTAGAGTCATTTTTCAGTTGGGTCCAATTCTTTGTGACCAATTATTTGGGGTTTCCTTGCCAAAGATACTGGAATGGTTTTGCATTTCGTTCTTCAGTTCATTTTACAGATGGGAAAACTGAAACTTAACAGAGTTAAGTGACTTGCCCAGAATCACACAGCAAGTAAGTGTTTGGTGCTGGATTTGAACTTATGTTTTCCTGACTTCAGTACTGCAGTACTTATCTGCCCTAAGCTGATATTACTAAAGATTATATTAATAAATCTAACTGTGTCATTCCTTTCTTATGTTTATGATAAGGCAGTGTGGTCCAGTAGAAAGAGGAGAGAGTCAGAGGACCGGGATTCAAATCCTGCCTTTGATCTTTATGATCTGGATGGTCTTGGGAAAATCACTTATTGAGCATCCTAATGCCTTGTTTTCTCATGTGCAGAATGAGGGAGATAGACTATATGTCACTTCTTCCAATTCTGGAAGTGGGATTCTACCTTTTCAGTATAACTTTATAGTAGTGTCCTTCACACACTCTATGTTCTAGGCAAACTCACCTATTTCCTGTTTCTTATACAAGCTCTGGTTCCTTACTTCTTACACCTGGGATGCACTTCTTCCCCCTTCTCACCTTGGACACAAAATTTCCCTAAGCTTCCTTCAAAGCTCAGCTCTTCCCAGAAGCTCCCCTCCCATTTCCTCTCCCTTTCTTCCACCCCACTTGCTAGTATCTTCTCCCTCAAGAAATATCTCTGTATATATTGTATATTTATTCTGTTGTGGAAATACATTCTACTATTTCCTCCTTATATTAAGGAAGCTCCTTGAGGGCAGGAACTATTTTGGTTTTGTATTCTTAGGGCATAGAGTGCCAGGAGTCCTCAAACTACAGCCCGTGGGCCAGATGCAGCAACTGAGGACATTTATCCCCCTCACCCAGGGCTATGAAGTTTCTTTATTTAAAGGCCCACAGAACAAAGTTTTTGTTTTTACTATAATCCGGCCCTCCAACAGTCTGAGGGACAGTCAACTGGCCCCCTATTTTAAAAGTTTGAGGACCCCTGGGCTGTAGATAATGCTTGACATACACTAGGTGCCATATTAATGCTTTTTGCATGAAATACTTCAAAGAAACAATCTTTTAAAAGTTTTGCTAATGTTTTATTTTTTAACACCATATCATCACTATTTCACACACACACACACACACACACACACACACACACACTTCCTTTTCAACAAACATTCAAATGGACTAACAAAACTACCTCCTTTAAAAGCATTTCCACCTAGTATTCCACAGCTCCAGCTCCATCCTCTCCATCAACAAGAGGGAAGGATGTTTTATCATCTGTGCACTAAGACCAACTTTGGTCACCCCACTGAAACAAAGACTTCCTTTGAATCTGTTTTCATTTATTTGGTTGTTATTCTTTATTCTTGAAGAGAATTAGAATGACATCACTATATTAGAATCGAGTTACTGTGTCTGACTGTGGTTGATCAGACCAATATGAGCTCAGAATGTTTTGCCACAGGTTGGACACAAATAGTCCCTCTGAATATTTAGGGTGTATGTTATTATGTGAGGTTTTAAGAGTTTAATTAACATAGAGTTCAAAAATGCATTGTTTTTTAGGGGAAATCCTTTGCCCTAAAACTACTTCCCATTTTTCAATTCCAATATCACAAACTTATTTAACCCCTACTATGTGCTAGATTAGGGCAGCTAGTAAGGACAGAGTGAATAGAGGTTCAGACCTGGAATCAGGAGCTCTAATCTTGCTTAGTCCAAATCTGGCCTCAGGTACTTACTAGTGTCTAGGCAAGTCACTTAATTTGCCTCAGTTTCTTTATGACAAGGAAATGGCAAACCCCTTTGGGATCTTTGCTAAGAAAACTCCAAATGGGATCATGAAGAGTCAGACATAACTGAATGATAACAATAATGTGCTAAGTTTTTGAGATATAATGAAACAAAAAGGAAACAGTATCTGAGACATAAGCTGAAACAGCTTAAACCTGCACAAAGATTTGAGGCATCCTGTGTTGTTCTCCTTTCTTTGCTTAGTTAATTTTTATTGCTATCTTGCTTTTCTATCACTGCCATCTCCCAAAGGACCCCTCTTCCTTCTCCCTTATTTCTCAAAGAGCCATCCCTTACAATAAAAAATAACCAAGAAAAGAAAAATATATTAGCAAAAATACACTACACATCATAAGCATCTGACAATATGTCAGCATTTGATCTTTCAAGTCTTGCCACATTTCTTAGAATTTCTCTTATTTGTCATTACTTACAATGTAATAATATTCTGTTCCATTCACATAGCCTAGTTTGGTCTGTCATTCTCCATCTATGAGCAATCATCATTTTTGCTTGAAGAGAAATTGTACCAAGGAACAATTAATGAATGCTAACATCTATGGACTGTATCTGAAAGTTATTGAGCAGGTGCCAATGTATATCAGTAAAGGATATTTTATCACCACAGAGGTTCCCTATACCAAGGATATCAGATCTAGTGTTAAAAAAGTGGAGGAAGAAAAGGAATATTAAGAGGACAAGATTGTGGAACAGAAAGACTATAAACTGAGAGCCAAGTGATTTAAAGTCCCATAGTGCCTCAGCTACAGGAAGGTCTTTGATAAGTCACGAAATTTTAGAACTCCTCTATAAAATGAAGATGGTGAATGACAATAATAACAGTAACTGACATTTCTCTACTACTTTTATTTTTTGCTGCTGTTGGATCTTTATGACACTGAGAGCCAAAGGGATCCAAGACAGAAAAAGATCCCATGGGCAAGTTCAACCTTTCTATTTCACATTCCATTGCCCCGGGCAATTTCTTTAACCTCTTTAGCTCTCAGTTTGTTCATTTGTAAAATGGGTTGTATTCCCATGACTTCTGAGATCCCTTCTTCCTTTAAAGCTGTGACACTTATGATTCTAAAGGGTTTCTTCCCAAAATCACACAAGAAGTAACTTGGAAGAGTGGGACCTGAATTCTGCCCCCAAATCCAGGAGGGCTGCCCCCACTATAATCCCTTGCCTTATGATAATTTCTTAAAATTTTAATATTTTTTCCAATTACATGGAAAACTATTTTTAATATTAGTTTTTTAAATTATGAGTTCCAAATTCTTTCTCTCTCTTCTCTGTGTCTGTCTGTCTCTTCTGTCTCTCTCTCTTTTTGCCTCTCTCTGTCTCTTTGTCTGTCTCTGTCTCTCTTTCTCTGTTTGTCTTTCTGTCTCTTCTTTCCCTCCTTTCCTTGAGAAAGCAAACAATTTGATATGGATCATACATGTATAGTCACACAAAACATATTTCCATATTAGCCATGTTGTAGAAAAACACAACACAAAAAAATCCAAGAAAAATAAAAGATTTTTTTTTTTTAAAGTATGATTTGGTTTGCATCAGAGTCCATCAGTTCTTTCTCTGGAGATGGATAGCATTTTTCAGCCTTATGAGAGTTTTAAAGAATTTAACATAGAAAATCTATTATGTGCTAAGCACTTTATGAATCTTATCTCTTTTTGTCCTCACAACAGTCCTGGAATGTAGATGCTATATTATCATCTCCATTTTACAGAAGAAAAAAAACTGAGGGAGCAAAAGTTAAATGGTTTGCCCAGGGTCAAACAGCTGGTATCTGACTCCAAGGTTCAGAGCTCTATGGAATGTGCCACCTAGCTATCCACCTTCATCATTTCTCAAAACAAAACTTTTGCTGGGAAGATTCCAGTCCCAAGTAGAAGTTCACAGTCTGACCTTCCCATTAGATTCTCTCTCTGTTGTCTTCCTTCTGTTCTCTTCCTCCACTTCCTACTTTCAATGAAAGTAAATTTTCCTTCCCATTCTCCAGAATCAAGGAGAATAAAAGAAAAAAAAACATGCAATAATTGTTCAATTAATGTCCAATTCCCGAAGCACTCATTTGTAAGTAACATTGGGCTGTGACCTCCTTGGGAAATGGGGCAGGTGTTCACTCGTAAAGAGAGACAGAGAAAGGAGAACATTATTAGAAAATGGAGGGAAGGAGAATGCATCCAGAGACTACTGCCTGGGCTCCTCTGGAGATTTTGTATCTTTGAATTCCTGGAAAACATCTACTAAGTAAATATCTACTAAGTAGCCATGGATCCAGTTAGCAGTAGGCTCTCCCTGATTGAATGCCAACCTGTGCTGACGTGAAGCCCTGAACTAATATTTCTCTAAGACCACCAGAGAGGTCTAGTTTGATTAGACCAAAAAGCAGAGTTTGGGACAATGAGGGTGGGAAAGGCTTTGCTTTCTCAAACTAATAATAATTCCTAACATTATTATAAAGTTCTGGCCAGAAACTCTGAGCAACTTCCCCTGTCAGACTGATTCTTTTATGAAGGCAAACCAGGCTATCTTTTGCCTCCATTTTTCCCTAGCCTTAAGCACTGAATGGGTGTTGCCTCAGACAAACTGAAACCTGGGAAAGACCTAAACTCAAAAAAGCCAAGCTCTCCTCCTGAATTCAGGGCCATCTCTATTTGGCCTGATCTATATCTGGCCACTAAACTCCAGTGACTGGAGGAGGAAATGAGGCTTTGCGCAGCTCTGCCTCACTCAAATACAATCAACTTGTAAGTAAATATGTCATCTTCACGATGGCATTGGTCTTCTTAGCCTGAAGGACAAATGACCACAGCTCTCTAAAACTGGAAATTTGTTTTACAAATGTTATCTCACTAGATCCTCACAACAACAAGCTAAGTGACTTAGAGAGGGTGAGAGAGAAAATGAGTATCAGGGGAGGGATTTGAACTTGTGGCTTCCTGTCTCTAACATATTCATTTACTTTCTTCTTTTCTTTTCTTTTCTTTCTTTCTTTTTTTCACTTACTTTCAAATAAGTAAGTAGTATCATAGTACACACAGTGTCAAGGCTGGAGTCAAGAAGATCAGAGTTCAAATACATCTTCATCTACTTACCAGCTGTGTGACCCTGGATCACTTAATCTAGGTTTGCCTCAGTTTTCTCATCTGTAAAATACAGATAATGATAGCACCTACCTCCCAGGCTGTAATGAGGATGAAGGAGATAATAATTGTCAAATGCTTAGCACAGTGCCTAGCATACTACATAAAGTTAGCTATTAATATTATTATTGGGAAAGATGAAATGAGATGTTAGGAAAGTGTTTAGCATAATACCTGGCATACAGTAAGTGCTATATAAATGTTAACTGGAATCATTAACATTATTATTTGGGAGATGAAATGAGATGTTGGTAAAGGACTTAGCACAGTGCCTGGCTTACAGTAGGCACTCAATAAATGTTTGCTCCTTTTATAATTTTTTTTAAGAGAAGATGAATTCTGCCAAATTCAGATCCAATCAGACCATACTAAGGGTCATCAAAGGATATTTTAAATTCACTTATTTACAAGTAGATAGTTGCAAAAACAATTCTAATTGGTTTTGTTGATGCTTAAAGTCAAGTTTATAGTAAATCTTTTATTTACTTATTTTTGAAAAGAAGAATCACTAGAAGGGCGAAGGAGATGTCCTCAGTTTTGAGTTAATGGAGTCACAGGTAATGAAGGATGTTTCATAGTCATTTCATGTTGAAATATCTCTAAGGAGACTGATTTCCTCCCTTGGTCTATTATCTTAGTCCAGTAGCTGAAAGATTCTTCCAGAATCCTCAATCTGTGCTCACTAACCATTTTAGTAATAACTGGTTTTAGTCTTCCCCAATCAAGTGACCCATTAAAATATATACTTTGGAAAGCTATTAACACATTCTATCAGATCACTCAGGAACTTTCTCTGCTAAGGGGCTCTCAGCCAGTTTTCTTGGTCACCAAACTACCTGTAAAGCAGCGGATGGTTGAGGCACTGGGGCTTAGGCACTGTTGGGAGGATGGAGTTCATGACATACAGTCAGATCACTGACATATGTTTATAGGAATATAGGTCTAAAGAGCAATGATCCCAATCCCGTGATTTTACATAGGAGAAAATAAAGGTGAAGGGAAGAAGTGACTTAGCAAAGATCACATGGGTATTAAGTATCAAAGGCAGGATTTAAATGCAGTTCTTTTGACTGCAGAACCAGAGCTTTTTCTACTGTCCCAGGCAGTAGGAGTCCCAGACTCCTCCTGCCTCTAGTTTTATAAAAAAAACTCCCTTCCTCTCGAAGTGATCTTGCCATCCTTGAATGTCCCAAATTATTTTTTGATTGCTTGAGGAGAAGGAGGAAAAAGAGGAGGAGGAGGAAAAGAAGGAGGAGGAAGAGGAAAGAAAGGAGAAGGAAGAGAAGGAGGAGAAAGAGGAGTAGGAGAATAAAGAGGAGAAGAGAAGAAAGAGGAAGAGGAGGAAGAGGAAAAGAAGGAAGAGGAGGAAGAAGAGTAAGTAAGAAAAGGAGGAGGAAAAGGAGCAAGAGGAAGAAGAGGAGGCTGGACAAGGACTAGTAAACTTGAGCTAGGTCAAGCTCTGATTTTAAATTGCAATATCTCTTTTTCCATCCTGTGAGCTTAGGATTAGTCCTGTCCTCACCCCTCAATTTTATTAAATTCTACTTTCTTACTTTTCTCTCTGCCAACAAATGCAGCCAAACCCTTCAATAATTCAGGAGTTAGGAACAAAATCTGCAAAATGCAGAATGTATGTGGCCTATTTGCTATTCTTCATAAACATTGCATTTCTGAGCAGGCTGTTCCTCATACCTGGAACGCATTCTCTCCTAGCTCTCTGTGAACTCTTTGAGAGGAGGAACTGTGATTTCTGTATTATAGCACAGTACCTGGCATAAATGAGACATTTAATAATTGTTTATTAACTAGCTGACCTCCTGCATGAAGTCCTTTCTAATCACTACCACCTCCAATTTGCTACCACTTTCCCTACTCAGATACTTTTTTTTTTCTTAATAGTATTTTATTTTTTCAATTACATGTAAACATAATTTTCAACATTCATTTTTATAAGAGTTTGAGTTCCAATTTTTTTCTCCCTCCTTCCTTTACCTCTCCCTCCCCAAGACAGCAAGCAATCAGATGTAGGTTATACATGTACAATCATTTTAAACATATTTCCACATTAGTCATAATCAGGAAAATCAGAATGAAAGGAAAGAATCACAAGAAAAAAAGAGCAAATAAACCAAAAAAGGTGAAAATAGTATGCTTCAATCCACACTCAATCTCCATAGTACTCACTGTATGTGGATGGGATTTTCCATCCCAAATCTATTGGAATTGTCCTAGATCACTGTATTGCCGGGAAGAATTAAGTCTATTATGGTTAATTATCACACAATATTGCTGTTGCTGTGTACAATGTTCTCCTGATTCTACTCACTTCATTGAACATCAATTCAAATATTATTTTGTATTGGTTTTATACATATTTCATATTTACTTATCTTTATACAATTATTCCTTCCACATCCCTTTTCCCATCACAGTTTCAAAAAATAGAGTATTGGAATAAGAAATTAAATGGGAATTTGGGGGGAGTTTTATGGAAGTCACAAATGACAGACATTTGAAGTCAAGCAGATGACATACAAAAAAGTTTAGTTTCAGAGTCTGATTCTTTTTGTACAGCAAAATAATGCTTTGGACATGTATACTTATTTGTATTTAATTTATACTTTAATATATTTAACATGTATTGGTCATCCTGCCATCTAGGGGAAGGGGTGGGGGGAAAGAGGGGAAAAATTGGAACAAAAGTTGTGGCAATTGTCAATGCTGTAAATTTACCCATGCATATAACTCGTAAATAAAAAGCTATTAAAAAAATAAATTAACTTTAAAAAAAGCAAAAAAGTTTAGGAACTCAGAAGTGCACAAAATATATGTATAATGCAGCCACAAACATACACGATTCCTTTTTAAAAATTAAAATATGACCAAATAACTCATATTTTACAATAACATTCTGTAAACACTCCATGAAAGAAAAAGAAAAAGAAAAAGAAAAAAAATCAGCCTTCTATGGCCAAAAATTTTATGTGGATTTTCCAGATTTTACTCCTAACCTGCACAATGTAAAGGGCTAACTATACATGTTATATATATCCCTTGAGACAGGGAATTATTTTATTTTTACCTTTATATTCCCAAGACTTAGCACATAGTAAGAAGGAGGATGAGATACCAATACCAGCAACAGAGAAGGCATTTCAAGATAAGAGAAGATCCCGCCAGACAGTTTGAGAAGACAAAGGAAGAATGACACTGAGAGGTCAAACAGACAAAAAGACTACTGGATTTAGCACTGAGAAAGTCACTGGTGACCTTTGGGAAAGCTACTAATTGATTGAAGAGGAAGTAGATAGTATTAAAGTAGTCAGAAAGCATAGTCTTCTATTGAGAAATTTATCAATTCTCTAAATGTTAGCACCAAGCTGAGACAATTTGGAATAGCCAGTTGTCAAAGATTTTAGAATTAGATGAGAGGACTGGCAAGACTTACATGAACTGATGCTAAGTGAAATGAGCAGAACCAGGAGATCATTATATACCTTAACAATGATACTGTTTGAGGATGTATTCTGATGGAAGTGGATCTCTTTGATAAAAAGAGCTAATTCAGTTTCAATTGATCAAGGATGGACAGAAGCAGCTACGCCCAAAGAAAGAACACTGGGAAATGAATATAAATTGCTTGTATTTTTGTTTTTCTTCCCGGGTTATTTCTACCTTCTGAATCCAATTCTCCCTGTGCAACAAGAGAACTGTTTGATTCTGCACACATATATTGTATCTAGGACATACTGTAACCTATTCAACATGTAAAGGACTGCTTGCCATCTGGGGGAGGGGGTGGAGGGAGGGAGGGGAAAAATAGGAACAGAAGTGAGTGCAAGGAATAATGCTGTAAAAAATTACCCTGGCATGGGCATTATCAATAAAAAGTTATTAAATAAAAAGAATTAGATGAGACTTTAATGGTCATTGAGGCTAATTCCTCATTTTATAGAAGATGAAACTGAGACCAAAGAAGTAAAATTACTTGTCTGGGGTCACTTAGATCATAAGTAGCATAGTGGAGAAATGAGAATAAATATGGAAGCTTTGTGCTGAATAACAATAATAATAATTAACATTTGCAAAAGCAAATATTTGCTTTAAAAAATTAACTTCAAATTAAAATTTTCAAAACATTTCACAAATATTACTTCATTTTGTCCTCATAACAACTCTAGGAGGTAAATGCTCTGATTATACCCATTTTACAGATGAGAAAATTGAGGGAGACAGAAGTTAAAGGATTTTTCCAGAATTCCATAGCTTTGTTCCTGTTCAGTCATTCATATACCTAGGTTGTGCCTAAGTCCATATTTGAAATCAGGTCTTCCTGATTCCAGATCCAAAACTCCAAGCATCGTGCTTTAACAGTCAAGTCTTAACCTACTTTGTGCTGTTGGATATAACAATACTATATAGCTATATAGATATGGCACTGGATTCAGAATGAAGAAAGCCTGAGTTCAAATTTTATCTCAGATATTTTTTAGCTGAAGAACCCTAGGAAGGCTACTTAAACCTTCTAGGCTTCTATTATCTCATCTGTTAAATCAGGTCTTTTGCAGCTCTAAATCTTTGATCTTCGAAACTGTGTGACTTAGGACCAGTTTTAACATCACTAAAATGAGAGAGTTGAATTCAATGACCTTTAGCTCTCAATCTATTCTCCTGTGACCTTTAAAATATATAAATATCTTTTTTTACATTATTTATATTTCCCCCTGTATCTACTTCCTCTTCCCTTCGAGAAAAGCCTCTCTTATAACAAAGTTGTTTTTAAAGAAAAAGAAATTCAGCAAAACCAATTAAAACCTGAAAAAAATTTTTGGTGTCACATGCACTATCACATACTCAGAAATCTCTGTCTTTGTGAAAGAGGAGAACATGCTTCCTTTATAACTCTTCTCTAGGGCCAAGCTTGGTCATTATAATTTCATGATTTTAATTTTTTATTGGTTTATAGTTATCATTCTTTCCACTTATTTGGTTGTAGCCTTTCTGATCTAAACCATTTAGGGAAGCTAGTGATAGGAAGTGGGGGGGGGTCAAGGTGAACAAAATTTAAAGTAGAAAAAAAGAATAGAATTGTAATGAGAAGAATCCATCATTTTACACACACACACACACACACACACACACACACACTCTCATATATAAAATATAAAACTTTTCTGCCTCTGCTTATTTCACTTTACCTCAGGTCTTATAAGTGTTCCAGTTATTCCCTATATACCCAGTAATATCCCACGGTTACCAAGGGTATCACAATTTCTATTTCATTGGGTATCTGCCTTGTTTATTCTTTATTGCCACAAAAAGTGCTGCTACAGATATTTTTCTATATATAAGGCCTATTTACCTCTGTGAGGGACAGAGCTAGTGGTGAGAAATCAGGGTCACAGGGTTCTATGATCCTTTAATTCTTTTTTCCCCTCCACAGTATCTTGCTTTTCCAAATACATGTAAAGATAATTTTCAATATTCATTTTTGTAAGATTTTGAGTTCCAAATTTTCTTTTCTTCCTCTCTCCCTTACTTCTCCCCTCCCCCAAACAGCAAGCATTCTGATATAGGTTAAATATGTGCAATCCTTTTAAACATATTTCCATGTTTGTCATGTTATGAAAGAAAAATCAGACCAAAAGGGGAAAAAACACAAGAAAGAGAAAAGCAAACAAACAAAAAAGATGAGAATATAATACTTCAATCCACATTCAGCCTTTATAGTTCTCTCTCTGGATCCTGATGCATTTTCCATCCCTTGTTTATTGGAATTGTCTTGGATATAAACCATCAATTCTGTCCATCTAATGTTACTTTCCTTTGTCCCCCAGATGATTTGGAAAACTTACAAGAAACAAACACTGAATTTACTACTCCATTTAGCTCCATTCAGAATCAGCCTTTGTAACATAAAACAATCCCAAGACTTGGCTGAAAGCACTTCTACATAAAACTGGATTAAGCAAAAGCTGAATCAAGCTGTGGTTCTGGCTAGAACCAAAAAGAAAATGAAACAATTTAGATGATTTTTGTTTCTTTGTTTCCCCTAGAAGGTGAGGATGGGAGTGGGGAGACAGAGACAGAGTCAATATCCGAGGTTCTATAGTGGAAGATCTATGATAGAAACCACACCAAATAGTACAGTTCTCTAAGTAGGCATGTGAATCAAGGCAAAACCCTGGAAACAGTAGGAACAGGTCATCTGAATGACTGCATCAGAAAGAACTAACTTCCTCTGTTCCAGATCATCAGATAAAACCCTATAGCCTACTCATTTTCACACAACTTGATTAAGAACTAAAATTGGCATTCTATAGTCCACAGGATTGTAAAGTCAGACCCGACTGAACAAAGAATTAGGAAAGTAACATTCTCTTCACACGCAGATGGAAGAAGTTAATGTCCTGTGAACAGAATTCCAGACAAAACCTGAGAGTCTCTATGAAAGGCTAAATACTTAATAAGCACAGAGAGCAGGAAGTCAGTTCCTTCTTTCTTATGTTTTGTTGGTGTTTCTCTCAGCCTCTAGAATTAGTGCCCAACTCCCTCATCAGTCAATCAGGCAACAATCATTTATATGCCTGGATAGAAAGACAAACATAAATAGACATTCATACAAAGAGCCAAACATTAGTCATAAAATAACTGGAACAATCAGTGAATTTGCCTGGACCTTTCCATTCTTTCTCAGGGTCCACAAGTATTTATTAAGAGATTGCTTTATTAGGGACAGTTAGGTGGCACAGTGGATAGAACTTGGAGTACTCTGTTCACAGTACTATCTAGCTGCCCCAATTTATAAAAATAATTTCAAAGGACAACAAGAAATTTCCCGGCTATCTTGAAAAGATTATATGAGTACATGAAGGCATAAAGGATTCAGAATATGGAGCCTCTGTATACCTAGTGTAGCTCACCCCAGGGATACACATGTATAAAGCACCAGAGGCAGAAATTGAATCCAAATCATTTAAACTCCAAGCCCAGAATCCTATTTACTACTACTCCATGCTACTTCTGGCAATTAGACTAATTTAGACCTGTGATTTCATTGTTGTAGGGAAGTGCCAATGAGAAAATTGCCTCTCTCAGAATACATCCATGTATGTCTCAGATAGCTACCTGATATTGAATGTCCCAAGGTCTTAAAGACAACAGTTCTCAGAGGCAGTTCTTGAAATCAGGTCTTCAGGACCAAGGCCAGGGCCTTTTTCATTACATCACTCAGCTTCCCCCACATTGTTCAACAAACATGATCATTTCCATTTACAAAGAACAGAAAAAGGGATTTCTACATACAACTATGAATCTCTAATATGTACAACTTGTTTTTTTTAAAGAATATATAATAAATTTAGCACAATAATTCCATTGCTTTCTGTGATCACTGATATGAATTTCTTTTCCTTCTGCTTTTCCCTCCTCTCCCCAAAGGTGGCACAGTTAAACATACCATGCCACCTTAGGCAAAAGCTGCCAATAAACATTGAGGCAAGCTATGAGTGGGAGCCAAAGAAGAACACTCCATGTAAGGCTGGGGGGGAAAAACACTCTTGTCAAAAGTTCTCTGCTGCCTAAAAACATGCCTTTTGCTTCACAGGTTATTTTTATAATATTTGGGTGAGGATTCCCTTGCCTGATCTGCTTTATTTTAAAATTTTCATTCAGTTAAAAAATAAATTTAGCCTTTCTCCCCCCTCTTTTTGCCTTGGTTTATGCCTATTATTCATTCACTTATTCATTTGTAAACCTTAAAACTGGATGGAAATGGGAGTGATTCTTATTCACACATTTATGCATTCCGTCTTCCAAAATTTATTGAATGTTTGCATACATGAAGATACAGAGATGGGGGCTCCATTGTACTATGTGGTCTCTAGAGAAACTACAGACATTTTCATGATACAAAGTTTAAACTTTGGTTCAAAATACTTTCATCTTTATTGAGATGCTTCAAATATGTGATTAAGTCAGTGTAGATACCCCTATCATGGCAAATCTGTGACTTAGTAGATGGTCTTGCAAGTCCTCACAGTTGAAAAACCAATCCCCTGTGGTCAACCTGTCAATGAGCCTCTCTGATCTTAGGTGGGACATACGTTCATAATTCTAGAGATGGAAATAGTCTTGGAAAAAATCTGGCCCCCTCATGTTAAAAATTGAAAAATGAAGATCTACTGAGAAGTGACTTGCCTTGACATAGCTAGATGGTAGTTCTATAACTGCAAGGGATCTCGGAAGATCGAATCCAACCCTTTTATGTTATAGATGAGGAAACTGATGTCTAGAGATTTTAAGTGATTTGTTCAATGTCATACAGTATGTATCACAGTAGCTAAAAGGAACCTTGAAGACCATTTAATCCATCACCTTCATTTTCAGAATGGGGGTAATTGAGACCAGAAAAGTTAAGTTACTTAACTGACACAAGTGTGAAATGTAAGAGGTAAGATTTGAACTCAAATTTTCTGACTGAAGGGTCAGTTCTTGTTCCAATGAATTTCTCTAATGCCTTCTCAGATGACAACACAATTCCAACACCAACCATGCTTTTGATCATTGGCCATTCTTAAATAAAACTAAATTGAATGACCGAGGAGAGAGAAATATAAGGTGCTTCCCCAAAACTCTTGAAATTATGTTGGTTGATGGCTAGTTTGGAAATATATTTTACACGGCTTCACTTATATAATTGATATCAGATTGCTTGTCTTCTAAGTGGTGGGGAGAGGTAGACAGGAGGAAGAAAACTTGGCACTAAAAAAAATTAAATGAATATTCAAATAAATAAAATGTAATTCCTTTTTAAAATAAATTATGTTGCTTTGTTTTATTGAAGTATTTCTTAGCAAGTCTCCAGTCACTATTTACTACAAGGAAGATTTGGAATTTGAGCTGAGACTTGAATGGATTTAGGGATGGAGAAGGGATTGGAAGGAAACAACATCCTATGCCTTGGGACTCCCAAATAAAGATATAAAATATATATATACACATATTTTAAAATATTCTTGTGGGGAACAGCTAGGTGGTGCAGTGGATAGAGTATCAGTACTGAAGTCATGAGGACCTGAGTTCAAATCCGACCTCAGACACTTAACACTTCCTAGCTGTGTGATTCTGGGCAAGTCATTTAACCCCAATTGCCTCAGCTATATATATATGTATGTGTGTATACATATATATACACACATAATTATATATTTGTATATTCTTGTGGAAGCAATTCCAATAAACTTGTGATGGAAAGAGCCATTAGCATACACAGAGAGAACTATGGAAACTATGGAGCACAGCATAGTAGTGAGAAACAAAGACTTTTTAAGCTAGGTTGGTCCTTGTAGAGAGCTAATGGAATCTGTCACTGAAGAACTATTATTGCAAGAGAGCTAAATAACAGTGGAAATCTACATAGTGGGGACATGCAGGCTACCACATATGACTTATGATAACTCACACTTGAGAAATAGCATGGAAATTATCAGGCCCCAAATGTATACCTGCTCAAAATGAAATGGATCAGAAATGAAATAACATACAGCCCAAAGTGAGATGGGAAATTAAAAGATGTAGAGAAAGACCATGAATACATTGGATAGAGAAATGCACAGGTTAAGAAGACCCAAACAGGTTCACTGCACTGCAATGGAGGGACTACCCATGATTGTGAGATGCTGGACCCATTGAAGTATAGTGAAGAATACAAAAGTGAGCCTCATATGGTCCATGACACACTTAACAAATGCTTGCTCTCTGCATGAAAAAACTGAATGGATGAATGAATTGTCCTATTTCCAGAACGTCCTATTATCCATGTACTTGACGTAAGGAGAAAGGTTAGGGAATGCATCTCTGATTTCCCTATACAGAACTCCCTGCATGAGGCAGTTTCCTCTATCAATACAAGCTGTTGCCTTATTTGCAATTTATAGTCATAGGGAATTATCTAGATCAGCACTTTTCAAACTTTTCAGCCTCAAGTCCTATAGTACTCCTTTAAAAAATAAGTGAGTTTAAGTGACTTGCTCAAGGTCACACAGCTAGTACTGTCTGAGGTCAGATTTGAATTCAGGTCCTCCTGACCCCAGGACCAGTGATCTATCTATTGCAACACCTTTGCCCTTGCCCTATAGCACTCTTTAAAATGATTGAAAATACCCTAAAAGGAATTTCTGTGGGTATATCTATTCATTTACTATATCAGAAATCAAAACATTTATATCATGAAACTAATTTTGACTACATGGATCCGCCGAGATTCTGTGACCATACTTTGAGAAATGCTAGTCCACAGCACTGAGTGGTTGTGCAACATAACCTGTATGTGTCAGAGACCAGGATTTGAATCCAGATTTATTTGGTAACTGGCTTTTTCTGTACTAGACTAATAAGAACCAAAAGATTATTGTCTAGAGCTTGACTATCTCTTCCTTGAGGTCAATTGTTTTGGCTTTTCTTTGTATCCCCAAAACTTTACCCAGTGCCTAGCATGTAGTAAATAATTGTTAATCTGACTTCTCAGCTCGGCTCGTAAATCTTCCTTAGTTTTCTTATTTTGGGGGATATTTAATATATTGCATAGATCTGGGTGATAATGTCATTCTTCAAGAGGAGGAGCTACCTTCTAAGATTAGATATTCCTCCACTTAGAAATATTAATAACAACAGGGATAATAAAAACAATCATAACAGCATTTGTACAGGGCTTTCAGTTTTGTAAAGCACATTACAAATGCCATTTCTTTTGATCCTCACAACAACCTGGGAAACAAATGCTATTATTGTCCCCATTTAACAGATGAGAAAACTGAGGAAGATGGAGATCAAATGACTGCTCAGGGACATATAGCTAACAAGTTTCTGAGGCAAGACTTGAACTTGGGGTTTCATGGCTGCATGTCCAGCATTCCATGCACTGTGCACTTGTTATTGTTGTTCAGTCATTTCAGTCATGTCTGACTCTTCATGACCCCATTTGTGGTTTTCTTGGAAAAAATAGTAGAGTAGTTCATTTCCTTCTCTAGCTCATTTTACAGACAGAGAAACTGAGGCAAACAGGGTTAAATGAATTGCCTAAGGCCACACAGCCAGTGAATATCTGAGGCTGCAGTTGAATTCTGGTCTTCCTTCATTGCATCTATCCACTGTGAACACTTAACTTAATTGGAAGCCTAGGTGTTACAATTGATAGAACACTAGACTTGGAATCATCAAGCTTTGAGTTCAAACCTGGCCCCAGACACTTACAAGCTATGTGATCCTGGACAAGTCACTTAACACCTATGTGCCTCAATTTCCTCATCTGTATAATGGGGATAATAATAATATCTATCTCAAAGGATTGTTTTAAGAGTCAAATGATAAAAATAATCACAAAATCCTCGGAACAATGCCCAGCACAAAGCAAGGACTTCATAACATTAGCTATTACTAAGTTTTGTAAAACCAATTAGCTAAACTGATATTATTTTCTTTATCTTATTTATAATGACTTCTTTAATAATCCTAATAGTAGGACTTCTGCTGGTGAGATATTTCCTCAAACACTCCCTCTCCTCCATATCTTCCCTCTAAGCACATATAGATGCATCCTTCTCTCAGGCTTCTCATCACCGCTTTCCTAGACTGTTGGAATATACTCCTCATTTTCTTCTCTCCCTCAAGCTGATATTCCCAAAGCAAAGTCTGGCAGGTCATTTTATTGCTCAAAAGGCTGCCCGATCTCTCTATGACTTCTAATATAAAATATAAATTCTTCTGCTTAGCACGTAATGCCCTTTACCCTCTACCTCCAATCTATCCTTCCAGACTCTTTCTTCTGTTTCCCCTCTTTCTTTCCTTTTCTTCCCCCAAGTCTCTCTGTATGTCTCTTTCCTCTTCCTCTCTCTCTGTCCTCTTCCTCTCTCTCTTCTTCTTTCTTGTTCTTGTTCTTCTTGTTCTTTTTTCTCCTCTCTCCTTCCCTCTCTCCCTTCTTTCCTCCTTGCCTTCCTTCCTCTCTCCTTTCTTCCCTCCCTCCTTCTCTTCCTTCCTTTCTTCTTCCTTCCTTCCTCCCTCCCTCCTTCCTTCCTTTTCTTCCTTTCTTCTTTTCTTCCTTCCTCCCTTCCTTCCTTCCTTTTCTTTTTTCTCTCTCTGTCTCTTTCTCTGTATGTGTCTCTTTCTTTCCCCCTTTTTCCTCCCACCCCCAACCTTTCTATTCCTCCCACCATCATAGCATCTTGAAATACCAAGCTCTCTTCAAGGCATCACTTAAAACATTACCTCTTGACTCTCCGTGTTGTTAGTTCTTCCTCTCCCCTATATCATTTTGTATTTGTTCCTGCCACTTGCAGGGTAATGGATTAAGAACTGGCCTTTGATTCAGGACGATCTGGATGCAAGTTCTTGCTTTTGATAAATACTAGCTCTGGAACCCTAAAACATCATCTCATCTTTCAGGGCTTTAGGCCATAGGTCTACAGGAAAGACAGTCTAAATCAGATTTAAATATAATTGGGCAATATTTAACAAGTTAAATTAAAATACAATTAAGTATAACATTACACATTAAAACTAAGTAAACATGTAGCCCATTTCTATTTGAATTTGACATCACTGGCCTAGGACACTCTAAGACTGTTACAGGGAGGTTTTTCCTCATAGTTCCCCATATTAATGAAGTCACAAGTCCTTATCTTTATATCTGGCATACAATTTTTATTTACTTATCTGTGAGCATGTTGTTTTCTCAGCCCTCCAAGCTGGTCATAAGATCCTTGAGCTCAAGAGCCACAATTATTATTCTTATATCTGTATCTCCAGCACTAAAACAGTGTCTGGCCTATTATTATTGTTGTAGTTGTTTAGTCATATTCAGCTCATCGTGACTGTGTGGGGTTTTCTTGGCAAAAAAATATTGGAATAGTTTGCCATTTCCTTCTCCATCTCATTTTACAAATGAGGAAATTGAGGTAAATAGGGTTAGGTTATTTGTCCCTGGTCACACAACTAGTGAATGTCTAAGAATATTTGAATTCCTGACTCCAGGCCCAGTTGCCTTCATCGGGTCTATAATGGGTACTAAATAATTGCTAGGTGAATTGGATTCAATTGAATTAAAAATTCCAATTTCAGACTCTCTTCATTCTAAATTACAATTAAAAATGTACTTTCCTTTCTCTCATTAGTTGTATTTTACTGCTTTCTCCCCCAACATGTATTATTTCATTCTGTTATTACTCCATTACCTTTTATAATGAGACTTGCCATTCTAGCAATTTAGAAGGGACTGTATTAAATGGGATTTTTAAAATTTTGTATAGCACAGTATGCAGATAAAATATTGGTTCTTGCCAAGACACGGAAGAAGTCCCTGCAAAGGGAACGGACCCAATGAGAGGTAATTGGAAATATTGCTGCGTGTGCTAAATTCTTCCCTAGCTCTCTATATGCACTGGATGATAGCACAACCTTTGCTCCCAACTCATTCATTGTATAGTGATTTAGCAATCCCTAACTGAAAAATGAAGAGAGTGGGGATGAAATGAGAGTCTTGGAGACTAAAGTCTTTGAAATTTTGCCATGTCCTTGGATTAGCTGATTGTCATCATTATGAGTATCAATTATCCCCATTGGGTACTATGGATTCTTCTGGAGTATTTTACTAAGGGTGACTTGTATGCAAGAAGGGATAGGAGAGAAATTATCTAACAAATGGAAAACAGTTAAACTGGTCATTTAATAAGTCAAGTCAATTCAAGGATTTATTGGGAGATTACTATGGGAGCCCACTATGGCAAAACATTGTATCATGAAAGGATGATGGATTTGGGGTTGGAGAAGCTGGGTGCTAATCCCATTTATCACCAATCTAGTCACCATGTCTATTTCTTCTCCACAAGAAACTATGAATTCCAACTGTGGAACAACCCTTGGGTCTAATAGGTGCCCCTTTTTACTTCCTCACCAGATCATAACTCTACCTCATTTTCTGGCCACCATTTCCAAATCATGCTACCAAAACTTGAAACTTTATCTTTTTCTATTTCCACTACTCTCTCTTTCTAGTTATATATTTATGTGCTGTCTTTCCCCATTAAAAAAAAATAAGTTTCTTGAAGAATGAAGGTGTCTTGATTATATTTGTATTCTCCGTACTTAGCAAAATTCTTGATATACAATAAGTGCCAAGAAATGCTTTATCTCTCCTTATCTAGCTAGCTAGCTAGCTAGCTTTACATACTCTATGCTCTAAATTAACCATTTGTCTTTCCATCTCACTACTCTACTTCTGAAACCATGGTCAAATCAACTCTGCAGTGGTTTTGGGAGAGGATATATCAGTCTAATCTATGATCCTATTCACTATTTCATGAACTTTCTGGTTGAACAGAAACCTTGTGTTTTCCCACTTTTTGTTTTGTTTATGCTATTTCTAGTGGCTGGAATAGACCAACTCAAATACCCAATCTCTACTTGTTAATATTAATAGCTTGCCTGTTTTGGGAGGCCCAGCTCAAACTCCACTTTCTGTGTGAACCCTCAACTAGGAATAATCTCTCTCTCTCTCTCTCTCTCTCTCTCTCTCTCTCTCTCTCTCTCTCTCTCTCTCTCTCTCCTCTACCTTAATGCTTTGTACTTCCCTCCATCTCAGGAATCACTCTGGGGTTCCACTGTCCTGATTGGTTACTGCCTCACCTGAGTCTTCTATTATAGTCTAGAAGGTTAAAATGATATGCTTGATTAAGTACAGAATGCAAGCAGAAGAGGGAAAGATAGCATAGTAGATAGAGGAATGACCTTCACCAGTACAGACCATAAATCATAGTTTTTCCTCTTATATGATTTTTCCTGTGTCCTCCAATAATCTTCCATAGATAATCTATCCAATTCTATTGAAGGCCTTCCTGCATACAGTATCTAAGAGTATTTCCTAGATATAGTCTCTGGCATGTCCATCTCTTACCCCCTTTTTGGGTTATACATGTATAATCATTTTTTAGCATATGTCCATGAGTCATGTTGAAAAAGAAAAATCAGACCAAAAAATGAAAAACCACGAGAAAGAAAACAAAACAAAACAAAATAAAAGGAAAAAATAGCCACATTCTGTATTCATAGTTCTTTCTCCAGAGGTGGATGGATTTTCTACCAAAGTCTATTGGAATTATCTTAGATCACTGTACTGCTGTATATGTCTCACTCTTGCTAGGATGGCAGATTTATAAGGCTTCAAATTTAGAGTTATAAGGGACCAAGAAGGTCATCTGATCCAACCTCTTCATTGTTTACTAGAAAAAGAAGTTCCCCAAATGCCACATTGTGTCTTCTATTTCCTGGCAGTTGCAAATATCTAGCTGAGTCAATCAATTGATATTTCTTAATCACTTACTATATGCCAGGAATATTCCTATTGCATATCCTATTGCTGTTGTTTTGGTGGTGCTGATGAACAATAATGACAAGGATGATTATGAGGAGGAGGAGGATGATGATGATGATGATGATGATGATAATGATAATGATAATGATGGCAATTATAATTGACCACGATGATAACGTAACTTGCTCAAGTTCATACAGCTCGTATGGGGGTCAAAGGCAAAACTCAAATTCAGATCTTCCTGCCTCTAAGGCTAACTCTTATCTACTATGCCCCATTGTCTCTCTTCCCATTTCATAATGGAAATCAATTGGAAATTTTGACTTGGTTTAAAGAAATTCATTTTGCAGTCAGATTTTTCAACAACACACCAAATTTGTAAAGCAAATCATAGCATCCCATGACTTCCAAGCCTTCTGGTGTATTGGGAAGGAGGTAGAGTACTGTCTGATAGCATTATGTATGTATGCACACATACACTGAGTCTTACTGTGGAAGGAAATTCGAGCTGCCAATGTGGAGGTGGAGATTTTTGTTCATTTGAAATCTATAATTAAATACTTATATATAAAAGTCAAGGCAAAAAAAAGACTAATGTGAGAAATTCAGAATCAACTTGCTTTCCTCCATTGCTACTCTGGGGGCTCTCAACAAACGTGACCCACATCTGCCAATGCTGGACCGGTGTTATTTACAGGAATTATTCAGAAAAAACAATTTCCCGAGATGAGTTAGAAATAACTGACCTGTGAGTAGTATGGAAGAAAGGTTATACACAATCACATTGAGTAGAATTAGCCAACACAATCTGGCTAAGGAGACTATAAGAATGGAAAAGGAAAGCGTATGTAACTTTTACATGTAACAATTACAAGGGAAGACAATATAAGTAGGTATTTTGAGGTGGGTGTCAGAAGACTTTATTTCTATACTTCTACCTCTGATCTAAAGATTCTTAAACTTTTTTTGTCCTGAACTCCATCTCAGAATCACATTTTCAAATGCATAAAGCAAAACTCATAGGATTACAATATTACAATAGGAACTAATTGGATTGAAATCATTTTCTTAAAAAAAATTATGACTATAGATCCCAATTTAGAACCTGAACGCTACTCAGTTTGTCTAAAGGGACATGTTCAATGTATACAATGAATATCTTAATCTTTTCTTCCTTTATATTGTAATCTGCAAAGTCACCCACAACTCTCACTCCTAACACAGCATACAGTCCCTGTAGCAGTTGGTGAAGAGAGAACCAATACCTAATTTGAATTCTTGTGAGGAAAATTGGAATCATTAGTGGTCAGGGGAAACATCACAAATGTGTCTGGGTATCTAGTAATTCAAATGTGTGATCCTGGCCAAGTCATTTTATTACTCTCAGCCTCAGTTTTCTCAACTGGAAAAAGGGAGATATTATTCCTTGTATTACCACGGTTATGAAAGTGGGATATAACCTAGGCAAGTATCTTAACCTATCTGTGCCTCTTTCAACTGAACAATGAAGGGGTTGAATTAGACTTCTTAATTTACCTTCTATTCCAAATCTATAATCCTTTGGAGGAACTGAATGTAATAGACCCTGTTTTGTTGGGGAACAACAGGGCCAAATGCCCTGCCAGAAGTACGATTGATAATTGAATGGAGGATAAGAAGAGGAGAATAACAGAATTAAACTGGCAACAGGGCTAGGGAAGTATGAGATGAAATAATGGATTAAGCATTCTTGCTAACTAGGTACAAAGTTTATTTGTTTCTATCTACTGAAGACTTGAGCACAAGTACTGCAAGTACCCCTTAAATTTCAGCACCCTTGGTAAATTGACAGTCACACCAACCTAATTACTCTTTAAAGAAAATCCACAGAAATATCAAGAAAAGATTCTATTTACTTAAAACTGTCAAATGAGAGATTGTTATCAAAATACCAAATACCTTTCTGGGTGAGCAAAGGACTGAAGACTCTGAGACTCCACCCTCCTCTAGAATTCTGTAACTGGATTTGGTTCTCTGGTCAGCATTCCCAGCCAAAGTCAAAAAAATTTCCAAGTAGCTGTCATGGATTTTGAAAATATCTGGGTTTATAGACATCATAGAGAGAGTGTCCACTTCTAAAGAATAGAATGAGTCTCTCAAATGTCAATTTAAAAATCACTTTTAGTTTCCTAAGCAGGAAAGAGGGTTGGCTGGCAAGGAAGGGAGTTTCTGTGAGTTGACACCCATTATTAGAATGATGGGTGCATAGAAAAGAGGAGACAGAGTAAGCGGAGCCAAGAGTGCCCTTTGAATGGGCTTTCTACACTACTTAATTTGAATGGAGAAATGAATTACTTTTCCCAGACTTCATAAAAGAGGTCTTCCATTTCTGAAGCTTTTATATTCAAACTGTAGCATGTAAAGATTAACACAAAGCAAAATGAAAGGCAACACAAGCATTCATTTCCAAGGAAGGCTGGAGGAAGGTCTATCACATCAGAGACATTCAGGTCTATTATTAGTTCTCTCATTTTTGCTGTATCGGAAGACTCTAGGAATTAGACATCACTTAAAATTGTTGAGCAAATCAACTCATGCAACTGTCAGAAGACTTCAGACCCTGTCATTTGGGGCAGTCGGGGGTCTCCTTCCATTTGAACAGCTTTTAGAATGTTCCATGTCACAGATTGCTTGGGGATGGAAAAAGCAAATATTCTACATGAAGAAATTAATGTTTGGAAATCATTTGATAATAGGGCATAATGGTTTATTGTAAGAGTCACTCCAGTGACTTACTGCCATGGCTCCAGGCCAGTATTTACAGAAGCACAGAGGGACATAAGAGAATGTCAACTCCAATCTGTATTCAGGCACAAATCCTGTTACAACATTCCCAGGGTAGGTGGTCATCCAGCTCCTGTTTACAGACCTCAGATAATGAGGATCATGGGATCAGAGTTAGAGCAGGAAGGGAATTTACCCAATATCCTCATTCTACTGAGGAGGAAATTTGAGGCCCAAAGACATTGAGTGACATATCATGGTCACACAATTAGTAAGTAGTGGGGAATGGGGAGGGACATGGGAGGAGGGGAGATCTGAGGTCTTCTAACTCCAAATTGAACATTTTTTCCACCAATCCATGATGGAAACCTACCATACCTTTCAAGGCAGTCCATTCCACATTTCTATAGTTCTAATTGATTATTAGGACACTTTTCCCCCTAACAAATCTAAATTAGCCTCTTTGGAACTTCCACCTACTCGTGTCTTCTGGAACCAAGTAGCACTTCCTTCCCTCTCACCAAGATGGGATTTCCATTTAAAGAAATTAGAATTTCACAACAAAACATTTTTACTTGTATATTATATGCTCCCTAATACCCATCAGTTGATTGCTGGTCTTATCCTTATTGTATTCTGCCCACATTTCAGAATGTACAGAGCAGATTAGCTGTATTAGTACCCTGACCTCCCCTTCCCCCACTGTCAAATTGTTCATTTTTCACAAATTAGTTTGAAAGCCTATAATAATAGCCTAGGTATTCACCCAGAAAAAGGAGGAGAGAGGAGGTTTTCCTGCTAAGTCCCCAAACACTGTAAGCCAGCCCTTTCTTTTGACTCCTCAATCACAGTGCCATACTCATCAGAGAAATCAAGGTGGCTGCCATTCTGATCTTTCCAGAGTCCAACCAGTTATGTATAATGGATTATTCATTGCAAGGGATAAACAAACACACAATATAGATGGGTTCACAGAACAATAAACTGTCTCTTTGAGTTTCTGGATAGGACAATTTTTCCTGCCCAGAAATCTCCTTAAGTAAATTTTACCTTGTACTCCCTGGAGGATTTCGAGGGCTGGAAAATTCAATCTCCATCCAACTTAGTCTGTCCCATCTGAGATCACTAACAGTTGTGATAAAAATTGTCCAAGCATCTATTTGATAGATACTGCTACTGGTTGGACAATCAAATGACACAGAGATACATAAAAAATTGTTTATTATGCTCAGAACATAAGAATCACCGAAATAAAAATCAATGAGTCATGGACATAATTTTTAGCAGTCTTCTATAGGTTTTGGTTATATAAGCTGAATGGGAAACAATGAAATTTCAAAGCGTAAATAAGAAAAGATGTTGATTTTCAGACCAAAGAATAGATGACAAAAGAGGAAGGGCTATATCAGGTAAAAAGGGGAAACTAGAACAGGACTTATAGCTAATATTTCAAGTTGGAATTTGCAAATAGAGCAAAAACTAACCAGTTAACATCAGAGCTGTAGTTGATGCCTCAGCTTGATTTTTAAAAATTTTATTGAAGCTTTTTATTTTTCAAAACATATGCAAGGATAAATTTTCAACATTAACCTTTGCAAAACCTTGTGTTCCAATTTTTCTCCTTCTTCCCCCCACTCCAGATGGCAAGCAATTCGATATATGTTAAACATGGTAAAAATATATATGTAAACCCAATACAGGCATACATATTTATACAATCTTGATTTAGTTTGATTTTAAAGAGTTTAGCTAGGTTCACAACCTTAAGTAAATGGTGGTAATAAAATTGAGACTGAAATTCTTTCATTATAAACTCCAAGGAAAGGAAAGGGGAAGGAAAAAAGCATTTATTAAGCATCTACTATTTGCCAGGCATTGTACTAACAGCTTTGAAGATATTCACCCATTTCTTCTTCACAATAAACTTGGGAGCAATTGTTATCCCCATTTTACAGTTGAAAAAACTGAGGCAGGCAGGGCTAAAATTACTAATCTAGAGATATACTTGAAGTGTCTGAGACAGGTTTTTTACTCTTATCTTTCTGACTCTATCCACTACTCCACCTATCTGTCGCTAAAGCAGAAAATTACCTTCTACTGCAGACACCATAGAACTTATTCTGCGGATAGAAACTTTAATGTGCTTCATGATCTAAAACGAGAACCATAGAATTTGGAGTGAAAGGAACACATAATTCAAACCTGTCATTTTTCAGAGGAAGAAACTGAATGCCCATAGAGGCAAAAATAATCACTTCCTTTTTGAGTATTGCTCATATAATAAAAGGTTTGAATTACTGTAAAAGGAGTATAGATAATGTTTCTCTACCATCAAAAATGTAACACTAAGATGTCAATCATGCCTCAAAAGACTTCTTTGAGATATTTACAGGTGATCATAATAATAAATAATATTTTAATTTTTGCATCCTTGATCCTTTCAACTGAGGATTCTCATATATTACCTTATAAGTAGGTCCTATAATTATCTCCATTTTACAGATAAGAAAAGTGAGATTCAGAAAAGTTAAGTGCCTTGTCCAGGGTCCCAGAGCTAGTGTCTGAAGCAGGATTTGAACTCAGGTTTTCTTGACTTCAAATTAAGTGTTCTATCTACTATACTAGTTGGGTGAAACTCAAGAATTGCTGTTGACCTCCCACTGACCACTAATTAAACTATCACCTTGTACTGCATAGTGCACCTGGGTGGCTCAGTGGATAGAGTGGGGGATGGGGTTAGAGTCAGGAAGCCCTGAATTCAAATCAAGTCTCAGACACTTACTAGCTGTGTAACCCTGGGCAAGTCACTTACTCCTGTCTGCCTCAGTTTCTTCATCTGTAAAATGAGCTAGAGAAGGAAAAAGCAAACCACTCACCAAGAAAACCTCAAATGGGATCATGGAAAGTGAGACGACTGAAGCAAAAACAAAAAACATAGAATCAGGAAGATGAACATTGGTTCAAGTCCTGTCCTGATACATACTGGATGTGCGACCTTGGGATAGTCATGTAACATTTCAATGTTCTAGGTGATTCTTTAAGACTATCTGTTGTAGAACAATTGTGAAACTGCATAAGAAGAGGGAATTTCCTCACTAGGACTTCCATCAACAAAATCTCAGGTCTGATAAAAATATTTAAGTGTTAAGTCCTTCTAAGTACTATTTAAGTATTTAAGTACTATTTCCTAGACATGTTTAGCCACCAAGGTCATTCACTACATCCCAGCTAATCACCAGCTTATCCCTCCACTGGATCGCCATGACTTTGAAAAAGAGAATAAGACTGATGAGTTTTGTGGAACTCTGCCTCATTTAATTCCAATCTACGCATGAGTCAAGACATCATTCCATGATGTCATTGGGACTCTTCAAAAACAAAGGACAAACAACAAGACTATCACCATAAAGAACAAGCCAAGAAAACCCCAAAATCACCTCATCCAATAAATAGCCAAATAACTTGCCAAACAAAAAACCTGGCAGACAAAATTTATACCAGTCTAAAGCAGGATTTCTTGAACTTTTTCCATTCATAACTCTTTTTCACCCAAAACATTTTTATACAACCCTGACTATATAATTATATAAAATAGGTATAGAAGTCAATCATTTACAGATAATAAATCATAGTTTCATGACCCACACATTCAATGGTTACCCCATATGGGGTTACAACCCACAATTGAAGAAGCTTTGGTCTAGAGAATAAATTCATCTGCAAAACATTTTGGAGGAGGAGGATAAGAGATAAAGAAAACATCACATCACAAAGCAGTTGCAAAGAAAATAAATCTTTGGAGAGGTCCAACTAAGCTAGGTCACTCCAAGAGTATTTATAGATGAAATTGGGAGAACAAATAAAGCTGTAACATGATACATCTGCCAGCATTTCTATTGTCATGGTGGAACCTCCACATTTATCTTCCTCTCCATTAGGATTAAGCAATAGCACTTAAGATGATGAAATCAAAAGAACAGCAAGATTGGAATTGGAAGTGATGTCCCAATGGCCATACAATATAGCTCATACTCCAAAACATACTTGCTCTACAATTTACCAAAAAAGTAATCATGGAGCTTTAGCTTAAAGACCTCCAATGAGAGGTGACCCACTACTTCTCAAGGCTACCTATTCCATCAAATACAGCCTCAGGCATTTACTAGCTGTTGGATTCTATATGTTACTTTAACTTCTGTTTGCCTCAGTTTCTTGACTACAGAGTGAGAATGATAAATGCACCCTATCTCCCAAGATTGCTGTGATGATTGAAGGAGATAATACTTATAAAAAACGCTTAGCACATTCCTGGTACTAATAGATGCTATATAAATACAGATTTAATTCCTACATACATTTCTTTTTCCGAGAGACAGTTGTCAGCACACTCTTGCTAGAGGGGACAATTTTTAAATACTTGGGAACTAATTTTCAATATACCTCAAAGAGAGGAAGATCCCAAAAGGATTGAAAAGATGAAAACTAGGGCTTTTAGCTGGGTTTTTTAAGGAGTTACCCAGAAGACATTTGCAGCAATTTCTGTGACAACTTTATCATCTCCACAAAATCTTTATGAGAATGGTTTCTTCGTACAAAGAGGATATCCTTGATGAGAAGGGAACACACAGACTTTCATGGACAATTTTGTATAGCAAATAACATCTTCCTGGTCACATAAATGACTGAGAAGTGTAGAAGATATAGGAGCTTACTGTTGTTGATTTTTTTAAAAAGTATTTGGATGTCTGGAATTTTTTTTAAGTATTAAAGGATGCCACACACACACCTTTCTGCCTTTTCCAGATTTCTTATACTTTATTCCCTTCTGCATACTCTTTAAGACAGTTACACAGGCTTATTTGCTCTTCCTCAAACATGGCATTCCCTCTCCTGATTGGATCCTGTTGTCCCCCACACCTTGGGCTGCTAACTTGTCTGGCTTCCTTCAAGATTCAACTTAAATTTTACCTTCTGCAAAAGACTTTGACAGGCTCATACTATCCCATGCACTGCTACTGTCTCCCCTCTGAGATGGCCTCCCATTTACACTATAACTGTCATTTATGCACACTGCAATTTGCACGATGTCTCTCCTCAATGGATTGTAAGCTTGTTGAGGAAAGGGAATACTTTTTGCCTTTCTTTGTTTCCCTAGCACCTAGCACAGTGTCTGGCATACAATAAGTGCTTATTAAATGTTCACTGACTGACACATATGAAACATTTGTTTAAAATGGCACTACAATTATAACCATGGAGATCATTTATTTCAAAGATCCATTTATCAAGATCAAACAAGTTATAAAAAAAAAAACTATTTTCAGTTGAATTCCATGGCATAGAAAGAAAGATAGATATTCTATGCAATCAACCAACCACAAAGCATTTATTAAGCACATATAAAGTCATTTAACTTTGCTTGCCTTAGTTTTCTCATCTTTAAAATGAGCTGAAGAAGAAAATGGAAAACTACTACAGTATCTTTGCCAAGAAAACCACAAATGAAGACACAAAGATTTGGACACAACTGATAAACAACAAAAATATGTCAGGCATCATGCAGGACACAGAGGATTCAGAGACAAAAGTGAAATAGCCCCTATCCTCAAGGAGCTAACAATCTAATAAAGAGATGTACATGTAGGTATATTAAAAATGGAGATGAGATAATTGACAGGGAGGCACTAACACAGGAAGAAAAGGAAAAGTTTCACATAGAAGGCCAAGTCTTAACTGAAGTTAAGGATTCTATGAAATGGAAGCAAGAAGGGAAAGAACATTGCAGGTATGGGGAACTGACATCAAGGTACAGAGATGGTGTAGTAGATCGTGTACTATGTCTGGAGTCAGAAAGTTACGTATGAATGTCTTATACTAGGAAAGGATCAACTTGGTTACACGTTTTAAAATCCAGAAAAAGGAACAAGTTGTAAGAAGGCTAAAAAGATAAGATGGGAGCAGGCTGTGAAGAGTTTTAAATATAAAAAAAAAATTCTGTTTGATTCTAGAGATAAATGGCAGCCACTAGCTTTCTTGGAGGAGAAGATTATTGTCAGACATACACTATCAGAAAATTTGGGACAACTTGGTGTAGGCTGGATTGGAGAAAGAAGAGACTTATGGGAGGGAGTTAGTGGAAGCTGTTGGAATAATTTGAATAATAGATGACAATAGCCTGAATTAGAATCTTGTGTGAGTATGAATGGAGAAAAGTGGTCAGACTCGAGAAATGTTAGGGAGGCAGAGGCAAAATCGAATGACTCAGGAGATATATGAAAGTAAGTGTGAGTGAGGAGCAGAGAAAGATAGATTAAGGTTCCAAGTCTGAGTGACTGCAAAAATGGCTGCTTTCTCCAAAGATAAACAGCACCTGAATAACCTCTATCAATGGCAAAATTCTGGTCTAATTTAGAAGTGACTTTGCATTAGTTACATTAAGTGCTAGAAGACTACAATGTATCCTCAAGGATATTTCTATGTCTTCAAAAGTAAATGGTTTGTGATTTAGTATCATAAACTATTGTTTAGTTATTCTTCATCTGTGTCTGACTCTTTCCCATTTGTGGTTTTCTTGGCAGAGATACTAGAGCGGTCTGCCATTTCCTTCTCTAGATCATTTTACATTTGAGGAAACTGAGGCAACAAGCAGGGTTAAGTGACTTGCCCAGGGTCGCCCAGCTAGTAAGTATTTGAGCCCAGATTTGAACTCAAGAAGGTGAATGGTTTTCCATTTCTTTGTCTAGCTCATTTTATATATGAACAAACTGAGACAAACAGGGTTAAGTGACTTGCCCAGGATTACACAGCTAGTAAATGTCTGAGGCCAGATTTGAACTCAGGGAGATGAATTTTCCTGACTCCAGCGCACAGTACTCTATCTATTACACCTCCTAGCTGCCCATATTATAAAATAAAACCCTACTAAAAAGGCAGAGGGATTATAATTAATTTTAATGATCAATGTCTGAGTCAGAAAAAGATGAAGGAATAAACCTCTGTCCTCTCAGTAGAGAAGCAGGGAACTCTGAGTATAAAATGATGCATTTAATGTTAGACAAGGTCTCTGAACTGGCTTTTCTGAACTGGCTTTTCTTTGGAACAGAGAAGGATTTGATGTGCATGGAGAGGCATCAGAAAATGACTATGGTACAAATAAAAAAAAAAACTTTTTTTTTTTTAAAGAGAAAAGATAAATTAGCTCTATCACCCATACTGAAAAACACAAAATAGATGAAAAAAAAATCTTACAACTTGTCAGATTTCAGGACATTGAGTTAATCAATAAGAGCATCAAATAGACAATAAACTTGAGCTAGAATTGAACAGGAGGAAAAATTAGGGTTAGATCATATACTGGAAACTGGATAGTGCTCTCAAGCTGCTCACTCCTGCAAATCTATCTTTTTTAAGACTTAATATCCTTCTGTTGTTGCTAAAAAGTTACCAAAGCACCTTAGGATGTCAGAAGAATAAAAATTGCAAATAACCCAAAGGGTAACAAAGAATCAGCATGATGAATTGGATAGAAAGTCAATTTTGGAATGAAGACCAGCCTTTAATACTTATTCCCTAAGTGCCAAGTTACTCAGTTTCTCAATTCTCCAGACAATTTGTTAGAATTCTAAACTGCAGAGAAAATACTGGCAGAGAAAATTATTCAGTAAAAAATCTTCATACCAATGAAATCACAGGTCCAATTCCTATGTTTGTACCTCTCCCATAGAGCATGGATAAATGCAGGAGGTCTTGGGAGAGAGGGGATAGAATTTATCCAATTTTAAGAACTGCTTTATTTGACTTTCCCTTGGAAGGAGAAGTGAAGAGTAAAAGAAATAGCTCCTTCTTCAAAAAATAAGTAAAGAACTAAGAGCATCAATGAAATCTATTTTTAAAAAAATATACACAAGAGAAGAGAAGGAAGTTTATAAGGGGATACAGAAAAACAAGGTAGTATTTATATTGTCATTAATTTGATGTATAGACACATATTCCTTTTTTTTTTTTTTTTAAAGCTGTAATAGGAGTCAGCTAGATGATGCAGTGGATAGAGCACCAATACTGAAGTCAGGAGGACCTGAGTTCAAATCTGATTTCAGACACTTAATACTTCCTAGCTGTGGGACCCTGGGCAAGTCACTTAACCCCAATTGCCTCAACAACAACAACAAAAAAATAGCTGTAATAGAGAGTCATAGTTTGACATACAAAATATGCATGGTGAGTGTAAGAAGGTATGAACAATCAATTGCACACAGAAGTATGCTAGAACCAGCTCAAACAGCTGATGAGAAGTAGTTGTTAAATGTTTAGTATGAGTGTTTACATGGCAAATACTGAAAAACGAGGGCTTCGTTGTCTGTTTTGTAGATATTCTGGACTTAAGAAAGTGATGCAGATACTTTTTATTGTTTGTTTGCATTTTGTTTTCTTTTTGATCTGATTTTTCTTGTGCAGCATGATTATTGTAGAAATATGTATTAAAGAATTGGACATGTTTAACATATATTGCATTACTTGTCATCTAGGGGAGGGGATAGGGGAGAGGGAAAAAATTTGGAACACAAAGTTTTGCAAAGGTGAATGTTAAAAATTATCCATGCATATGTTTTGAAAATAAAAAGCTTTAATAAAAAAAGAAAAAAGGCACACCCTGAAAAAGGTGATAGAGAAAATATTAATAAAGCAGATTAAACTTATGTGTCCTGTTTTTTGCCCAGGGAGTCAATTGTTTACCATTTACCAGCACATCATTGCTTTTTGCACCCAAAATAACACCATTATGAACATGCATGACTAGAACAGCCAATCCAAGCATGTAGGGAGAATGGGGGCCTGTGGGTCACAAACTTGGAAGCTGCTCTAATATCCACAAAATATTAAAAAAAAAAAAACAAATGATGTTTAGTATCTTTGTTAGAAAGGAGGACCAAAATGAATACCACCAAAAAAAATTCCACATTTTGTTTTGAGGACTAAATGAGGCAGTGTAAGTGAAATGGTTTGAAAAAATCTTAATATGCTATGACAGAGTGTCCCAAGAATCTTGAGCTGTTAAAACTGCAGTAAGACTTTTGGGATATCCTGTGCAAATATCACCTATTAGCATATAGGAGCAGTCAACAGCTGAAACTACAATTCCAACATGAAAACATCTCTTACCCAAGAGGTTCCTTAGGAGGGTCGATTATATGCAACAGAACATTTACTACCTCTCCTTGAGTTCTTCAGAATCAAACATATTTCACATTAAAGGGAATGGCCTGTCCTTTGCAGCATGCTCCTGGCAGCAATAGAATTGAAAGAGAAATCTTAAGAACATGGTCTGGGTCAGGTTGCCATGGGAAAATACACATTTTCATCTTAAAAAAAAAAAAACCCAATTCCCAAAAGCACCTTGTAAAAAGGAGTGGAACTTTATGAACTCTCAGAGAAATATAACAGAATGCTAAGAAATCAGATCTGACCTGAAGATAACCCAAGAATCCATCAAGAAAGAGGCTCACCCACTGCTAATTTGGCCTAGAAAAGGTGTCCCAAAAATCTTGGTGCTATTTCAAGCTTAACGAATTTCACAACTGCAAAATTTTTGCACCCAAAGAGAGACTTTAGAGACTCCCTGTATTTCTTGTAAGGGAAATGATCTGATTGTGACTTATGATAAACAAGAAATATCAGATAAAAAATGGAAACCCATTTTTGGTTTAGCTTGTTTTGGTTCCATTGGTCTTGGAGCCAGAGGAAGTTAGGACAGGGGGATAGTTCTTCGGCTATAATGATCTCCCACAGAACTTCCAGGGACAAATCCAGCATGGGGTGTTGACTCTTATGAAGAATTTTCTGAAAGACATAGAGAAGAGTCATGAAGAACTGAGAAGGCATGGGATCTACTTGTGTCATAATAAAGAGATCTTAAGACACAGGAGGCCATAACTAGACTAATGTCCAACCCTCTCATTTGACAGATATGAAAACTGAGGTCAAAAGAAGTCAAGTGACTTAAGATCCTACTTTCATGCTATAGAACTGGAAGAAACCTCAGAAAAGCCTCTCATTTTATATATCAGAATCATAAGCTCTATGGGGTTGATTTATTCAGGGTCATACAAACAGTAGAATTTGAACTTGGCTTCTGGCATTAGATCCTTTGCTCTTTCCACTGGTCTATTCTTCTAAGGGCTCGGTTCAAGGCTCAAATCTGTTTGTCACTATGGGAAAGTCACAAAGGCTCTAGCTCTAGGTTTGGACTAAATCAGGTCCCTCCTGCTCTTAACTGAGCTGTAGCTTTAGGGTCCCTTCTAGCTCTGGATCCATGGAACCACTGAAGAAGAAATAAATTATTTTAAACCCAGAGGGTTACATAGTCCTTGGGACTTAAAGATTACATTCATGCTATTTTGTCAACCATTATTTATCTCTCCTTCTAAAGAAAAGGTGGCACTAATATAATGAGCCTAGAAAAAAATAAAAACAAAAATAACAATACTTTGAGTTTCTTTAGTTTTCAGGTCTTTAAATAATTATTTTAAAAGAAGTTAAGTGTCTTTCAATAGCCTCTCTGCTTACTTAAATCTAAGGTGTGGTACCTGGAAAATCTTGTTAAGATTGTGGTAACTGAAGTGGAAAAGATTTCTGCAAATAGGCAGATATATTTTCCTGCTAGGGTTTCCTGTGTAAGTCACAGCAAAGACTCATTCACAGTCTAGGCTGAATATTGATAAGGAGATGTGAGATAATGCACAGCTGAGCCAAGACCTGGAATATCTGGTCTTCACTGTTCACCACCAACCCAAGATTAGAGGCTTTTGGAGGATGATGAAGCTAGGAGGGAGTTATTCACTTTCAGGAGGAAGAAAGTGAATGTAGTTGACTCAAGCACAAAAAAATCTTTGAGTGGTATCCACCCAACTTCAGATCTTCATTTCCTCTTTTTAAACCTATTACTAAATGGTAAATTAAGTAAATGGATACAATGCTTTCAAATCCTTCCCTTTTCAGCTCCCAGAGCTGCCAAAGTGATATTCCTATAACCCTGATCTGATCATGGTACTCCAATACTCAAAAATCTTCAAGGGCTCCCTATGGCCTCTAAGGATAAAATACAAATCCCTCAGCCTAGTATTGAAAGCCTCAACAATCTGGAGGTCGATTCAGTCTTATTTCATGATATTCCACTTTACTTATCATCAAGACTCTTGAGACACCTTTTCTAAGACAAATTAACAGTAGCTAAGCAATGGGTGATCCTCTTCCTAGATTTATCCTTAGATAATGCTCAGGTCAGATTTGATCTCTCAGTATTCTGATATTTTATGTAAGAAAACATAAAATTCCAATTCTTTTTATGAAGTGCTTTCTGATGGTAGTTTTTTTTTTTTTTTTTTTAAAGTTGAAATCTATTTCTCCCACTGACTGGTCTTTATATACACCACATATCTCACTTTCATTTCTTGGTACAAATGATCCCCTGCATCACAAATACTCTCTTTCACTGCAGTTTCTTAAAATCTCCAGCTTTAGTCAAAGAATAATTCCTGATGCCCCTTAGTTGGTAGTGGGTTCTAGTTTTTTAAATCATCGTATGTCCCCTCATCTGTGGGCAAAATGTATCTCTTCCACTACCCTTCACTTCAATAAAAGTTGCTTGAGGGTAAAGATGGATTCATTTTTGGCTTGGTAAGCAAAATAGCTAGAGGAGCATTTGGCATGTAGATAGGTGCTTAATACATATTTAATTGGATCAGATTCTCTGCTTTCTCCCACTTGACCAAATGGGAGAAAACATCTTTGGTTATTAAGAGGCAGAATCAAGGGGAGGAAAAAGGAAGGGCAGAAATCTAGGTTGAGAATGCTTCTTTTAACAACAAAAAGGAAAGCACAATGTGTTCTCCTAGCTTTGGTCCACTCATTTGAAACTATAGTTACCACTGAAGAACTTCAAGAGATATAGATTTTTCCCATCCACAAGACCCAAATAAGAGATGAAAGATCAGACAGTGGTCCAGAAGAGAGAGATGCTTTTCCAAAATACGCATGCTTCAAGGAACATTGGAATTATATCTCTAACTCAATACTATTTTCCAAGGCTGTTTCATAACTTTTTTTTGTTGTTGTTCTAAATAACTAAGAAAAATAACCCTGAGAATGTTATTCCTATAACATTAGCACTAAACTCCCTCCCCCACCCCAATTTTTTTTAAAAAATACTTCCTTGCTCTGTGAGTAATTCACAAAGGGAGAGAGAGTCACATTGGAAAGCTGTTGTTGGTTTGAGTGGACAAGGGCCCATTAACCAAGCTTTAGCATTTCTGCCTAATCTCAGGATTGTGACACATCTGAGTGGAATAATTTCACCCATATCTTTTTCTCTCTCCTCTTTCTCGCTAATCCACAAAACCCCAAAGGCAATGAATAACCTTTGGTTCTAATACTCATCTCTACTTTATGTAAAATAATCTCCATAATTACAAAGTTTTATGATTTGTTGTTGCTCAGACCTGTCTGCTTCTTTGTGATCCCATTTGGGGTTTTCTTGGCAGAGTTACTGGAGTGCTTTGCTATTTCGTTCTCCAGCTTATTTGCCAGAAGAGGAACTGAGGCAGGGTTAAGTGACTTGTCCAAGATGAATTTGGAAAGATGAGGCTTCCTGATTGTACGCATAACATAGCCTCCGGTGCCACAGTTGCCTGGTTTTATGATTACCAAGTATTTTACATAACAAGATCTAGCTTAATACTAATAATGACCCTGTGAGGTAGGTGATTCAAATATCGTTATCCCTCTTAATTTAACAGATAAGGAAAGTGAGGTCCAGCAAAATTAAATGAGTTGATCAAGATTACACAGCTAGGTAAGTAGTAGAACCAATCAATCTATCGATTAATATGTATTTTTAAACATCTACTAGATGTGTCAGACACTGGAGTTACATAGTCTGTAGGGAATCAGTTGCTGCCTTCAAGGAATTTACAGTCTAGCCTGAGGAGATAATATATACATATTTATAGGTAGACATCCAATAACTAAGCATCTAAGTGGCACAGTAGAGAGAGCACTGGATATAGTCAAGACTTGAGTTCAAATCCAGTCTCATGACCCTTAGCAACTCTAAAACAATAAGATGCAGAATGAATGAAAACCACCATTGTTTTGTTAATTTTTACAGATAAGGAAACTGAAGCAAATAGAGTTGGGTGACTTGCCCAGGATCACACAGCTTGTAAGTGTCTGAAGCCAGATTTGAATTCAGAAAGAGGAATCTTCCTGATTTTAGGCCTGGCTCTAACCACTTCACTACCCAGCTGCCCAGTCCATAAGTAGAGAACCTTAAAGTGACCCTAAATCAGCTCTCAAACATAGGTCTAAAATCCTAACTTTGGGTTGAAACATCACTCTTTCTAAAGGGACTCTCACTATAAATTGTGAATCGGGTTCCGTTGCATTGAGTCTATTGACATGATGTGACTTTGTCTTTATTAAATCAGTTTTCCTAGATAGGTGACTGTCCCTACGTTTTGGGAAAGAGATTACTAATAAGAAGGCCTGGAAGGAAAGAAGATATAGTTGAATAGGAAAAAACAACAACAACCCCCCCAAAACAAACAAACAAACAAACAAACAAAAAAACGAACAAACCACAAGCCTCTCAATCCATAGGCTTGGAATGAATCCCAGCATTGCCATTTATTGTCTTCATGACTCTGGACAAGCTGCTTTATTTCTCTATTCCTCAATTTCCTCATCTGCCAAGTGGGAATAATAATTGCATTGCCTATGGCATAGAGTTACAGTGATGAGAGTGCTTTGTCCTTCTTTCCAGGACCATAGAACTCTAAAGAAGCTGCTGTTTTAAGGGTTAAAGGGAAACATTCTGCCTTCTGGGATGGGAGTGCTCATAAATGGAAACAGTCCTGCTGTTCACACTGCTTATTCAATTTCTTCCACAGACCTAGGGGTAGAGTTGAAACAAGGACAGCCCAGCAGGGCAAGAAGGCTGGGCTGCTCACACCTGTTGTGGACATAGAGGCAAACATAGCCTAGCAGAAAGTCAAGGCCAATGCCATCAGACTCAGATAGACCTATACATAAGGATTCCTGTGGGCCACATGTTAACATGGGTATGCAACAAACACATGCATGTACTACACACGTATGTGTATAAGAGATATTAACACAAAAATTAACATGCCATAACATTTATATAGAAACACACATGTACACACATGTATTGTGTGTGCATGTATCTATCATGTCTATTTAATACACCAACACATTAAAATAAAAATGAACTTATATGTGCACATGTATGCAGTGTGCATATGTGTAGTATATTAACATACCAACATATTAAACCCAGATACGAACTTATACAGGCACACACAAGGGTATGTATGCATGTGTATATATAATATAAAATACACTAAAATTGTATAGAAATATGTGTGCACATTAACACACTAACACATTAAACCCAGATACAAGCTTATACAGGTACACATACATGTGCATGCATGCAGTGTATATGTAATATAAAACACACTAAATTGTATAGATATGTGAACACATGTGCATATTAACACACTAACACATTAAACCCAGATACAAATTTATACATGTGTATATATGCATGTATATAATATAAAACACATTAAAACTGTAGAGATTTATATGTGTACATATTATATATACATATGTACACACATATTTTAACATACCAGAATATCAATTTAGATATGAACTTATATTTGTTTACATGTATGTGTGCATATTTAATGTATATCAAATTAAAATTAAACAAGAGCTCATATATGTACACATATGTGTGTATATATTGTATATTGTAAATAATGAACATATTAAAGTCAGAAATGAACCTATATGTGTATATTGTGTATACATACATGTTCATTAACACAGTAATATACATGTATACATATATGAATATGCATGTATGTGTATAGATTTAATATAAACCTATTAAAATCATATGGAGTTGTATATGTACATATATTGTGTATATACATGTGTTCATGCATATTTTAACAACCAGCACATGGAAATTAGACGTTAATTTTATATGCACACACATGTGATGTGTATGTTTGTATTTATGTGCACATATAGAATAT